>NC_082663.1:38766000-39075000 GCF_025265405.1 Mesoplodon densirostris | reverse complement strand
TAAATATCACAACTAGTTGATTCACTCTCCATGGTAATTAGGAGGCCTTAGTTTATTCTGTTTATTGGTTATTCTCTTTGGTATTCTATGCTGGGATTTTTAATGAGCTATTTTATGTATAATAAAATATTTAATTTTCATATTAACAATATAGGGGATTATTTTTGCCATTTTAAAAATAAAAATATGTGACACACAGGTTAATCAAGGTAGCACAAGTAAGGAATTGTCAAATTAAAACATGAAACCGGGCAGTCTTTGCACTTAACCATCCTTATCCTGTTTCCCATCTGAACACAGTTACTTCTGAAGTACATTCATTTTATAATAATATTTTAAGAATAAAGAAACAAATACCTTAGGAAAGATCCTTGTTATAGAAGTGAACTTTTTTTTACCTCATTTTATGAGAATTTTTATGATTATTAATGTTTTGAGGAATTATGTTTTAAGGTGGTGAAAGAAAAATTTGCAAGTAGAAAAGAAGCATATGATATTGTAGATAATAAAAGAGATGTCCTCATTTTCAGGGGTGGCCTTAATAGTAGGAAAGTTGGCATTTTTTACTCCTTTTTTACAAAATAAAACAAAAACATGAAACCCTTTATCTCTGTAATCCTGAATGTTAACCCCTAAATTGTAAGCATATGATTTAGCAAATTGAAATATACTCCTTTTGCGTAAACCAAATTTTGACCTTGTTAATAGTCATCTTTAAAGCTTACACATAAATGTATAATTTAATTGAATGATTTAAAGAACTTTTTTGAGATCATATTTTGATCAAATAACAGTCCATCAAATTCCAAGGAAATATGATAGTGACGGGGCCTGGTATCTGGAAGTCAAAAAAGCATGAAGAGGAGGATAAGCAAGAATGTGGAATCTTGAAGACAAAATTTATCTTCCTCAAATTTTACTTTACCAAGGTCCATCTCATATTAAATATTAAAGATCTGAATATTAGTGAATTTGTTAATAAATTTAGCTCAGTCAGTAAGTATCTGTTAAATACCAACAATGGGCTTAGTACTGTTCCAGGCCCTGGATTAAAATAGTGAACAAGTCACTTACTATCCAAGACTTCATGGAGCCATATTCCACTAGGGGAGACAGATAATACTTAAATAATAATGCAAGTTAATGAATGCAGGCTTTGCCAATGCTCTGCAGGATTAGTATAGAATACTAAGATAATACTTTGCAAAGGGACTTCATCTAGTCTGGAGTTAGTGAGTTGAACTTTGAACTGAAAGCCACACAGTGTGTAGACATTGACTAGATTCAGTGGAGTTGCCTGGTAAGACGGAAGGACCGTATACGTATCCACAGAAATTACCAGGACTGTTCCTTCATGGTTTATTTAAATTTTAGAACATTTAGGGATAAGCTTAGTCCATTTAAGTTTTTTTCATTTTAAAATAATAGTCTTTTATTAAACTATCCAGATGTAAGATGAAGAAAAACTGCAGTAATATCTTGAGTCTCTCAACTGTATATGAGATAGGGACTTTATCTGCTTTTGTTTATTGCTGTACCCTCATGCCTAGGACAGTGTCTGGCAGAAGAAAAGTACTCAGGAAATATTTATTAAATGAATGAATCAATCAATTAATCAATCAAAAATATCTGAGAAAAACATTTTGAGTTTTCTATATTACCACTTCTCCATTAATTATTATGTACTACATAAACATACACCAGAAATGCTTACTTATCTTTTTCAGCTCCTTGCTACAATTATCTCCTGAAAACATAATGTTTCAACTCCCCCACAAAATGTGTGAAAACTTTGAAAGCAGGTGGACATTGACAATATATTCTCTTGTTTCATGATGATTTGATTCAGTGTGCAAATAATGTGGTTAATCATGCCAAAGCAATTCCTAAAGCCTGCCTTTTCTCTGATTTGCATATTGTCCTTTAAACAAGGCCTGGGAATGCACAGTAAGACTGATTGGCATACTTATACTACTTTATATATTCAAATTTTTACTTTATGATTATACTTGCTGATACTAGGATTTTTAAATAGAAAATATGCTCTATTGTAAATATTTTTGAATATATTAGAATCATAATATCTTGCTAAACATCAAAAAATCACATTTATGGTCAATTAATACTATGGATTTTGTATTTCTCATAACTCTAAATCCTTGTGTAAGCCATCTCTCTTTGAATTCTTGAATGCCAATGCTTATTTAATTATGTTATTTAATTACTTTTTAAATTTATTTCTGAATAAATAATCATTCAATGATACGCTTTTATCATGCAAATGAAAATTAGTTAAGAATATTTTCAATTCGGTTACCCAGGATGGAAAAAATCTCTTAGTCATCCATAGTCATAGAAAGAAATGACAATAATTGAATATAAATAAATAGAAAAGTTGGAAGTGACCATTACATATTTGTTCATAATTGATTTTAAAATAAAGATAAGTCATTCTGATAAGGGTTCTCTTTCCTAGTTACTAAAATTTCCAAGGGAGATATGTTAAAATATTAGCATATATGTATTTGTAATAATACATATTTATATGTGTGAATACATCATTTATTAATTAGCTGATTACTTTTTATATGGATTGATAAATATACATTGAAGCTATGAACTTCCACAAATTCAGTGTCATAGTTATGGAGTCGTTAACATTTAATTGTCATTAATAATTTAAAATCTTTATAAAATAAAAATGATTATATTATATATAATATTTAATAATTGCAGCAGATGCTGTGGTAAGCTGACTGGATCTCCCCTTCAGAACTGAGGCACTCAAACCCCTGCTGCTGGGAGATTTGACTGCTGATGTGTCTGAGCTGAATCCCTTGTTTGGAATTGCCCTCAGCCAAAGAGGGCTGCCTTGCCAAAGTCCTGGCCTCTCAGAGGTGGCAACCAGTACCAAGGACTGTAGATACTGCTTGTAGAGGCCCAGCCCCCTTGGCTCAATGTGTGACACAGTGAAACAACCCTTCCAATTTCAGTGCTCTGTATGGATCAACTGAGGCCTGTGTTGTGGCTGTTAAAGTTCAGTTCCTCCCTCTAACCAATCCTACTTTCTTTATCCCCTCACTAATGTTGATTCCCTAGGGTGCTCCCCAAATTTCTGTCCTGCATGCAAATTTCCATCTCAGAGTGTTTCTAATTAAATCTGATCTTAGTTGATGCTGGGTATGGTCTAAGGAATCTGATTCTAAAATGGATTTTGAAGTTGGACCACTAGCCAGCTGCTGACTTTGGGAGCCCTGTCACTAGTGGCAGGTGGAAAAATGATAACTCTGGCATGTGATCAAGGTGCAGTAATAACATTCACTGAGATGGGGTATCAAAGGAAGGGAATGAAGTTGCTGGCACAGTATCTCAGTATTTTGAGAATTCAGAATATGCAGCATTTATAAGGATGGAGAAATCACATGGCTGTTGCCGAGTGCCATTTATGCCCTGGAAAAAGACAATGAAAATCTGAGGCAAAGTGTGATGTGGAAGGGCTTCCTCAGCAGCATTTAAAGCAACTGTGATTTCTCGCAGCTGGAGGGCGGAAAGCTCAAAATCACGCCTAGAACTTACTTCTAAAAGTGGCCTACCCACAGAGAATGTTGAATCTCCAGCCCTGGCATGTCTACTGCAGTCAAGGCCATGTCCCTGAATGGCAAGTACACAACTTAAGAGGGAGTTCTTCCTCAAAATGTATGTTTTAGCTCCTTGCTGACCTCACCCTAGACTTGGCCCTGACTCTAAGAAGGAGAATCTAGCTGGCTAGTGCTGAAGCTTCTGGGTGGTGGCAAGAGGAAGCTAGTTTTAAGAGTTGAAAACAACGCAAAGTAAATTAACTGCTGTTACAGTAAGGAACTGCTACTTCCAGAGTGAAGAATCATTGCTTGAATGATACACCAAAAAAAAAAAAAAAAAGCAGACAGGAAACCCATGATAGCAAACAGGAAGAGCAAGTCATTTCTTCTTCCTCCAGCCTTGTAGTCTATCACTAGTGACACATACTGGCAAATCCTATAGTCAGCAGGCAAAGCAGAAATGTAGTTTGCAGAGTCCCAGCACCAACATACAACGTTGAATCTACAAAGTTGAATACAGAAGGGTGAACCTGAGAGACAATCATTTAGTAACTGCTTTAATAGATTGATAGGAAGTAAAGCCTAACTGCAAGGGGTAGGAGTGAGGATTGGAATAGAAGACTTTGAGGCAGTTAGTATATAAAATTTTTCAAATTTCTATAAAGTGATGTATAAAAATGGGCCATTAGCTAGAAGGGAATGAGAATTTTTTTTAAATCATTTTTTTTAAATATGAGAAACTACGTTTTTAGATAGAAGTCCTTATGTGTTGATAGGAATGATTGACTAAGAGAAAAAAAGGCATCCTCTAATGTGAAAAAAGGGAAAATTGCTAGAGTAATGTTCTTGAGTTGGCAATGGGTCAGTGGAGGGTTTGGCCTTGGATAGAGACACAGAGAGTTTGTACATATTAGTAATGATGGCAGAGCTCATTACAACTCATGAACTTGGTTTTATAGATGTGGTAGAAGGAACATGTGAATGTTTTCACTGCTTTTCTCAGTGAAGTAGAAAGCAAGGTTACCAACTGAGAGTGAAGAGAGGTGGGAAAGCAGATTTGGTTGTTTTTAAATATTTGTTCAAAAAAGTGGTAGAAGGAAATGACCAAAGAAAGGGTCCCTTCAGTTTAGTGGTCGTGGATTTAAAATGAGATGTGTCAGCGTGACTGTGTGCTTTCTCCAACTATATTCAACTTGTGAAGAGAGAGGTATGAAGTAGATTGACTTTTGTATAATGCTAAGATTGGTGTTTAAAGGGATAGAGGGACAAGGGAATGGTTTTAATAATAGACTGTTGAATCTAAGAATACTAAAGTGCAAGTAAGAGTAAGAAATGTGAGAGACACAATGGAAAGATGTTAGAGTGGAAGGATAGTAAGTTGTATCAAATGAGCAACAGAGAAATAGAGTGTGCTGAAAAGAAAGACTTCTTATTGATTAATTTTGATCTTCCAGTCTATGTTGGAAGATAAAAATTAACCCATAGACAAGCAAGCACACATTATGTACACAAGTCACTACTTAGTGTCGAAGTGATTTTTAACGTGAAGGCAGATTTTTCTTTACCAGTAAACTCTTACAGTATTAGATGGAAAGTAAAGTGGTTAGATATAAATAGGTTTATATGATTCAAACCAATATACAACACTAAATACTAGTCACAGGTATATTGTATTTTGTGTAATAGGAACTATAGAAAAATGGAGGCCCTGACTAGTTTCTTTGAGAAAATTTAACTGAAAAAGTAGGAAACGTTAAGTCTCTGACACTTGAGAACTAAAACCAACATACATTCTTGTGCCTGGGTGAAACAATTCTAGGAAGAAGCATGCTTTCCTCTTTCTGTATTAAACAGCACAGGGACTGGGAAAAAAAATAAATTGAGCTACTTGTTCCAAGAAGTATTTTCTTCTGGAAGATAAGAACAACTAACTTTAGTTGGCAGAGTTCTAATATGATCCACAATGACCTATGTCATTGCATAATCCCCTCCCCTTAGTGTGGCAGTATTTATAAATTGCTTCTAAGCAATAGAATATGGCAATGTTATCCTCAATGTTACCAACACTGCCCCCTTTTTTTCAAGAATGCAATGCTGAGATTGATGTGACTGAAACGTTACCCTCTATGAATAGTCTGTGAGAATACTTTCAAAGTTTAGACAACTCTAATTCAGTACACATTTAAGTGGAATCCGCTAAGATTTTTTAACACTCATGGTGTTAAAAATATGTGTGAAGCAGAAAAGGACATAGCTGAACAAGTTTATAAAGCTTGTGGAAAATATAAGGAGTGTAAAATCTATGATTTACCCATTGTATTATTAACAGGTACTTTATGGAAAATATTAGAATGTATCATGTGTTATTGAGCCAGTAGTGCCAGTGATGAACTTCATTTGTTCTTATGGACTTGCATATCCTGACTTGCTTTACCAAAGAGGGGTTCGATGACCTAACAGTGTGCTTTGTTTTGTTTTGTTTTGTTTTGTCTGTGATGCTCAAGGACGACGTGAAGTTTTCCTGAGGGAGAAGAACTACCCTCAAACACTACTATCAAATACTAAATGGCTTTGGAAGTTAGTTTTTGCTTCAGACTTGATAATATTTCTTAATGAATTTAACCAAAATTATGAGACAACACATGTGCTTATATGTGAAATTCACACTACAGTAAAGTCATTTTGATAACTAACATTTTTGAATCACAAGTAATGTCATGCTGCTTTATGCACTTCCTGCGCTGTCAAAAGTTAAAATGAGAAGCAAGATCTCCACTCCCACTCAAACTGTAGTGAATGTACTTGCTCAAACCACAGTTCCATTAACATTTTTCAAACTTCAACACAAGTGCAAATGAAATCTATGTATTTCAACATCTATTTAACTTTGCAATTGAGGAGTACCCACCTAAACTTCAATTGGATGGATTAATCTACAATGCAGTGACATGCTAAAGGGCAAGTATCAAGAGAAGAGCCTAATAGAATTCTATAAATGCCTGCCAAATGATGAATATACTTAATTAAAATTACATGCTTGTGGATTGAAATCAGTATCACCATTATTTGGCAATACCTATCTATGTGGAAAGACATTTTTAAAGGTGAAATATATAAAATCTTATTATAGATCAGCATTAATAGATGAATATTTGTTATCAATTTTGATTATAGGAAACATTAACTTTGAACCCCAAATAAGCAAAATCTTGTCCTCTCCCACAAATAATTATATTCTTCTCATTAATAGATCTGTGTTACACACATTTGTACTCAATTATTGTTATATTTAAATTTCATCAAACACTTTGGAATTTTTTTCTCTGTTTTATGACTACTTATATAATATCCTAGATTATAACTCTGTCCACAAAGCCTCAAATATTTACTATTTGGCTCTTTACAGAAGAACTTATCTGACTCTGATAGTTGAAAGACCACAGAAGTGAAACATGAAAGAATAAGTAACACTGTAAGTTAAGATATTTAATGCGTCAAATGAGAGACTTTGATAACAAAGAATGTTGGGGCAAATGGAGGAAGACCTCTCAGGGGAAGTAGGATTCAATCTGTGACTTAAGGGTTGGCTAGGAAGGAGGCAGAAGAAGAAAGGATGGAAGAAGTTGCTTTACTCAGGGGGCATGACACAAAAGACAAAAAGGCAGACATGTAAAACTTATATTTAAGAACCCGTGAGTTGGCCTGTTTGGCTAGATAAGAAACTTCACTTAGAAGGGTATAAGAATGGAGGGTGAATGGGCAAGTTTGTCAAGGCTCCCGAATGCTAAGTGTTAGGGATTGAATGTTTGTCCACTCCATCCCGCCACCCAAATTAATATATTGACACTCTACCCTCCCAATGTGATTGTATTAGGAGGTGGGCTCTTTGAGAGATAATTAGGATTAGATGAGATTATTGGAGTGGATCCCTCATGAATGGGAATAGTGTCCTTACAAGAGTCATGAGAGAGTTTGCTGCTTCTCTATACTCTCTACCATGGCAGGCTACAAGGAAAGGTTGGTAGTCTGCAACCCACAAGAGGGCCCTTACCAGAACCTGACCAGGCTGCACCCTGATCTTGGACTTCCAGCCTCCAGAACTGTGAGAAACAAATTTCTGTTGTTTATGAACCACCCAGTCTATGGTATCTTTTTATCACAGCCCAAGCTGACTAAGACACTAGGCTAAGGAGCAAAGACTTTTATTTTGTGGCATTCTGGATATTTGTGATATTGAAGGAACTAATCTTATATGCAATTTTCTGTTTATTCTTCATAACTTTAAATATAACCTTCTCCCTGGTGTTTTCCTCAACTCCTTCAAACAAAATAGAGAATAGGAAAAAGATTCAATAACAACAGCAACATAAAAGAGTAGGAATACAGCATGGCAGAAAGAACACAGTTAAAGTATATTTGACAGTAATTCATTTTGGTGTTATATAGTTCAAGGCAACTGTAAATCTGTGGGCTCTAGAATGTAATATCTTAAGTCAAGAAAATTATACACTCTATGGTTTCAGAGAAAGAAGTAGAATATTTGATATTTTTTAAATTGAAGTTTAGTTGATTCACAATGTTGTGTTAGTTTCTGGTGTACAACAAAGTGACTCAGTTATACATACATATATATACATATTCTTTTCCAGACTCTTTTCCATTATAGTTTATTAAAAGATATTGAATACAATTCCCTGTGCTATACAGTAGGACCTTGTTGTCTATGTATTTTATATATAGTAGTATTAAAATTTAGTTTGGTAGCAGATGGATGTCATACGTACCACACAAGCGATGTCATTGACCAAAATAGTATCAATTTTTTTTAACCAGGTCAGTTTTATTGATTCCTGGGTACAATTAAGGCTTAATTCAAATCCAAGCTTTTGTCCTCAGATAGTGTTAGAAAAAAAATTTGAAAAAAAAAGAGGAGGGGTGGAAGGAGAAGGATTGATAACCTCAATTGCTTTCATTTGTTTGTTTGTTTGGCTGCACCTTGTGGTCAGTTGCTTCCTAATGCCTCACTTGTCATATTATCTCAAGGTGGGTTGGAAATTCACTTCTGAGTAGCTGTCCCCAACCTCTACTGTCTTTATCTTGGAGAGAAGTTTTATCAAAAGCAGTTTTTAAAATTGCAACAGCTATGTCCTAATCTGTGAACAAATAGATATAATCTATCCCATCTAATTATTAATTGAAATGACTGGATTCGTAACAACTTTAACCCAGAAGAAAAGAGAGCTACTTTATGTGGAATTTTACTACAAGACTAATCAAAATCTTAACTTTTGCCTGCATTCATTTGTTTAAAGACACTGTAAATAATAATGTTATTTGTCATTGAACATAACATTTCTTTTAAAATGAACCTGTTTAATTATATCTTGAATTGATAATGCAAATGAGTATATAATAATTGGATCTAGCGTTAAAAGCATTTTGCTACCCCTTTAAACAAAAAATATTTTTAATAGAGAAAGAAAATGATAAAATGTCATTCCATTATTGTTATATAAGTCTTTATGATATCTGACTATCTGGGGCTCAAGTTTTACCTCCAGGCTTGTTCAGCTCCAAGAGGGTTGACACAGAGTAATATGAGAAGTTCTTATATCTTATTTTTTTGTAGAGCTATTTCATTCACGCAAAATTATCAAGTGTACAATTTAAATGGAAATGATTTTATTATATTACTACTATTTCACTTTTCCTATGAGGACATTGAGTAGAAGACTAAGTTTACAAATGATTTTTTTGCTAAGGCAGAAGAAAGATGATCAGTTTCCAAGAGGCACAGTTACTATGTAAATTAAGAAAACATCCAGATTTGTAAGTTGAGGCAGTAGAAACTAGCCAGATATAATGGATATCAAACAAGAGAATTCAGACTGTCTTTGAGAAAAGAACTGTGGAGGCAGAAAATTAGGGACCAGTTAGCCATGCTTTAAAACACAGAGCCTTGTTGATCTTGGGCAAGTAGATACTTGAAACTCCAAACTTTCCTGAGACTACCTTTTGCAGTTATTCCCTAGTCATACATAGTTCTGGGGTCAGGGAGAAGATGCACATATTTGAATAAAGGTTGAGTCTATGAAATAGATGAAGTAAATAAAAATGAAATAAATAGGTTATTTAGTGAAAGGAAAAAAGGAACAAAAACAGTTTATAATGTATGAGCTAGGCAAGCTCTGTGTCTGAGACACAGAGTACTCTCAGAGTATTACTTTGGGATATTCATAAACCCATTAGCACATACACACATACACACACACACACACAAACTTACTGTGATCAAACAGTATTTTCCAGATTTATTTGGCCATATAAACTTTTCTCCAATGGAATATTTTTGTGTGTGGCCAGCATTTTATGAAACAAAACTTGAAATTTAGACACCAGATTTCATTTTGTGATGACAATAAAATCCTTGAGATAGCAATTCAGTCTTTTGTATCTTAATATGCCCAATGTCTGGCATATGGTGAATAGTATATAGCATTTGTTGACCCTTCTTGCTTGACCCAATAAACTAGCTAAGTCTGTATTAATTTACCTTTATAATTGAGAAAACTGAAGGAGAAAAAAGTTTTAAAGTAATGTGCCCTAGAGTCAGGGGGATTAAATGCAGATCTGTTGGATTCCAACCAGAGAAACCCTATCAACCTAGATTATAATGTGCCTGGCACCCTCAGGCACAGCTCCAAGAACGATCATGCCAATGACAAGCCCCCTGAATTGTGTCACATGTGTCCTTGCCAAAGCTGTGCACCTTCCATTCTTTTGTTGGGCAAGAGTGCCCTCACCTCTCTGTCCTCTCACAACTGCCCACCTCTAGCAGAAATAGGTGTCTCTAAGGGAATTTCTGTGGATATTGGTCCTGGTTTGAGCAACCATGAAGTATTTCATACTGGATAATGGGAATTTTAGGAGGTGTGGTCACTTCTTGGGCACCCTAAGATTTCTGTTCGGTTTGCATTATCTATAAGGAGCACAGGAATATGGCTTAACTGTTACATTTTAGTCTCTCCCAGAGCAGTGCTTCTCAAACTTTAATATTCATACGAATTACTTAAGGATCTTGTAAAAATGCAGATTCTGATTTTGTAAGTCTGGAGGGAGGCTGAGAGTCTTTATGTCTAAGAAACAACACAATGATGATAATGCTGCTGGTCTGTACCCCACACTTGGAGTAGTAAAGTCTTAGAGTGTTTGAAAATCAGAGGCAGACCCTTCCCGCATTTGAAATTTAGAATCTTTTTGATACTCTTACTATGGTGAGACCAATGTTTCCTTTCTGAGTTGGAGAGTCCAGTAGTGGGCAAGGCTTACTTTCCTGAGTTGTCACAAACTTCAGTTGCCCTAGGGTTGTAAAGTGGCAGCGGCTTTTTATAAAGTTTCTACCTGGTTGTCATTGTGACTTTGGAGCCTGGTTTTCAAATAATATAGAATGTTTTGGTAAAAAAATTACAGGAATCTTTGATATTAATATAGTATTTAAGAAATTTATAAGATTAGTCACATTTCAAACTAAAGAAAAAAGAATTATTCAGTTCAGTGTCATCTGATCACCTATTATGTTAGAGATCAAGAATTCCAAGATGACTAAGATAGCCCTTTTCTTATGGAGGCTACTATCTAAGAGAGAGAGAAAAAAAATATAAGGCAGTTCAATAACTATAAATCAATATTGCTGTGTACAAAATACTATGGGTGCAGAAAAATAATGTATATCTAATTCCATGTGGGGCAGTTAGGAAGGGCTTCAAGGGAACAAAATGGAGGACAAAGTGGTGGAGGCAATTTTAGACAACCTGAAGAGGGTAGTCAACAACACAAGGAGGGAAGTGCAAGCGTGTTTGGAGTATCACGCCTCCTGCTATGTACACCAAGTTCTAGCTTGGAATTGTGATAGTGGGAAGATGAGTAAAAATGAGTTTGGGGAGGAATATAGGACCATATGTGAAAGGGCTTTGTATATTATGCTAAGGAATATTAACTTTTTCCAATTGGTAAGATAGAGTTTTTAGTGGTTATTAAGTATGAAAGGACACAACAGAAAGTCACCCTGGTGGAAGAGACAGGGGAGAGACAGGTAACTGGTATACAGGACTGGGGAGAGAATGAACTCAGAGAAACTAGTTTAAAAACAAAAAACTATTGTAACAAGGACGATGGGGCCTGAACTAAGGCACATAACATCTGTAAGATGAAGAAGAAAAAGCAGATTCCAATTCAGAGAGTGAGGAAGAGGTCAGAGCTAAGGATAGAGTGATAAAGGGAGAAATTTTAGCTGCTTAGTAGAAGTGGTTTTATTCTTTAGAGCTATAAGGGTCATTTGGTCCCTGGGATAGGTGTCTCAGGGTTACAGCACATTTTAAAAACATGTACTTACTTCTTAAATTTAGGTTGCATTTGTGTGTGTGACCAAGAGCACAAATTCAGATCCACTTGTCCTTCAGCCCCTCCCCACGTGAACAATGGCTGTATCCAGGGAAACTGATTGGGTCCTGATGACATAAAGATGAACTGTCCAAGATAGAGGGAAAAAACGCACTCCATCTCAGGAACTTGCTTAGGTCCCCTTGCCCTATAATCAGCCTACGTGAATTCCTGACTATCATTTTTCTCTGCTTGTGATATTTCTTGACCACTCAAGAGGCAGACCTCTTCTTCAAACAGATCCTTTAGTCATGTATGCTACTGTTTTTCTCTACCTGTTTTTCACCCCGTGAAGCCATCCATAGTGTTCAATACCAAGGAAATGTCTCTTTGTGTTCCTTCCCCAAGAAAGAAGGTAAACATAGATTGATTCACAGATTGAGGTTTACATAAACTAAACTTTATGGTATCTCCACTAGAAGTATTGAATTATGTGTTATCTATTTGATAGAGAGAGCCTTGAAACTTTAGAAGGTGGATCATTATTCAATTATATCACTTGTTTGATTTAATAAATGCTTCCTTTTCATTGGAAAATGATTTTTGGAAACCCAAATGTAAAAATCAATGCATATAATCTGAGAAAGTTGAACACATTATGGCAAAACCTAGGGAAAAATTTGTTATTTTACATATAAATGTACAAACAATCCAATCCAATAAACATTTGTTGAAATCTTTTCATATATACTTCACCGAGATAGGTTCTATATTCATAGAACCTATCTCGGTGAAGTATATATGAAAAGACAGAGGCACACGTTTTGATAGTCTTACAGTATGGTTGAATAAATAGGTAAATATATATAGAGAGAGATCTTGACTGATTGAGAGAGACAGATTTATCCAAATGTTGACATGATACGTGAATGTCACATGAATGTAAACAGAGCCAATGAGAGCCAATGAACGGCCTTTGAAGACTTCAAAGATGGTTTCAGAATAGATTGGTGGGAAAGGGGGCTGTGTAGAAAATCAGGAGTCTACAGTCCTCTATTTTATTTTGTAAGATTTTTGAAATATTTTCTTCATCAACTCCAGAACAGTTTAGAATATATTTTAAGTAACCTCTCACAAGCACATTTCCTGCCTACCCTCTCCAACAACTCAGTTTCTTGGTCTGTCTCTCCACTTCTTTTAGGTGCAGTTTTGAATGAATTCCTCTGAGAAAGTCCTCATTTTATATGATTCATGCCCTTCATCCTTCAGAAAGCTTTCAAGTCACCTCCATGGCCCTCCTCAGCCCAACTCTGAGTCAGTTCACTTTCACAAACCATTAGACTGCAAGCTCCATGAGGTAGGAGTTATCTGTACTTATCACTGATGTCCTGGCTTTTCAGGAAGGTCTGCTTTGGATTTACATTACAACACCAAAAGCTTTTCTCCTTTAAACTATAAAGTAAATATATGTTTTATTGAATGTTGGCTTTCACTTTAAAAATATCAATCTCTGTCAACATAGCTCTATATTGTCTTTATGAGTAACTAGACAACCTATCTATGACTTTCAGAACAGATTTTGCTCAGTGCCTGGCATAGTGCCCAGAGAAAAACAGTCATAGAAACTTTTTAAAATAATGATGCTGATAATGACAAAAGACATTTTTTCTAGAATAAATGTTATAACATTTTACAAATGAGGAAACCTGGGTAAATAATTAAAAACTATTGGGCCTGTACAGTGAAAAGCAGTAAAAGTAACTTGCTGCTTGGTCTTAATCAGAACAGCAATACATATTTATTACTCCACTTCTAATTAAACAGCAGCATTGCTAAGCATTTCCTAATCCAAATATTATCTTTATTTGCCTCCATAAACTTAAAGATTTATCTTTCCCTGTGGAACAACATAGCATAGCATTCCCTCATTTCTCGATAGAAAATTTGGCCTTTCTGCTTTAAACTATGTATGTTCCTTGACAAAAATAGTATTCTAAGTATGTTTTTATCAGGCTTCACAAGGTCTAGAAACTTTTATTTGTCTTCCATTTGTCCTGTTAACTGATACTTAAAAGAATCTTTCTACCTTACAGTCATGAGTTCCTTGGATTTCTCACTCTTGTGTTACCAGTGCCAAAACTTCTAGAATAACTAAACTAATCTTTATGTAAATAGAAACATGCCCCACAGTGCTCTGCAGCTGCTATCAAGATGAAAATACCAATCTTTTCACCTCACTCTGCTTACAACCAGCTAAGCAGCATCTGTAGCCTAACATATTTTGCCTCCAAACAAAGAATTGTAATGATTTAGTCCATCTTCACAAAAAAAAAGATTTGTTTATTTTTTTACATTTCCAGAGATGTGTAAAGTATTAGCAGGATCAGATATTAAAAAATCACTTTATGCCATCCACATGAAACCCTTCCAAATTTGAGCACATTTGGTATCGCATAGTATGGTCACAGTTGGTCATTGCTGGTGTCTTTGACTGTAAGGTATTAGTGGATATATTCCTAATTCAATCTTGGAAGATACCTTGGGATGACATCTAGCCAGAGTTGATTCTGATTTCTTTGTTGGAGAGAAGCTAAAGCTCTGGGCCATCACCCAGATCTAGGACTCTTCTCCCAGTTGAGAATTGCAGTTTGGTAAAAACCATCCAAAGTATGAAATTCCAGTGTTATTTAAGAATACAGCTGGTATAAATTTTCAGAGAAAAAACATATTATTGGAGCTGAGAAAGAAATGGAAGGAAAAGCCAGTGTAACCAGTTATGTAAAATTTCAAAGTCTAGAATGAGTGTACCATCTTCGGTAATTTTTTTTTATTATTTAAAGCTATATACATGACTACACTTGAAGTACCTGAATGTCAGCTCAAATAAATTACTTCACAGTTAAAAGGATTAGTATAAAAATGAATATGACTCAGAGTTGGGAGTGGGAAGTGTGAGAGCAATAGTTTGAAGGCAAGCAGCGAATCTTTAAAGTGTCTTACATAAGATTCATAATAAAAATACAGGGTGATACAAGCATTATCTTTATAGCTATTGATGGTAATGTATGTGGACAGTTTATATTATTTTAGAATTAGCATTTTTCTGAGTAAAATGCCATGTTGGACTATGCACATTCAAGTACGAAAATCTTTTTTTTTTTTTTTTGTTAAGCATGGATATTTTATATTAGTAATATACAAGCTTTATCTCATGGCAGAGAATCTGAAAAGTTGGGCTAGGGGTAAATTGGTCCAAAAATGAAAGATTAAACCTAAAGGTTATACAGATAAACCTTAGACTTAGTCTTGAGTTTTTCCTAATTATTTTTGAAATTGTCTGCACATAAGCAGCTCATGAAATGAAAAAATGATGAAGAATCATCACAAAAAATAACAAACTTTTATTCACAAAAATATTTTTTGAATGACTTGTTTTTAAAGACACTTGTGAAAATAAGGTAGGATTTTAGGTTTCATTTGTTGGTAATTTTCAAAAACTGTCATTTTTCCTCTAACTGATTATGATAGGCAGAATTCAAAGATGCCCCCCCAAATTCCCTACTCCTTGTATATAGAACCCATTTGATCCCCAGGACTGTAAATGTGATAGATTTTGCTCCTGTGATTAGGTTATGTTTCAAGGCACAGTTAAGCTCAAAACATGGAGATCATCTAGATATTCCTGACCTAATCACATGAGCCATTTAAAGCAGAGAGTTTTTCTCTGGATGGTCTTGGAAAGGGTAGTCAGAGAGATTCAAATTATGAGAGGGATTTGATACACAGACTATTCTCTGTTGCTGAGTTGGATAAGGCCACTTGGCAAGGGCCTGAGAACAGCCTCTAGATGCTGGGAGCTGTCGTCCCCTGTCCACAGCTAGCAAAACAACAGCCTGAGAACAGCCTCTAGAAGCTGGGAGCTGTCCCCTGCCCACAGCTAGCAAAACAACAGCTAAGACCTACAACCCAAAGGGAATTAATTCTTCCAACAACCTCAAAGAGCTTGGAAGCAGATCCCCTGTCAGAGTTTCCAAATAAGAATGCAGCCCTGTTGACACTTTGCAGCCTGATGAGACCTTGAGCTGAGAACTCAGCCACACTGTGCCTGAACTCCTGACCTATAAAACTGTGAGGTAATAAATAGATGTTGTTTAAGGCCACTAAGCTTGTCATAATCAGATATACAGCAATAGAAAACAAATACACTAGCTTTTCCCAACATGATTGCTTTGTGCCTGGACAGACATAGGCTTAGAAGCTCAAAGCTAGATAAAGCAAAATGAGGACAGTATGGGGCATACATTACTCTCTTATACATTTTTTATAGGTTTGAAGAGAGAATCTAGTATGTATTTTCTGTGTAAAATGCTTCAGACTATTCTTTAATAATCTGGAAATTCCCCTGTATTAGTCAGGGCTGTTCAAAGAAACAGAACCAAAAGGATCTCTCTCTCTCTTTTTCTTGTTCTCTCTCTCTCTGGAGAGACAGAGACAGAAATAGATAGAGAGACTGATTTATTATAAGGGATTGGCTCATGTGATATTATGGAGGCTGAGAAGTTCCAAGATCTGCAGTCGGCAAGCTGGAGAACCAGGAGAGCCAATGGTGTAGTTCCAGTCTGAGTGCCAGCAGGCTTAAGACACAGGAAAAGCCAATGTTTCAGTTCAAGTCTTAAGGCAGGAAAAAACTGAAGTCCCAGCTAGAAGGCAGTCAGGCAAGAGTTAATCACAGGAGGATGATCATTTTTGTTCTATTCAGTCTTTCAACTAATGGATGGGGCCCACCCACACCAGAAAGGGCAGTCTGCTTTCTTCAGTCTACTGATTCAGATGTTAATCTCATCCAGAAACACCTCACAGACACTTACAGAATACTGTCTGATGAAAATGTCTGGGCACTCTATAACCCAGTCAAGTTGACATGTAAAATTAACCATCATGTCTATTAAGAATTATATTGAATAGTTTTATTTTTATTTTTTATTTTTTATTATTTTTTTTATTAGTTTCTGCTTTATAACAAAGTGAATCAGTCATACATATACATCTGTTCCCACATCCCCTCCCTCATGCATCTCCCTCCCTCCCACCCTCCCCATCCCTCCCCTCCAGGCGGTCACAAAGCACCGAGCTGATCTCCCTGTGCTCTGCGGCTGCTTCCCACTATCTATCTACCCTACGTTTGGTAGTGTATATATGTCCATGCCTCTCTTTCGCTTTGTCACAGCTTACCCTTCCCCCTCCCCATATCCTCATAGTTTTATAATTAGTGTTTACATGTACTTTAATACATAACTTCATATTGATGTTTGGGAAGAAGAGAAACATAGGAAGAAAGGCTGAGGGTAGAAAGTGGTGAGGTGAGAAGAGAGGGAGAGGGAGAAGAAAAGGGAGAGAGAGGGGAATCCGGGGAGGAAGACAGGGAGAGAAAGAGAGAGAATACAGAGATATCAGGAACCCAAAAACCTTTACCTAATGATGTAAAGTACATGATTTGCAAGACTGGCAATGAAGGAGTGGCCCTGCACATATTATTCAACCTCGTTCATGCACCATTTTTCCCCTTCAAATGCTGTCATAAAGGCCCTTCAAATTCGTGAGTTCCACATTCACTGATTCAACCATGTACTATATTTAGGATCTGTGGTTGGTTGAATCTGCAGATGCAGAACCTCTAATGAGGAGGGCCAACTATGGGACTTGAGCATCACAGATTTTGGTATCCAAGGAGGTCAAGGAAACAATCCCTCTTGCAGATAACGAGGGAGACTGTATTTATATTTCTCATTCTCTCTGTCAGACTTAAATGAGCACTGATTCTATAACCATAGGTCCAAGAAAGGCTAGACTGAACTTTGTCTATTTAGTACTACTAAATTTTTCTTGGTTTTATATTAAGTTAGTGCCACATCATTTATTTTAGATTACAATTTATTAGTCTTTATGCTTTCTTGTTGGTTTTAATGACAGTATTTAATATCTACAGAAATTTTGTGGCCATGATAACTTTAAAATGTCAATAACATCAATTTTTATCCAGGAGAATATGAAAATGTTTGGGGAAATCACAAATTGTCAAATTTCAGTACAGGGAATTTGATCATTCCTTAAAAACATTACCATATCAGAATATTTGTAACCTGTTTATAAAAAGTAATATGTTTTTGATGCTAAATTACCTTTACTTTTACCAATCTATTTCCATATACATATTTCCCATATGACAAAATTACTAAAGTATTTACAATTTATATTCATTGAGATGCACTTATGTCCAAAAGCAATTGTTATAAGCTAAACATTTTATTTTATTATATTATAGTTAGTTACTTTTTTAGATATGACTAATTAATTCAATATGCATTTCTTCTTTTTTTTTGGCTCTGTTGGGTCTTCGTTGCTGCGCATGGGCTTTCCTTAGTTGCGGCGAGCAAGGGCTACTCTTCGTTGCGGTGTGCAGGCTTCTCATTGCAGTGGCTTCTCTTGTTGCGGAGCAACAAGAGGCACAGGCTTCAGTAGTTGCAGCACGTGGCCTCAGTAGTTGCAGCACGTAGGCTTAGTAGTAGTGGCTTGCGGGCTCTAGGGTTCAGGCTCAGTAGTTGTGGTGCATGGGCTTAGTCTCTCCGTGGCATGTGGGATCTTCCCAGACCAAGGATCGAACCCGTATTCCCTGCATCGGCAGGCGGATTCTTAACCACTGCACCACTAGGGAAGTCCCCAGTAAGCATTTCTTGATTTCATTCATTCAACAAACATGCACTGAATATGTATGCCAGATCCTCTGTAGGGTTCTACGTATAAAATAGGACACATATAACTTCTGTATCTCCAAAGTGCTGAAAATATAAAAACAAATAAGACATTATCCCTCCTGTGATAATTTGGGTCCTCCAAATGAAATTAAATGAGCAATACATTTATAGTTGTGAATGCCTATGAAGGATTAAGCTCTTTTCAGGCTGAGTTGCTATGTGTGTCCATTCACAGTTAAGATAGGGAAAGTTACAAAACCAGAAGGTACTCAAGTGATCACTTTGATTCTACTGATCACTTTGATATATTCCTTCTTAACCACGTGTGTAAAAGAAGTCCTCTTTTTCCTGCTGATAAATTACCCCTCCCACAATGTTAACTTCTCTTGACTGATGCTCTCTGGACACAGGAATACAAAGTGCCTTGCTGGCAGCCATGGTTTATAAATCAGTGGACTCACTGCTGTGCAATCTGGAAAGAGTATGCTTCCTTTAGAGACCTGGACTTCTAAACCTTCAGCCTAAAGTTTTAGCAACAGAGTTGCAGGGATTCAATTTCCCCAGTGGATCACTGAGCAGGATGGCAGTTGGGGCCACATCTGCTTTTACCTCTTTGATTTTTGTATTCTTTGTATAGGAGACAGAGTGCCATATGGAAGTCTATGGTTTACTGCATGTGCTGCATCCTAAAGGATTGCACCCTATTCTTTCCAAGTGTTGCCTCTGAAGTGGTGCTTTAGTTTAGCTGTGCTAAAGGTTATTCCGGTGCTCAGTAAGACCAGCCTGCTTTGGGATGGTGTAGTTTGTGATATGGCCAGTGGATCTGATGGTCATGTGCCCACTGTAACTTCCTGGTCAGATACTATATTGTGTGTGATTCCTTGCCTGTGAACCAGGCATTTAGTCGGCCTCCAGATAGTGGTGCTGACTGAGGCTCTGTGGACAAGAAAGACCAACCAACACTTGGAATAGATGTTTATCCTCATTGGAAAAAAAAAATCTCTGATTTTTTCGAGGAAAGGGGCTTGCTGTAGTCAACTTACCATCTGGTTGCAAATTGGTATCCTTGAGGAAGAGTGCCATATCAGGGGCTCAGCATTGATCTCTGTTGCTGTTTGATTGGGCATTCAGAGGCAGCAGCTGCTAGATGGGCTTCGGTAAGTAGAAGTTCATGCTTTCGTGTTGGTATATAACTTTCATCTTGGCCACTGTGGACAGTTAGTTCACGTGCCCACCATCCTTATTTAGGGATGGCATAGATTAAAATTCTCACCTGGTAGAGTTGTTTTGTCTACTTAGCTTTTTAGTGTTTCTTTCATTGTGGATGATTTCTTATAGGAATTAATTTGCAATATAAAAATCTTCACATATTGTGACCGCTTTCATATATTCACTGTTGAAATGTCTCTCCTTTGTGTTCTATTTTTGTGTGTGGTATGTGGGCCTCTCGCTTCTGTGGCCTCTCCCGTTGCGGAACACAGGCTCTGGACCGCAGGCCCAGCAGCCATGGCTCATGGGCCCAGCTGCTCCGCGGCACGTGGGATCCTTGTGGACCGGGGCACGAACCCGTGTCCCCTGCATCGGCAGGCAGTCTCCCAACCACTGCGCCACCAGGGAAGCCCCTCCTTTATGTTCTTATAGCACCTTATGTGTGTAGCACTATTACACATTGTTGCAATTATTTGTTTATATGACATTTATGCCTTGGTACCATTTCTTGATTCTTATATTCTGACTTTTATTTTTATGTTTTAATTTAACTATAATATTTTCTCTATTTTTTTTCCCAAACAAGTGGACTGGGACTTTCTTTTTCCTTTTTGGGTGGAATGGTAATTGGGTTGTTTATCTAAGTTCAAAATCATCTCTTCCCTACCATAAATACTCCTATATTGTCTCTCAGAATTTAGCATGGTGAGTAATAAGACTGATATTGATCTGATTATCTTTATTTCAGGTAAAATATTTCTGTCTAGAAATTGTCATGACTTTTTTCTTTATCATTGGAGTTGGTAAATTTCACCAAAAACATATCTCGGTATATGGGTATTTCTCTTTATTCAGTGTTTGTCATTGAAACCACATCTTTGTTATTGTTTTTTCATTGTGTTCAGTTTCATTTTATGAAAATCCTGTCAGATGTTTTTGTATGTCTTTAATTTTTCTTCTTTTCCTGGTTTTCTCTCAAGTTTTCCATTTCTAACTGCAATGAGATGCTGTTATGTACCAACTTGAAAGAATATAAACCAAAAGGCTGTTAATAACAAATGATGCTAAGGCTATGGGGAAAAAATGGAAACTATATACTTCTGATAGAAATGAGAAATGTTGAAGTTACTTGACAAGACAGTTTGGTTGTTTCTTAAAAATTAAATGTATATTTAATATAAAATCCAGCAATAACACTTCTAATTATCTATCCAAGGAACTAAAATATAAATGTTTACAAAAAGAATTCTTTGTGAACGTTCATACTATCATTATTCATAACAGTGCTAGAATGAAAAAAAATTCAAAATCCATCAACTATTAAATGGATAAACAAAATGAGGTATATCTATATAATAGAACACTACTCGGAAGAAAGAACAAACTACTGATATATACAGCAACGTAGATGAAGCTCAAAGCTATTATATTAAACAAAAGAAGACAGACACAAGACACTACATATTGAATGACTCCATCGATATGAAAAGTCTAGAAAAGGCAAATATATAGAGACAGAAAGCAGATCAGTGGTCGCTTAGGGCCAGGAGTGGGAACTGGGATTAACTACAGAGTATCATGAGGGATATTTTAGGGTTAGATAGAAATGTTTTAAAAATTAAATTGTGGTAATGGTTATACAACTTTATAAATTTGCTAAAAATCATTGAACTCTTCATTTAAAATGGGTGAATGCCCTGTCTGAGCACCTGCTCCATGCCCCGCCCTGCACGGGCAGTGCTAGGGAAACAGCGGGGAAGAGCCAGGCCCAGCCCTGCCTTCATGGGACTCACACCCCAGTGCGGGAGACAGACATAAAACAAATCATTTCGCAGTGTGACAGATATTAGCCTGACGGCTGCTATGGGAGGTCAGGTGGAGTTAACTCAGCCCCCCGGGGTTTCCCCACTTCTATTATTCCTAAAGGTCTATTTCACAACTTTTGCCGAGTACTGCCTCTATTGTCTGTACCTTGAAAATGTGTTCTCTCATAAACAACAAGGTCCTCCTGTATAGCACAGGGAACTATATTCAGTATCCTGTGATAAACCATAATGGAAAAGAATATGAAAAAATATATATGTATCACCAAATCACTTTGCTGTACAGTAGACATCAACACAACATTGTAAATCAACTATACTTCAATAAAATAAAATAAAATTTGTTCCTTCAAAAAAAAATAAAATAGGTGAATGTTATAATATGTAAATTATACCTCAACAGTGCTATTATGTTTTTTTTTAATTTCTTTTTCCTATTGCTCTTGAAAAAGTCTCAGAGTTCAACTCCTAAACAACATTTTGATTTTTTTTTTTTTTTTTTTCTGTACGCGGGCCTCTCACTGTTGTGGCCTCTCCTGTTGCGGAGCACAGGCTCTGGACGTGCAGGCTCAGCGGCCACGGCTCATGGGCCCAGCCGCTCTGCGGCATGTGGGATCTTCCCGGACCGGGGCACAAACCCGTGTCCCCTGCACCACAGGCAGAATCTCAACCACTGCACCACCAGGGAAGCCCCAACATTTTGATTTTAAGTTGGGTGTATTCTAATCTCTATTAACAATATGTGTTAATTTGGGGAACTTCCCTGGCAGTCCAGGGGTTAAGACTCCATTCTTCCACTGCAGGGGACACGGGTTCAATCCCTGGTTGGGGAAGTAAGATCCCACATGCCCCGTGCCATGGCCCCTCCCCCCAAAAATAGTGTTAATTTTAAAGAAAAAGAACTATTTTTATTCTTTTTATATGACAGGCTATTTATTTTGAAAATTAATAAATTTTATATTTTCAGAGCAGTTTTAGGTTTACAGGAAGATCATTTGAAAAGTACAAGGAGTTCCCATGTATTCCCTCCCCCACACAGTGTCTCCTATTATTTCCATCTGTATTGGTGTGATACATTTATTATAATTGATGCACCAATATCGGTATATTATTACTAACTAAAGTCCACAGTTTACATTAGGGTTCTCTCTTTGTTTGTACATTCTATAGGTTTTAGCAAATGCATAATGATGTGTATCCACCACTACAGTATCATACAGAATAGTTTCACTGCCGTAAAGTCTCCTGTGCTCCACCTCTTTGTCCCTCCTTCTCTTCCTTCCCGCTGACTGACCCTGAGCCCCTGGCAACCCACTGATCATTTTACTTTCTCCATAGTTTTTCTTTTTTTTCAGAATACTATACATTTGGAATCATACAGTGTGTAGCCTTTTTAGATTGACTTCTTTCACTTAACAATATGCTTTTGAGGTTCCTCTATGTCTTTTTGTAATGAAATATCATTTCTTTTTTTTTATTGCTGTATAATACTCTTTTATAGAAGTTCTACAGTTTTTGTTTGCTTGTTTGTTTTGTTTTTTATCCATTCACCTATTAAAGAACATATTGGTTGCTTCCAAGTTTAGCAATTATGAAGAAAGTTGTATAAACTTTTGTGTGCAGTTTTTTGTTTTAAATTCACTTGGATAAATTAAAAACTTATGCTCTATGAATGAGAATGACAAGCCACAGACTAGGAGAAAATATTTGTAAAACACTTACCTGATTAAAAAAATTGGTATCCAAAATGTACATAGAACTCTTAAAACTCAACAATAAAAAATCAAACGAGTTAAAAAATGATTGAAGATCTAAACAGACAACTCATCGAAGAATATACAAAAAGAAATAAGCATATGTAAAGATGCTTGACATCATATGTCATTAGAAAATTAAAACAGCAATGAGAAACCAGTACACAGCTATTAAAACAGCTAAAATCCAAAACACTGGCAGCACCAAGTGCTGGGGAGGTTGTGGAGTAAGAAGAACTCTCATTCATTGCTGGTGGGAATGCAAAATGATACAGTTACTTTGGAAAGCAGATGGACGGTTCTTACAAAACTAAGCATACTCTTTACCTCATGATTAAGCAGTTGTGTTCCTTGCTATTTAGCCTACTCTTTTTATGGATGAAATATTATGATTTAATTGATATCACATCCTCTTAAATGTCATTGACAGTATAGCTAGGTTTTTTTAAAGCCTGTCCTTAAAAAATTAGTTTAATTTTGTTTGCATGTAATTAAAGTTTGTGTTGACACATATTAATAACTAGAGAGAGTTCTCTGTGCAATTTTTTATTGAGATATAATTGACATATAATGTTATATTAGTTTCAGACGTATGACATAATGATTCAATTTTCACATATATTGCAAAATGTTCACCATGAGTATAGTCAACATTTGTCACCATGTGCAGTTACAGATTTTTTCTTCTTGTCATGAGAACTCCCTTAGCAACTTTCAAATATGCAGTACAGTATTATTAACTATAGCAACAATGCTGTGCATTACATCCCCATGACTTATTTATTTTCTAACTGGAAGTTTGTACCTCTTGATTCCCTTTACTCATTTTAGATTAGTGATTGCCAGAGGCAGGAGGTGGGGGGTGCCCTATACAAAATTTTCAGTTACAGTTTTTTTGTCTTCTGAGGGTCCCCCTTGAAATGTAAAAATGTTTTTGGAAATTCTTGAGCAAGTTTCACTCTGTATGTACCAAGTGGGCACTGACTGACTGGGAGCCTTCCTTCCTGGTCCACAGACATTTAACAGGTTAGTACATTTGGTTGCTAGGGAGTATTCAACTGGAGGACCCATCAGGTTCTTTTTCTCACTCCCACTCACCCCCAATCCATGTCATGGTCGAACCCATTTATCTTCCAGCTTCTGCTGGTGGGATTTTAGTTGTGGCTGTGTGTCCTTAGATCCTTTAGTGCCAATGAGAATTATGGAAGCTATTATCATGGTGACATGGGAAGTTAGCTACTATACTGTGCAGGATGTGTTTTTCTCTTTATTTCTTGTGCCTGCCCAAATCTAAGTAGGACAATATTCCCTTTTTATCTTGGCTATTTCATGACCCTACCACCCATGTTAAGAAAAATGTCTCAGTATATTTAGCATGAACTGTGTAAAGTCATTCTGGACACTGTTGTGATTTCACAAGTCCTTCAGTTATCCTCACTGACCACCCATGGCTCTGGTACCTCAGCTCCAACATTTCTGAACTTGACAGTTAAACTTTTCTATTTATTTCTCACTGAGACCCTTTCTGCTTATGAAGCCACATGCTGTGTGCCCAGCAATGATTGTTTTATACCATCAATTTGATCTCTTCTTGTGTATCTCTTCCAGAAATTCCTCAGTGCTTTGGTGCATCAATGATGTCCTTTACATCTTCCATTAGTACTATGGTTTGTTTTAAAAAAAATTTTTTTTAATTTCTTTGGATATTTCAATGAATTTTTTTTTAAGGCAAGAGAAATAAACGGGGGGGCTAATTTCATCTTCTTGAAACAGAGTCTCAGATTTAGAATACTTCTTGCAATTCCCTCAAATATAGTCCATGAATCCTATTGCAGTTATTTTTAAAACAAATTTGTTAATACATTAAATCGACATCCTTGTGTTCATTTAAAAACGTACAATTTTTTATGCATTTATATTATCTATTACATTTCTAAGCAATTTTTTTGAAGCCCAAAGATAACATTTTGGAGGCTCTTTCTTCCCCTTATCCAGGGTAAGGCTTATTTTGTGTGTATGTATACACACACACACATATATGTATGTATATATGTGTGTATATATATAAATACACACATATATGTGTATATATATAATATATATATATACACATATATATAAAAAAATCAGTGGCAAGTTACTAACACAGATGGTTGTTTCTTAAAATCTGTTTGTGCTAATATTGGAAAACCCAAGTGACAAGGAGAGACTTAGTGTTATTTTTAGCTCTTAGATCCAGTGGATTTTGACATAATTGGAACATATGGAGACTCTTAATCTTTGACAGGGTTTAATCAGTTAAATCCTCATCTTCTGCATTTCAGGGTGCTTCTCCAAGGGCAGAACACAACTGAAGATCCACAGGGAGAGAAGGAGAAAAATTTGGCCAGGGAATACAAATGGGATATCTATGACCAAATCACAGAATTATTTTAATTCCAGTAAGTTAAAATTTAGAATAGTCTAAAAATCATAGCGTACCATCTACTCTTTGATGTAGATGATTTGATGCAGTGATTATGACTTTAATTTTTATGTATTACTGAATGCTAAATGAATTCATACATTGCTTTTTTGCCTTTTTGTAGCAACAAGGTGTAATTACTTTAAATTGTATTTTGAATTTTATATATATATATATATATATATATCATTAAAGACAATATTTTAAGAGATGTTTTAGGTTCACACTAAAATTGAGAGGAGAGTATAGAGATTTCCATATGTCCTCAGCTCCCACACATGCATAGCCTTCTCCATTATCAACATCATTCATCAGACTGGTACTTTTTTTTTTTTTTTTGGTGGTATGCAGGCCTCTCACTGTTGTAGCTTCTCCCGTTGTGGAGCACAGGTTCCGGACGCACAGGCTCAGCGGCCATGGCTCACAGGCCCAGCCGCTCAGTGGCATGTGGGATCTTCCCGGACTGGGGCACGAACCCGTGTGCCCTGCATCGGCAGGCAGACTCTCAACCACTGTGTCACCAGGGAAGCCCTACATTTTTTTTTTTTAAACAAAAATGAGCCACAATGACACATCATAATCACCCGAAGTCCATAGTTTACATTAGGGTTCATTCTTGTATTATACATTCAGTGAGTTTAGACAAATGTATAATGACATGGATCCATCATTATAATATCATACAGAATATTTTTACTACCCTAAAATTCTTCTGTGCCCTGCCTGTTCATCTCTTGTGCCCCCTATCCCTGGTAACCACTGACTTCTTTATTGTCTCTGTAGTTTTGCCTTGTCTAGAATGTCATACAGTTGGGATCCTACAGTATTTAACCTTCTCAGATTGGCTTCTTTCACTTAGTAATATGCATTAAGTTTCTTCTTTGTCTTTTCATGGCTTGATGACTCATTTCTTTTTAGCATTAAGTAATATTGCATTGTCTGGATATACCAGAGTTTATCTATCCATTCACCTACTGAAGCACATCTTGGTTGCTTCCAAGTTTTGGCAATTATGAATAAAGCTGCTATAAACATCTGCATGCAAATTTTTGTGTGGGCATAAGTTTTTAACTCCTTTGGAGCACAACTGCTGGATCGTGTAGTAAGAGTATGTTTAGTTTTGTAAGAAACTGTCAAAACTGTCTTCTAAAATGGCTGTATCATTTTGAATTCCCACCAGCAATGTATGAGAGTTTCTGTTCCTCCACATTCTCACCAGCATTTGGTTTTGTCAGTGTTCTGCATTTGGTCATTTTAATAGGTGTGTATTGGTATCTCATTTTTGTTTTAGTTTGCATTTCCCTGGTGACCGGTGATGTGGAGCATCTTTTCATATTGAATTTTTTTCATAACACAACTTCAGGTGTCATTAAGTAGATTTTTTATGGTTTTCAGCTCTTTAAATAATTTGGATATTATATTTATAATATTTGTGGACACAAGTTCCATGTAGACTGTACTACTGTATAAGTAGGAATTAAATTCATTTTAAAATGTAAATAGGTCACAAGTTGAACTAAAATAAAAACAGTCAATTTTCAGTTCTTGTCCTGAATTTGCAGCAACATGGTCCCTTTCAGGTGACTATGATCTGTACATAAGACTGGGTTCCTGCCATAGGAAAAATAACACAGGTGCTGACTGATGACCTTTGGAAGCGGCTTTGAATTTGAGATAGTTGATTTCTACCAAGATTTCCACATGTTTTGAGGATCAGGTAAAGGGAGAAGTGCATTGAGCAGAATAGAGAGCAAATTTCTTACATTGTCAGTGCCCTCAGGTTATTAGTGATGCTATTTCTACTATTTCTAAATGACTTCAAATTATAGGAAGCATAATCGGGTTTAGCCATCTGGGTTTGTACTGAGAGATTGTTCATCCTAGGAAACCTGAACACCACAGTATCTGGGACTGAACAGAGGAGTAGAATCAGTCCTCTTGACCTAGAATGTAAGCTGGACTTACAAAGGGGCATTAGTTGAAGGTGTAAGTAGAAAATTCCCTTTCTCAACTGCTGCCTAGAAGGAGGATAGACCTAATCTAGAAATTTCTTTTGACTTTAATTTGTAATTTTAATATGAAAATAGTCATCTTAAAAAGTTATGCTCGGGCCTCCCTGGTGGCGCAAGTGGTTGAGAGTCCGCCTGCCGATGCAGGGGATACGGGTTCGTGCCCCGGTCTGGGAGGATCCCATATGCCGCGGAGCGGCTGGGCCCGTGAGCCATGGCCGCTGAGCCTGCGCGTCCGGAGCCTGCGCGTCCGGAGCCTGTGCTCCGCAACGGGGGAGGCCACAACAGTGAGAGGCCCGCATACCGCAAAAAAAAAAAAAAAAAAAAAAAAAAAAAAAGTTATGCTCTGCATATACACATTATATATGTCTGTCTATCTAGCTACCTATCATCTATCTTTTATCTGTGTAAAATAAGAGCACATTTTGATGATAAAATTTTCCCATTTTTTAACATTAAGATTTTTTCTTTTTTTTAAATGTGGGTACTTTTTACATTTTAATATCAACCATCTTTTATATTTTACTTTACTTTGATTTTTTTAAATTTTAAATCTTAACCACTATTTTAGCCTTTATCTTTTAGTCTTTTCCACAAATCTTACTCTTCTGATTATGACTCATTATTTTTGTGATACTAAATTCCATCTTTCTTTTATTTTTTTTGTTGTACATTTATAATCTTTTAAAATATTTAGTTTCCATTATTTTTTATTGGTTGCAAGTTCTCTTCTTATTTTTAAATGCTAGTAGAGTTTTCCTTTAAACATTTTAATTTGACCTCACATACATTTTTATCCTGAAATTTTTGTTTTCTTCCTATTAAAATGTAGACAATCAATTTTAACAACTTTAAATTATAAAATAATTATTTTGTTTTTCTTAATATTTGCTTTCAAGAATTAAGGAATGAAACTAGAAGCAGGTTTCCTATCTCTGCAGCCTGTACTATTTCTTCTAGACCATATTAATTTCTCTAATAATGTGGTCTGACCTACTTCACTGTTACAGAGAAGCCAAAACATCACTTTAGTGAGGACATGCAGCTAATCTTGAATTATCTAAGCTTTTTAAGGAAAACAGATCTACAGATTATCCAGTCAGGGTGAAACATGTTCACAAAGCTATCTCCCTGTTCTATCCAAAATTCTTTGTTACCACACATTGTGGAGATATTTTGATGAGCTCCAGTATATGAAAATGGTGGGGAGAGAAACTTGTACTCTTTGAAAAGCAAGTACATGATGTTCATATAGCTAACTGGGCTGTTATGAGCTGGAGCATGCTTTGTAATCTGGTTTAAGAAGCAATATGTCCTTCCTCCTAAGCAGGGGTAAAAAAAGTAACACAATTAGATATCATTTCACACTCATCATATTGAAAAACAAAATACAATTTTTTTCAGTATTCCAAATGTTGCAAGAGATATGGAAAAATAAGGATCCTTGCAAACTGCTTGTGGCATTATATTTGGTACAAGAGTACTGAAGAATAATTTTCAGTATATGCTAAAATTGCCACATATCCTACACCTTATTATTTTTACTGCTAGGTGTATACCCTTATATTAAATGGTTTTCAAACTTTTTTGGCCTCAGGACACCTTTAAACTCTAAAAAATTATTTGAAGACCTCTAAGAATTTTGCTTTTGTAGAATATATGAATTTACATATATATTCATAGAGAATATATATATTCTCTTTTCCTAGAGAAATTAAGTTTAAGGACAGTTTAATTCTCAAATTTGAGAAAAGTTTAATTATTCATCGATCTATTTTAAAATAGCATAATAAATTCATTACATCTTAAAATAACATATTTAATGAAAAGTAATTTTTTTCAAAAAAGAGAGAAATTAGTGCGAAGAGTGGCCTAGCTTACATCTCTTTATCTGGCTTAATAGAACACAGTTAGATTCTCATATTACATCTACATTCATGCTGATTCAGTATGTTGTTTGGTTGAAAAGGAAGGAACATTTGAATAGCCTTTTCATATAATTATGGATATTCCTCTTTATGCTACACCAGAACTCAATAAATATTACTTTTTAAATGTTCATTTACAGTGTGGATTCTGTAGCCATGTCAATAAACATTTTGTACTCTTTTATACTAAGATCCATTGATCTGTCTTGTACTTTGAATAGGTCTTATAACCCTGCATAATTTTGTTATATCATCCATTGGATATTTGGAAAATATTGATTCAGTGAGTTCACTTATGAGAATGTACACTTATGAGAATGAAGAAGGCAAAGGATTTTTTAGTAGTATTATAAAGATATTTTTGACCTCACATATGTTCGAAAAGAATCTTCAATACCCCCAGGGCCTTCAGACTAAACTTTGAGAACTGATGATTTAGATTAACTCTTGCAGATGTGCATAAGAGACAAGAATTATTTGGTTAATTTAAGTTTTAAATATATTAGGGAAAATAAGAAGCATCTGAATTAGGAAGTGCTAATTAAGAGAAAAGAAAAACAAATTAATGGTAGAATCATACGGTAAAATTGAATAAACTAGAGCTAAATGTATCCTTGTGAAGAAATTTCAAAAATATAATGTTTAGTGGAAAAATTGTTTGGTATGAAATAATGCATGTAAAATTTAAGACCACTTAAGAAAACATTGCATATCATGTATGGATACATAAGCACAGGGTAATACATAGAAACATAGATGAGAAAGGTACCAACACCATACTAGGCGGGAAGAAGGGAACTGAACTCCTTAAAAAGCCTCAGAGAAACTATCAGATCAGAGTCAACAAATATAAGTAACAGGAAAAGTCTGGCGTGCTCATCAGAAGAAATGAATTAAAAGTTTGCGTTTAGAGCAGATCTATATCTGCCTCTACTTTTCTGTAACTATTGAGTTTTGCACTATGTTGTATAATTTGTAATAAAGCCTTGATATTAAGTTCTAAACAATATGAAAACATTTATCTTAATACTCCAAGTGTGATTTGGAGCTATAGGAAAAGCATATCAGTGCCTAAATTAATTCCAAATAATGGTGAGAGTTTGGGGTGATAGAAGGAAATAGAGAAACAGTTTTTGACTGACTATGGAGTTGACCCCTAAGATAAATCCACGAAGACTTCTCTCTGAAGTGGAAGTTTTTGGTGGCATGTACTCCCAGAATTCATGCTAGATGTTTCCTTTGAGATAGGACAATACATCTAAGAACACCAAGCTAACAAAACAGAATAATTAGCACCAAGGAAAATAATTAATAAAAAGAAGATTTAATATATATATCTAACTAATATTTATGGACACATTTGAGAAAGTATCATATCAAAATAATTATTCTAGGGCTTCCCTGGTGGCGCAGTGGTTGAGAGTCCGCCTGCTGATGCAGGGGACGCGGGTTCGTGCCCTGGTCTGGGAGGATCCCACGTGCCACGGAGCGGCTGGGCCCGTGGGCCATGGCCGCTGGGCCTGCGCGTCCGGAGCCTGTGCTCCGCAGAGGGAGAGGCCACAGCAGTGAGAGGCCCGCATACCACAAAAAAAAAAAACAAAAACAAACAAACAAAAAATAATTATTCTAAAAATAAACAGTACTTTTTTGAAAATAAATATATAATTACTATAATTACATTGACGTCAGTGGATGAACTAATTAGAAGGGACACTGCTGAGGACAAAAAGTGTGAACAGGAACATGGAGCCAATACATATTCTGTATTTGTATATTTTGTGTCTTTTTAAACTAGAATGTACACTCCATGAATTCAGAGATTTTATCTGCTTGGTAATTTACAGTATCCCCAGTTCCTTGAAAAATGACTGGTATGAAGTAGGCACTCAGAAAGTTTGTTGAGTAAAAGAATGAATTGTCAAGATTATTGAGATCCTATTATATATTGTCTACTTTATCTTTTGAAATAGAAATGCAATCTCACATTATAAAATAGCATATAAAATATTTGTTTAGCTTGCATGCTATAAACTTCTGATTGAAATCCCAAACATTCATTTGTAAATAAGTAAAGAATGTTTTCCTTTTCCACTCTTTGAACCATCACCATTTTCAACATTTGAAGTATTCTTTGGAGAGGGAAGTTTTAAGGGAAAGAGAGGCATGGTTTTCCTAACGTATCTTGCATATGCACAACTAGGTGCCAGAGAATGACGATGCTTTTTAAAAAATGGCACTGGTGACTGAAAATAATTGTTTTAAGTGTGCAAACTGTTATACTTATCTGGTCATTTTCTAATTTTTACACCATTTCAATTGAAATATGTTTATTTTATCTCTTCCATTATTTTTAAATTTCCAAATGTACATTCTTACCTCATTTGTAGTTACAGACTGTAGTTATGTATTTTAAGTTGATGTCACAAAAGAACAAATTATCTTTATTGCTTTTTTAAACGTGCATTAAGAATAAATCATGACATGGCTTATGACAAATGAAGTAATTTACAGAGAAAAATAGTCAATTATTTTGAATTACAAAATAATGCCCATGAAAGTGTGTGAGCATGCTAATCAATTAATTAGAAGATTTAAAATAAAAATTTTATCATTACACATGAAAGATCACAATCCCAAACATCTTGATTCTTAATTTCCAAAGATTCAATTGGTTGGATGCATGTAAAATAAAGATCATCCTATTTCATTAATTTGTAGATTTGTAATACATTAAAAGATTATTGTCAATTACTTTTTATACATTTTTCCTTTAATTTTTGTACACCTACAGAAAATATAGGAATTTTCAGAGAACCTGTGAGTGTGAGAAGATTATCTAAAATTAAAAATGTTCTTTATTACCTTATATTGGATAAACCACACTTGGTAAAGGAAAGTTGAATGAAATAATTCAAAATAAAAATATGATTTATTGGAGGGTTCCCCATGCCACACTCTGTAAATATATGTGTTGTGTACAAACTAATACAGAGAACAATATATCCTATCTTAGGTATAAACGCGACAGTCTCCTAAATTCCTATAACTTATTTTTTCTCTTCTATACTACTAGGTTTTTCTGTCATTCTTCTGACCTTGTATTCACATCCCTGTGTCTGATTCACCTCTTCCTTGCCTTCAAACTGATCTATTTGCCCCCCCTTTCCCTGGTTCACCCTCACCTCCCTTTTACCCCCTCAGCTCAGTGCATTACCTTGCTCTTCTTTGATTTAGTTGTTAGCCTCTGAGTCTTTATTAACTTATGTCCTGTCCTCTGTTCTTGTCTCCACAGGGAGTAGGACCAGGTAATTCCCATTTCTCATTATGTCTGTCATACTAAAAAGTCACATCCTAAATGAGACAAAACAGTATTATCTCATTTAGAATGAACATTCTAATTTCATCTTGATGAATAAATTTATCTAGTATTAATTACCAAGTAATTCTCTTCTAAATAGACAATCAAAGCCTATAGCTGACTTGGTTGTCATCGCAGTGAATACAGCAAAGCAATGAGTTTGCATTTTACTAAGTGACAGTAAAAGCATATTTGTATTAATATGTCTTTAAATTTGACTCATAGTATTTATGAGAAATTCTTTTATTTTTCCCCAGGTCTTGAGTAAACTCACAATGCAATTTTCTTCCAACCATTTAAAATAAAATAGAAGCAAGATTGAAGACATTCTAAGATATAATATGCTGAGTGGTTAATGACATTCACTTAGCATTTCCTACAGTAAATTATGTTGAGGTTGAATTCAGTGATTCAGGAAGTCTTATTAGAGCTATTTTGAATGCCCCCAAATTGATACACTACATCTTATTTGCACTAGAATATTAAGTCTACAATTCTCTTATGAACTCTTACCTATCTATGAGCAGATGCATAACAGAGAATAGAGAGGAAATGCTTTTTTTTAACTACACTAAAGCTCTCTTTGAATTATTTTGTGAGGATTAAGTTATTATGAATTGTAAAACCTGTTTCAATTGAAATGAAAGAAAATTAAATGAAAAAATAATTTTTAGTAATTTTCCACTTAGGAACAATAAAATATATTTTTTATATAACTAAGAACAAAACTCTTATATTGAAAGGGAAAGTAGTGCTTAGGGTTTTAATTCACCAGTGAAAACATAACAGTCAATTACTCCTGTTACTTCTCTTTACCAATATAGATACAATTTCTAAAGATGGAATTTGGTTCTCCATTCTTGAGCCCAAAATATACACTGATAGACAGGGTTAGGAGATATATTGGGAGAAACCAAAAGCACCAAAGAAAGAAATCTTTATTAACAGGGCACACAAAAAATAATGGTTTAGACCTCTTTATTCTGAGGTCAATTTTCATGCATTTTAGAGTGGGAAATGTGAATATAATAAAATTTATACTGTTTACTCATTAATAAAACTTTAAGGATGAAAGCAAGAGCCTGGGCTTCCTAAAGGACCTCATAGGATACTAAGGAATATTTTGCCTTGAGAAAATTTCAGATTATGATTAAAGAAAATTGATTCAAGTACACTTTAATTGTGATTGAGATTCAGGCAGAGAATTTTGGGAAAAGGACTACCCATTTCCCAATACCAATTCCCATTCATATCTGACAGAGATGATAGTGAATTCCATAATTGATTTTATCATGCCAATTTATCTTTAGTATCAAACCTGATAAAGACAATACAAAACACCTAAAAACTGTATACCAATTCTATGATGAATATAGACACAACATTTAAATAAAATACTACCAAATAAAATTGAAAAACATCACTCACTGGGAGGGCACAAGGACCCAGTGGGCTGATACCACACTTGGAGAAAGGGATTCTGCCCACTGGGGTGTGAAACTTTTAGGTTGTGTAGCACTGGCTCCTCCTCTAGTATGATCAGGAGGCAAAGGCGAGGTCCATACCTGTTGTTGCAGCTGTGTGATGTGGTAGAACCTTAGCCTACCTGTTCTGCTGTTTCAAATTCACAGTTCAGGGAGTACCTGAATTCATTGCATTAAGCACTTGACTGTAGCCCATTTCCTTGGAGTTTTTCCAGGATGCCATCTCCCTCTCATGAAGGCCAGTCTTCAAGTGCCTGGACTTGGAGAAGTTAATCTTCAGCTGTGAAACCCAGTGAAGAAGGTGTTTCAGTTGTGTGAAATGCAGCACATTAAGTTAAAAAAAATGAGGATTGAGAATTAATGATTAGATTTATCAATATGCATTCATTTGGCTCCCTGAGATTAGCCATTTCAGTGGAGCAATGAGGTCAAAGCTGGATTAAAGCAAGTTTGTGAGGATAGGGGTATAAGAAGTGGAGAAAAGTAGTAAAGAAAATATATACAGGTATTTTATTTTTAAAGTGAAAAGAGAAATGTATGATAGCACACGTGAAATCTAGAGGTCTTTTCTTTCTTCTTTTCTTCTTCTTCCCTCCCTCCCTCCCTTTCTTCCTTCCTTTCTTCTTTCCCTCCTTCCTTCACTGCTTGTTTTTTCAAGATAAGAGGTAGGTTAGCACACTTGTTTGTTATGGGAAGGATATATTGAAAAGTGAGGAACTGATGATTCAAGAGACAGTGTGGACAATTACTGGAGTAATTGTCTTTGAGCGGTAGAAGAGTTGGGATCAGTGCATCAGTGGAGGAATTGGTTTTAGATAGGGACACTGACAGCTTTTCAATAATAACTAGGGTAAAGACAGAATGATGTGCAGAAAGAGACAGGTACCTTGATAGTTATGGTCATGGTATCCTGTGGAAATTCTCTCCTTTTGCTTCTGTTTTCTCAGTAAAATAAGGAGCAAAGTTGTCAGCTGAGAGTGAGCAGAAAAAAGAGTAATCAGAATGGGGAAAGTTTAAAAACGTAATAATCAAATAAACTTAACTCTACTTGTAGAGAGTAATTTTTAGTCCCTATTTTTTTCTCATTCAGTGATTTTAGAACTATGTACATTTTTTTTTCTGGTTTGAAATGGTTCCCTCTGATTAAAAACTGGACCTTCATTTAAGATTCAGTAAACAACATGTTTTATATTATTTTGGATTAATGGTTATTAATGGTTATAATTTCTGACAGTAGTCACTCTTGACGTAAATATATTGTAAGTCTTCAGTTAATATTATGTACGGCCAAATAAACTGAGTTGACATACATTGGGGTACAAAATACTATGGGTAAAAGAGAGAGGAAAATTCATCTAATTGAGGAGGATATGGAAAGATCTCTTAGAAGAAATGGCATATCAAGTTTGATCCATCACTACCAATGGCATTGATAAAAGTTACCATATATGAGAGTAAAAGAATCTTGAGGAACGTTTATAACTAGAGAATCAGAAGAGGAAAAGAAAGAAGAAAGGATGATTAGGAAGAGAAGAAATCAAAGGTGAGAGGAGAACTAGGCATTTCAGTTTATCCAGTTACTGAAACACTGCTTTGATGCCAGGTACTCTGCTATGCACTGGAAACGTAAGAGCCAGTCCACACCTCTAAGGCATTCACAGTCCAATGGGGAGACTTAATTGAGTGTCTCTCCCATAGTTGGACAATTTTAGGTCAGGAGAATCCTGAACACTTTTTAAAGGAGACAGTCAAGAGCCAGAGAATAAGGAGAAAATTGTAATGTATTGAAATATGAGCTGTTTAGTCCAGATATTTATTAGTACATAAACAAGTAAAACATGGCTATTTTGTTTAATTCTTTTTATGTAGAAACGACCTTTAATTGACTACTTTGAATATCTACCCTTTGTTTTTGTTTGCTCCATGTTCTCAGGGCACAACAGTTCCTTAGCTTTGATGCTTGAAAGTTCTATGCGGACTGTTGGGCTGATTGTACTAGCTTAAGTAACCTTTGAAATTTTGCCATTCAGTGGAGCATGAGGCCATTCAAAATGGAATTCTCTTAAGGCAAGCTGGGAACTACTGGTGAGTTGCATAGGTCAGAACTCCTACTGAACTTTATTTTCTTCTGTAATAAAAGACATTCTTGTTGTAAAACTTGTTGCCACACATAACTTGATTTAAGATAAAACTCTATTAGCTGAATGTCTACATTTAGTTGACACAATAATTCAAATTAAAAAGTTATTGCAGGATGAGCTTTCCTCCATAAAGCATTGCAAATTATTTTCTTCCTCTGTATAGTAATTGATGAAGTATAGAGAAAGCTTAAATATGTCATCAAAAGAATATTACAGGCATTTAATATGCATTAGCTAAGATTTTATGGGTAAGGATTTTTCTCCCCTTGTCATGTGAGGTCCTGTAACATTTTTAGCTTCTCTAATTTTCATTTGGCAATCCTTGTAGTGGCAAAGGTTACATACTGGTTGGAGCAGCCCTCACTGTTGCTTTTAGGAGTGTCTGTTCTTAGACACTGATGACACGGCTGCAGGCATCTCACCTATGGCATGGTTGGGCTCTCAGTGTAGGACTCAAATTCAAATCCAAGACTTCAGGCTCCTGGTCCAATGTATCACCTGTGACTTAGAGAGTATATTGTTTCTTACTAATGTAATCTATGTGTCTCCTTGATTATCTTGGGGTATTAATTAATATCACATCTACCTTAGAAATTAAGCAACCCTGAACTTCCCAACACATGTCTTCTGAAATATCTTCCTTCTTTTATCAACATCAATCTGGTAATCTGGTGCTGTCCACCGACTTCTAGAAATGTGTGATTTGAGGAAAGAGTCGTGAGGTCTTATTGTGATCCAACTTCATTTTAGGATGCAGGAGAAAAGGAAAGACCCTTTTGCCTATTGTTTCCTAGGCTGTGACCTTGTTACTGAGTCCAACCTTGCTCTGTTTGCTGCATTACAGGCCAATAAATCGGGACACAGGTGTTGAGGCAAGGGATATATATGACTTTATTCGGAAAGCCGGCAGACGGAGGAGATGGCGGACTAATGTCTCAAAAAAAAACCCAAAAAACATCTTATTGGGATTTGGATGCCAGTTTCCTTTATAGAACAGAGAAGGGGAGGAGATGAGGCAGTAAAGTAAAGAGGCCATAAGTTTTGCAAAAGTCCCCTGGAATGGCCAGTCTCGGGGAGGGAATGTGTTAATTTCTTCTTTCTTGCAGCCATCCACAGGTGGACAGAGTCAGGATGCTTCCCTGAACAAAGGCACTTTGGTTTAACATTCAGGCAGAGGGGCAGGGTTCCCCGAGGCAGGCCATTACATACAGACAGTATCCTTTTAGTGAACAAAAGCAGCGGAAAGCAAAGGTTAAAGTAAAAGAAACAGATCCAACATGTAGTCAGATTTGGCTCTTCCCTGTTACAACCTCACCTGCCACTCTGACACTATTTGCCTGGACCCCTTGATTCTGAGCTCTTTCCTGAAACAGCTCTTTTCATTTACATACACAGGCAACATTAACATAGGGCCAGGGTGGCTGGAGCAGGAAGGATGTTCATCGTGTGTAAAGCACAACACCTCTAATGACAATTCAGATTGGTATTGCATCTGAAGCACTAGTTTGGAATCCCCTCACTCATGAAGAATTTACCTTCTACAGCTCCTGATGTCTTTTTTGCCATGACCTCAGTTTAAGTCACTTCAATTTGTCAGAAATACTTCATATTCCATTTCAAGATGCGATAGTCTGACATTTCATTTTATTCCTTTCCTCCCAGGACACTTCTTGGTTCCCTACGTAAATCTTTTTATATCTCTTAGCAACCTTTTAGCAGTTTCTTTGATGAAAATACACGTATAGTAAAACAAATCAAAAACAAAAACAGCAAAAGAAAGAAAAATATTGAAACTCAGTCCCAGTTGGCATACAGTTCCATGGAAACACAATATTTGGAATTGCAAAACTTCATTGGGGGATATAGTAAGAATTTGTATGTTTTTTTAAACATTAAGACTAAAAGTAAAAATATCCATATCATAGAACAATTTAATGTTTGACAATACAATCGTGATAGATAGAATAAATCATATTCTTTTTAAAAATTAATTAATTAATTTAATTTTGGCTGTGTTGGGTCTTCACTGCTGTGCTCTGGCTTTCTTTAGTTGCGGTGCGCGGGCTTCTCATTGTGGTGGCTTCTCTTGTTGAGGAGCATGAGCTGTAGGAGCACAGGCTCAGTAGTTGTGGTGCACGGGCTTAGTTGCTCTGCGGCATATGAGATCTTCCCAGACCAGGGCTCAAATCCATGTTCCCTGCCTTGGCAGGCAGATTCTTAACCACTGCGCCTCCAGGGAAGCCCTCATATTCTTAAAAGAAAGAAAAATATATGAAACCTGTTACAAGTTTCAGGAACTCACTCTCACCATATGCTTTTTGTGGACGTGTATAACATAGAAAGGAAAAATTTAAGACTTAAAAAAGTTACTATATTAATGTCACAATGCATACTCGAATTATTAGAACAAGGTTATAGATACTTCCAGCCTAACTCTAACCAATGTTTGTGTAAACACACAACCCCTTCTCCCATGGGAACATTTCACTTTCTCCTCTTCTGATACCAGAATATCATAATGGATAAGAGCAGAAATTGTGGACTCAGACTGTTGCATTTAAATCCCACTGCCACTACTTATTTGTTACGAGAACTTGGGCAAGTTAAACTCAGTTTGCCAATCTATTAAATAGGAATAATAAATTTATCTGTCTCAGGAAAGTTAAACAAGATATTTCAGGAGTACAAATAATAACTGAGTGGACTTGTTTAGTAGATAAGGAAATGCTGGGTAATAAGGGTTTCTAATAGTTCCTACTGCTGAACTACATAGGGAAACATAAACTACTTCTGACACTAAATCTTTGCTGCTTAACTCAGAACCCATAGTCGCCCCTGTCCAGCTCAAGTCTCAACCTTCCTCATCAGAATCAATGCAATAAGTCATATAAAAATTGCAGTTCTGGGCTTCCTTGGTGGTGCAGTGGTTGAGAGTCTGCCTGCTGATGCAGGGGACATGGGTTTGTGCCCCAGTCCGTGAAGATCCCACATGCCACGGAGCGGCTAGGCCCGTGAGACATGGCCGCTGAGCCTGCACGTCCGGAGCCTGTGCTCTGCAACGGGAGAGGCCACAACAGTGAGAGGCCCGCCTACAGAAAAAAAAAAAAAAATTGCAGTTCTTCAGAGTAACGCAATCTGCAAATATATTTAATTACTCATAAGTCATGATTCATCTTAAAGCTTAATGTGACACTTGCTAGCACAGAAACTTAATCGATTTATCATTATTTGAAATGTGTTTATCTTTTAAAATAAAGGGCAGAGTTCATCTTATAAAATATTGAGAAAATTAGATTAAGTAATAGACTTAAGAGAGTATGAAGTCAACAGTTGGAACAGGACTGAGGACTCCTGATTAATGGCCCTTTCACTCAACTCTCTAATAATATTTTGCCCTATGTCTTTAATTACATAAAGATCCTTTGTGGTTTTGTTTTCTGTATAGAAATGTAACCCAAAGTTTGATTATCTGATTAGTCTGTAGATAAAGCTATAAAGATAATTACATTAACTGAAAGACGGGGAATCACTTTAATTTCACCAGACGCTAGAGAGTTTTCACAAGGATTATCAGAGATATGGCATTTGGCATCTATTTGGTCAAGATACTTTCCCACATATCTCTTCCTGCCAAAGAACTTATATTTTTATTAAATATGTATATGGCCTTGGGTGAATGCAGTTAATTGATCCTAAAATACAGTAATCTAGGTTCTCCAAGAGTTATTTGATGAGAATAAAATAAGCACATTTGGAATTTACTTATTTTTAGAACTAATGATATTAATATTGCTATAATTATGATAACCCCTCTTTGTCAATTGTATACAGTTTTCTGGACACTGTATGTCTTAGGCAGTTTCCTGGGAGGTGGCTTTGAGATGAGGATCCTTGTGCCAGTGATTTATTGACAAAGGTCTCCTAGATGAATCCACTAAGGGGATGGGGTAAGTAGGGGGGAAAAAGTGGAAATAAGGCAACCTGGAGGGATTTAGACAAAGCCCTATGGAGGCTAGCATCTCCTGATCCTTCAGGAGAAGTCTAGAAATTTATGCCTCAGGTGTATCCTGATTTTAGATGAGGGCACTGCACCAGTCAGTCGTTCATTAAAGATCTTTGTGAGAAGAATATAAACTCCCAGGCTTTTCACACTTTCTCTCTGAATAGCAGCTCCAGTAGCCCACGGGCAGTTTTCCACAGTTGGGGGAGGGGTGCAAAAGAAGCTTAAAGAAGATCCACAGAATTTATCTCTGTTCTTTGTATGAATTAAACATTAATATCCAAAATTTATTTGAAGAAACTGAAAGAAGTTTGGCAAATTGTTCAGAATAATACAATAATATTGTTGAACTTTATTATTATTATTTATTATTATTCAAGTTGAACTTGAATAATCTTTCATTCTTCACAATGATAATTTATCTCAGATTCACAACCATGAGTTTATTCAAGGCACTAAAATAAATATGGTTTTCAAATGCCTCATAAACATTCATGAAATGGGTGAGAAAATGATAATATATGACTTAATACATACTACTCCTGACAAAGCACTTTCAGAAATGCTAAATCCAATTTTTTTAATACCTGCAAGTAAAATAACATGAGATTACTACAATTAATTTTCCAGAAATTGTCATGAGAAGAATTTCAGGAGACCTTTATTTTCAGGATCAGTTTAAATTAGCAATCACTTTCTGATATGATGTAAAGTAATTTACAAATATATACAAAACAATGGGACCTGGGACCCAACAGTAGATGCTAACTATCTGGGTTAAACTGCAAAAGTCCCATTTAAAATAAAAATCTCCTGGATGGGGTGCTATTGCTTTAGAGTTTACAAGGAGTTTTCATGAACAATATCTCATTTATTTCCCGTAATGTTCCTCTGCTGTAGGCGTATTTTATTATTCTGACTTTATACATGAGAAAGTTTAGGATCAAAAAGTTAAGAAAGATTTTCATGTCACCTAGCTAATTAGATTCATGATCAGAGCCCAGGTAGTTTGACTCAAGAGCACCATAGGACACTGCTGCGTTGTGTACCAATACTTCAAAATGTGTGCACTACATACGTACAGTGTTCAGTATGCCACTACATTACTTCATGTGTTTTGTATCAGAAATTAACAATCATTCACACTGAAACAGTGTGGGGGGTGGAGAATTATAGGCCCTGTTATGTGTCTGATGAAAATAAATGATTCTCTCTCAGAAGAAAAATTTACATATAACTACATTTTCACATATAAGTTCAGTTGATTTTATGACATCTGAGTACCCACATCAATAATCTTGTTTTAGAAAACTCTTCAAGTATGAGCATCTTAGAGTAGAATGAGTGGAGGACAACGGCCTGAGGAGGCTTAATCACGTGATCTACCTGTGAGGAACCTGGAGCTCAGGAAACAGGGAAGGAGGTGTAGAAAATGGTAGTAAGTTACAAAACTTCATTCTCCTGTACACCTGTATTCAAAGATGTCTCTGAACATTCTACCATTCAGTTTTGGAAATGAACTGTTCATGATATTCTACATACTCCAAGTTAACATCTTCTGATTTCCCCAATAGGTAGAATCTCTGTATTCTGATCATCCTACAATGTGTGCACACTCCCTTGTCCCAGCCCTACTCACCACTAGGGCCATAGGTATCAGTTAGTGTTCCAGTAGAAAACCAATGGCATGTTCACATTAAAATAACTCAAAAATTATTTTATTAAAAACCTAGTTACAAAGATTTGGGCAAGCTACAGAGGATCTACAGAGAATAATTCAGTACCCTAGGGTTAGTAACAGTATGGTTATTAACTAATCTTAGGTCTAGGGAAGGGTAGTTACTAGAAATTGGAAGCAAAATTGTTGCGTAAATAGAATTGTCTTAAAAATAGCTATGACTTTGGTCCAGCAACACTGTCAGCCTGAGACAATCACTCAATACAGTATCTAGGGGAATAGATACTCTGACTTCCTCCTCCTAGACCCTCTTATTTTGTTCATGGGCTCCCCATTGTCCAGCCAAACCCAACATGAAGCATGAGAGAATCCTCTGCTATAGTCCAATCAGGTCATTCTCCCAACAGAAAGCAGCTTAAACCTGGATCCAAAAGGGTAAACAATATATCCAGCAAAGAAAACAAGAAAGCATGTGTGTATGCACACACACACACACACTACTCCTCTTCCCTTGGGCAAGTCCTGGGTATCATCTCTCTACTAGAGGTAGAATTCAAGTTGCTTCTCTTTATGAAGTCTTTTCTGATGCCTTGCCCCATGCCAGCTCTAAAGAAGATCTTACTCCTTGAAAAGTCATGCTACTTTGAGCTAATACACTACTCAGGCACTTGATCTGCCTTCCACCTTATTTAAAGAATTGTTTGTCTTCAGTTTTATCTTCTTAATTAGCTGAGAACTGTCTTAAATCAAGGGGCTATGTTTTATATAGTTTTGTCTCTTTCCCAGCACCTCAGTAAATGTTTGAGTGATAGACTGAAGGCTCTGCGACTAGTTTTGCCTGTGGGATATAATTACCAGTACTTTTTCTCTTAAAGCATATCTCTCTCTCTTTTTTTTTTTTTTTTTTTTTTTTACTTTAAGCTTGCCAGACTCAAAAGCATTTTATCTGGGTTGCTTGGATACTAATGTTTTCTTCTCTGCTTTGTGAAGACTCTGTAATGCCTTTCAAACAATTTGTTCAACCTTTTAATTTTCTCAGGCATGGAAGACATAGCCAGATGCATTCTAATTTTGATTTACTTACTATACCCAAATAAGATTAACATAATAAATTTTCATATATTAATTTATTTTTTTCACTTATTTAATATGTACTTTGAAATGAGATACACATGAAGAATTACAATCAAAGGTAGAAGCCATTCATTGATTATAAAGGGAACAGCACACTAAGTGAGATCAGAAAGGGAGAGTTTATTTCTTGTAGGGGGCATGAGGAACGACTTTCTTGGTAGCTATGCTGAGGACTGTGCCGACAGGGGCTTTTCGAGGTGGCGACGACTTAACTCGAGCATCAGTAGAGGTGATCTAGTTGATCTACACCTTTCTGCCCTTGCTGATAACAACATTTTACTCTTGTTCTCCTCTCATCACATTCCTCTCTACTTTCTGCATCCCAGATCCATAGATTGTTAGATTTAGTAGGAACCTAGTTCAGCCAATCGGTTATAAAAGTAATACCAGGGAACAGAATTGGTCCAAGGATAAACAGCCAATTCTATTCTAGTTTTGTTTAAAAACCAGATCTTTTGCCTCCCATGCCAGAATTCATGTTGCCCACGCAACATGTAGATATCTAGTTGACCTCAGAAGGCTGAAGAGAAGGATGCTAAAGGCATTTGAAGTTATAGAGGAATAGAGGAAGTAAATATTTCAGAGCTGACATGAGTAAATCTACAGTCCTGCCTGGTTTCTTAATGCAAAGTATGATCTGTGCAGATTCTAAAAACATTGATTCTGATAGAGCTATAAATCATAATAATAAGAGGTTCATTGTTCCACCCTGGAAGTATGTTTGAATTTTCTTGTAGATTGAGAATCTGAAATCTAGAGAAACTAAATGAAGAGTAAGATTTAGGGATGAGTGGACAAGCCAAATATTTTTAAGAGGAAATGAAAAAGAACATAGCGTGGTGGGACAGAGAAACATAAAATATGTGACTTGGCATTGTTCTTAGATGGGAATGGAAGTTCCATACATGGCAGGGCTTTGGCAGGTACTGAAACATTGTCTTACTTCCTAAACTGATTGTAGACAAAAAGCAATGAAATTATTCATACCATAAAGTCCATACTGTAACTTACTGGAGCAATAGGTTAATGTTTATCAAAGTGGAAAAGGAGGCTATATATAATATAGGAGTGTATACTTTTCAGAAAAATTTCCTTCATTTATAACAGAAAGCAGAGCTCTCTCTTTTTCATTAAATCCCTGGAATAGCTTTTACTAAACATTGAAGTGGCGTCTGACAACATCTCAGTGATCTATAATACAGATTTACAAGGCGAGGTATAACGTTTCATTCAGGAAGTTCTTGTCTTCTTTTTTAAAAGTTTTGACAGTTCATATATTATTCAGATTTCTTAGTTTTTACCTAATGTCCCTTTTCTGTTCCAGGATCCCAACCAGGATATCACATTTCACTTAGTCGTCATATCACCTTGGGATCCTCTTCTTGCCTTTATTATTGCTGAGCATAAAATCCTTCTCTGTCGCTTAAATTATTCTCAAATGTTCTTAACTGGAATAAGGAAGATAAACATAGATAAAATGTGTGAAGATCAGGGTGACGAGAACAAAATTACTTATATTTTATATTTGTATTACATCTGCCTCACTAATTCTGCGCCTTGGCTTTTGCTTCCTGGTATTTTTAATATGAATTGAATTTACAAATTGATTTCAGTTTAGAGATGCGTTACCATCTTGAAACATAAGAAATCACATGTGAGGAGGCTGTATGTATGAGCCAGGACGTCCCAAATGAGAACCTTTCTATCTGTGTCATGGCAATGCAACTTAACAATGTTCAAGCCTTTCACTGAATCTGCCAATTACATTTTAGCCTCTGGGCTCTTTTAAAAGCATCACAGGAAAACAGGCAGCTCTTGCCAACATAGCTAACAAAACAGAATTAATACAGGGTATATTAACAGCACTTAAAGAAACATCATAATTGTGACAATGTTCAAAGCAAAGACATGCTAAGGTAACCATAGAATTAACTGGGGGAGTATTTTAATAGAGTTCATTACTTTGGGCACATCTAGAACCAATCTAGTACTGCTTGGAATATGTATAGATATAAATATATAATACATGTATATAATATATCTATATATATTCAATGTATAGTATATATGAATAATTTTCCAAGGCCCTGATGGAGAAGTGAACGCAAAGATGAATTAGACAGGAGCTCCATCTTTAGAGGAACTTATAATGTAGAAGGGACTCTATACATGTCTGCACATATAATGGACAAGGCAATATTGTGAAAGGAAGTTCTGAGTGTGAACTGAGTATGAAAATGGACATTCCTGATATTCTAAATTAGGTGATCTGAATGAGAAGGCCAGTGGTAAATTTTACCCTGGCCCACCCCTGAAATCAGAAAGCAAAGCAGTATGGAACAATCAAAAGGCAGCCTACAAGGAAGGGACATTTTGAAGTCACAGTATATTGCCTGTGAGGAATGAATCTTGCTTCTTTCATAGATATCAGACCAATAGGTATCTACTAAACATCCTTGATTCCTAAAGAGCTTGTTAGCTTCATAATGCAAATGGTTAAAAATAAATAAATAAATAAACACTTGGTGGCTATGTAAGAGAGCAAAGATATGTTTCTTGGTCTCTTAGTTAGAAATATTCCTCAGTTTTAGTAGTAGTTGACCTTGTAATAGAGCCAAACAGGTAGGGAATGGCTCCCACTCTATTTTGAATGTCTACTTAATTTCCCTGTTATTAGAGTTGACCACAAAAAAGACTGACTGAAGAGTAAGCTACAGTGGTACTCTCTTTGCACTGATAGTGAAATATAGGATTTTAGTATCTTTGAACTCTGAGTTAATATATATGTACATTTCCTGAAAACAACAAATTTTGGTGAACTCCAAGCAACACTGGACTATGTAAAAAACACCATATACCACCAGGGTAACAGTGGAGCCAGTAAGTGTATAGAATTGCATCAGAGAAGCATTCTCTCACAGGAGAAAGCACTTACACCAACTGCATTGGTTTACTTTCTTTACAGCTCATTGAATCTCTACAGGAAGATGGAATGAAGTGGGGATGAAAGTTAAAGCATATGTGCATTCAATCTGGATTGATTTTCCTTATGTAGACATGGCTAACATTGTTGCAGCTTTATTTAAAATAGTTTCTTTTGTAAATGTAAAATAGAATTGAAAGGACCATTCCATTTCATGTAGGAAAAGAAAACAACCAGAGCTTATCTGTTTTATTCTTAAGTCCTCACCAAACATAGATTCTATGGAATAAATGCAGGGAAATAAAAGTGCTCAGACATAAATATAAGAGGCCCATGTAGCTCATTCAGAAAAACCTTGAGCTTACTATGAAATTGACTGTGCCAAGGTAAGGTATACCATTAGGTACACTAAATTCTTGCTAAAGTTCATTAAATCTTCATACAAGACACTCTAATACTATTTTATGAAGCTTGTGTGGCCTTTTAAGTGTCCAGAATGGTGTTAATAACCACTGCCAACTAAAAATTGTCACTTGCCACCTGGTTCTATAAGAATGAGGTTACTAGCCACTGCAGTTGCTGACCTTCGGCACACCCTGAAAGGAGTTCAGGGTAGAGATCAGGAATGAGGCACTCTGTGTTCTGGGAAAAACTGGCAGAACAGACCTTCAGATAGTTAGATATTTTCAGGAGAAGATTTTATGAGCCCAATTTCTTGCATCTTCTTATATCTAGAAAAACACTAAAATCATTTATGGTGACATCTACTTCCCGTGACTAGCAGCAAGCCTCTGCCAAAATGTGTGCTTGACTGCATGCATCCTCCTTCACCAAAATCACATATATACTGATTTCTGTCCCCCCCCCACCTCTTTGGAGTAGTTCCCCAGAGCTGTCTGAGAGACTGTCTCCCGGGCTATAGTCCTCATTTTGCCCCAAATAAAACTTAACTCACAGCTCTCACGTTGTGCATTTTTTTCAGTCAACACCATGACTACTAGTTAGATAAGCGATGATGACAGATGTCATTGATACAAGGCAAAGGAAGAGGAGTAAGAAAGCAGGAAATAATGAACCGGGGAGAAAACAATACTTAACAGTTAACTCACTACATCCCATGACCCAGGTACCAGTCTACAGCACCAGTGGCCCATGAAACAAATACTACTCATTTTGGTGCTTAAAACCAAACTCTCACAAGTCATAAATATACATTAGACCTTCATATAAAGGATTAATATTCTTCTCCCTTGGAAATATTTGCAACAAATCCTTCTGATTAAGTGTAGCACTCTACTGTGAGCTCATACAAACAGTAAGAACAGCACCAATAACCCAACAGTTGAAGTGGGAAAATGACATGAGTAGATACCTATTATGTTTATAATTTTTAACTTAATTTTTCATTCTATTGACAGATATTTAGTTGAATAACAGGTTTGCCAGCTATGTTGCTAGGCACTGTGGGTGTGGAGGTGACCTTGGTGGGTTTCTTATTCTTGAGGAACATCTGGTCACTTTGTTAGAGATAGATAGAAAAGCAAAAATACAACTTAAAATACAAAGACATTAACAAACCACTGAGAAAAGTGAGGGAAGGGTCTTAGTGGAGGGAGGCCATAAAAAGATTTGTCAAGTAATGAAACGGTCAGTAATAGGAAAGTGGGTGGATGAGAAGTGTATTCCAGGTAAAAGGAGCAACATAATGAAATACTTTGGGTTTTAGTGATTGTGGAAGTAGTTAGTTGTATTAGATTTTTGACTCCCTTCCACTCTCCCCCACTGTCTCTGGACAGCTATGGATAAGAAGAGAATCCTAGCCATGAAAATATGACATATTATGACATATTAAAGAAGACATCTAAGTCTTCATTTCCATTTATAATTAAATCATATAATATAGATATTAGAAGGGTTGAATTTTAGAAAAGTGATATTTGAGACCATTCAGAAACCAGTATAGAAGCTTTCTGGGTAGTAACTGTGCCATAAACTTCAAAACAGTAAAACTACTTCAGTCTGACAGTGCATAATAAAATTGCACACGTTTAGTAATACTTCTCCAAAACAAAGTTTCAATCCTGGAGATTTTTTGAAAAAAATTTTTCTCTGTATACCCATTATACAATTAAGGAATTGTTTAATGTAACTTATGTTTTTTAATTGTTATAAGAGTCAGTGTAACCAATTTTAGAATATTGGAATATGCATGGATATGCCTTCCTGAGAAGTGCTTTTATGATTCAAAAAGGGTATACAGAAAATACCTAGATAATTTTGCAAATAATAATATACCTATATATTCATAGGTTACATATTAATAATTTAAACTTCATCTCTCTCTGGATACTTTGCTGGCTCATGTAACTTTGTGGTTCCTTGAAACTGTGATTAATTACTTCTAACTCTTCTTAGCTTTCAAATATAATTACCTTAAGTAGCACTTATTTCTGGTTGTTGTATACTGTGTTGGAGGATAATGGAAATGCAAGTAGGCTGAAATTTCTGTATGAGGTTTTAGGAGATCAAAGGAACTTTAAAAATGCAATTCTGTTATTTTTTGAGGTAAGAACTTTTGTTTCCCTTACCCAGAGGTGCGCTTCTTCAATTTAGTGATGAAAGCAACAAAAAATACTCTTCAGTGTCATTTGCCTTGCCCTTCTCCTCTACTCCTTCAACTTTTGCAAAAAAGAAAATCACTTGTTAATTCGGAATTATATGCTGCAAGTCTTGAGACCTAAAGCTCCTCCCATATTATGGGGTTTTTTTTTTACAATCTTTTTCATTAAGAACTGACACTAAACAGTGTTCTGATACCTTAAGTAGTTGTTTACTGGTTACCCAGTAAAGAAATCTCCCACCACCTTTTTTCTTAATGATAAAAGCGATGAACATATATCATTAATTTCATTTTTTGTATATCTTGCTGATAAATGTAAAGAACTCATTTCCTCATTACATTAAATTCTCCTTTCTAATTTGTATCTGTTCTCTAAGGATTGACACAATTCTAGGTTTTTGAACCTCAACATGTTCAACTTTATTTAGGTTTCTTGATGAAAATGTCACATGTTCCTAGTGTAGAAAAGTAAGTAGCTCTGCATGGGCTTAGAGCCCAAAATGCAAGTCCCTCCCATTCTGAGTTTCACTATTCGTTGGAAAACACTTCCCACCTGTCTAGCTGTTTCCTTAAATATATGCCTCTAAATTTCTAAATATCATACGTACAATGATATCTTGCTATTATTTTTCAGTTTTAGATATTATCTATCTTCCAGTATGGATGATGGGTATATAATTTTTTTATACTACCACCCCAAACAAATTTCCTCATTTCTTTCATTTTTCCAATGAGTTTTATATCATAAGTTTGGTTAGGTCACAATTCAAAGTTTACCTTATTAAGATTATATAAATATTATTCACAACTGAACCAACCGTGTGTGATGATTTTATTTCCTTTCTTTATTCCTTTGGTGTTCCAGGAGTTAACAGCTGCCTCATTTTTTATTTGCTCAATTCTCAATTCTTTCTATCAGTAATCACCAAACTCTCTGCAATAATATATATTACCTCTTAACATATGCTAACAAATTTGGAAATTAATAAAATGCATCTTTTCTTTTTTTTAAAGGTATTCCTCCTGAAGCCCTCTGTCCTCTTGATTTGGTCTAGTATAGATGATCTTTGGGTCTGTTTCACAAATGTCATCCTGGAATTTCCTTCATCTCTCTCATGGGTCAGAGCCCTTGTATCCTGGAGCCAGTGCCTTCCACTTCATTCAGTTTCCTCCTTATTTTGATGGAATGATCATGATTCTTGACAAAGGATTCAGGGCAAATAACTTTTCAAGAAATTGCATGTCTAATAAACTACTCATTTTATCCTTATCAGTAAATGACAGTATGATTATTTAATAATGCTAGTTTGGGAATTCTTTTCCTTCAGAATTGTGAAATTATTGTTTCATTTATTTCTTTTTTAATCGAAATATAGTTGATTTTCAATATTGTATTTCAGGTGTACAGAAAAGTGACTCAGTTATATATATATATATATATATATATATATATATATATATATATATATACATTTCAGATTATTTTCCATTATAGATTATTACAAGATATTAAATATAGTTCCCTGTGCTATACAGTAAATCCGCATTGCTTATCTATTTTATGTATAGTAGTTTGTATCTGTTAATCTCATACTGACTTCTGATTTCTAATGTTGCAGCTAGAGAAATCCAATATGCCACTCTGCTTTTTTATTATTTCTATGGGAATTGATATATATTTTTTTCCTTCTGGAAGATTTCAGAGCCATTTAATTATCTCTAACATTCTAAAATTTCACTACCTTATAATGAAGAGTAGATTTTTATATTACTTAGATGAACTATTCTAAAATTGTTGTATATTTACAGAAAAAATTTGAAGAGAGTACAGAGAGTTCCCATGCCTCCCACACCCACTTCCTATATTATTAACATTTTATATGAGTTTGGTACATTTGTTACAACTAATGAATCAGTATTGTTACCACTATTATTAACTAAATTAGCTTTCTTTATATTTCTGTTGTTTTTACCTAATGACATTTTCTGTTCCAGAATCCCGTCCAGGATACTGCATTACCTTTAGCAGTCATGTCTCCTTAGGCTCCCCTTGGCTGTCAAAGGTAAACATTTTGGGGTCTTGTCTCTCAGGTGCAAGTCTTAAAATTGGGGGTGCCCAGTGTGGGGTCCAATCCCTTTGCTCCTCAGGGAGAAGCTGGGATTTTCAGTTCCTTCTCCATTCTGGCTTGCCACACCAGGGGTGGGGTTATAGCCAGATTGTGTCTCAGCCTTTCCTACCTGCAACAATGTGGGTTTTTTCTTCCTTTGCCAGATATGTATGAGTCATTCATCTAGTTTTATTGTTTTGCTTTGTTTTTGTTTTTTCAGAGGAAATTGCTTCATATATATCTATAGATTCAGTGTGGCTATGGGAGGAGGTGAATTCAGTGTCTTCCTCCTGTCACTGTCACAAACCTGGAACCTGAATTTGAAATTCTTTATAGAAAGAATGTGCTAGACCCCCCATGGTCTTCAACTTTTTCATGAATCATATAAATTAAAACAGCATGTTTTGGAAATATTCTACAATTTCCTTAAATTATTTAACTTGAAGTTCCATTGATCTATTTTTGCTGTAATCTTTTTGCCACTTTAAATGATGCTATATACATGACAATAGCTTTTTCTTTTTTTTTTTTTTTTAGTTTTAATTGGGAGATAGGGAAAGTTACTTGATAAACGAATGCAGAGGTTCTGCCTCTCCTTTAAAGCTGCTCTGGGGCAGCTGCCTCTAGCTCATTTGACAGTAGCTTTAGTGGCTCTACCTCCAGAGTTAAAATTTCCCTTAACTTCTCCAATTCGAATAACCCATTTCTCCCTCTCTTTCCTGTTTCCTTTATGTCTGCTCAAATCTCATCTCCTCCTATCCTGGTAAACTTATTTCATCTGCTTTAAATCCAGCATTGCTAAACAACTTTTTATGGACAAGCATGGTATTTTCCACTCCCATATCACAGAGCTGCCCCCAATTCTCCAGCTGCCTATGAGCAATAGCCTGAAAGTCATTCAAGAGATGCATAGAACTCATGGCTGATATAGTAAGGTCAATATACAGGTTCAGTGTTCCATGGTCCACAGTTTATAAAATGCAACTTTGGTTCTTATAAACATTACATTTATCTAAATCATATTTACTGCTCTCTAGATATAATAAAATAGAGGAAGCTTTATTTTTAAAGGAAACAAAAGTTTAATAATAAAGGCAGTTTCTATGAGCAGAGTTTGAGTCTTTATCAAGATTTTGAGTGGAGGGCATTAAGTAAATAACTATATGTCCTGAATAATCCCTTTTATTATTTTTAATTTAGCCTTTGAGTGGCTAGTTCAATACATGTCTTCTAAGCCTTTTTACATTCAAATCCTCCTAGTAAGATAGAAATATTAATTTTTTGTGTGGATATTAAATTTTTCTGAAATAGCTTCCCTAAGCCAGCAGTTCTGAGGTGGTTTATTGTAATATACAAGCAAAGACAGAGCCTGGCACTAAAAACTAAAATAAACTAAATAAGAATTAAGACACCTACATTTATTATTCAATTTCTCCATCTTTTTCTAAGATGAATTAGGGTGTGGCATTTTATTTCCTCACAATTCCAATTTTCTGTCTGTAAAATGGGAAGGCTATTAGTGTTTACTAGATGATGTTTTCATAAATCAGGCTTATGAACAGAGAATGAAAAGCATAGCACAAATTTAATATATTTAGACAGATTACTCTAATGCCAGCCCACTCCCAAATTATGCTAGGCTTTTACAGAAACTTATTTCTTACTTGCAGATTAATATATTTTTGTTGGGTAAGAAGTCACATAATTGTACAATTTACTGGGTGATGTCAAAATGAATTTTATTCTGTAGTATAGAGTATAAGTAGTCTGTTAGTATAGTTAAAATATTTTATTAAAAGGGATTCATATCTTTCGGCAACTGCAGTCACTACTTATGAATCTTCCTTATCAAAGGTGACAATATTACAAAAACAACAAACAAAAAGAGAAAGAAATGAACAAAACTCAATTACTTGAGAAAGGTGCCTTAACTCAGATCAGTTCCTTATCCAGAATCCTGGAATCGTTTCACCAGTTGACAGCCTCATATATGGCACCATCCTGAATCCCAGCTTGCAAGTGTATTAACAATAATGTCACAGAACATTATTATTAAAAATATTCAATAAATAATTCTACCCTACAGCAGGAAAATTACAGTGAAGTGAAACCCCAAATATGCCACAGCCTCCCAGTGTCCCTCTGAAAGGAAAATTTCCTACTCCAACCCCTTGATGAGTCTCTATGGAAGAGTTCTCTGTGAATCTCTTCTCTGAATGTGCGGTAGTGATCCGTGGGTATTGTCTGACAGTTGAACTATCCAAGGTCCTCTTCCCTATTGACATGGTTACTTTGACAACTGCCTTACTGCTCATTATGGACTGTCCTCTGCTGGTCCTCTCCAGGCTCTCTTCACATGTAACAAATATACCATTGTGATGCAAAATGGCGATAGTGAGGGAGCCTATGCACATGCCGGGACAGGATATAGGGGACATACAGGATGTATCTCTCTACTTTCTGCTCAATTTTGCTGTGAACCTAGAAGTGCTCTAGAAGTCATTTATTAATTTTAAAAGATAAAACTCTGGAAGCAGCAGTTATTAATATAATTCTTAACATTTGACTGTAAAATGTTTTTGTTATTTTATTTCTCTGCAGAATACCCACATAGAAAAGTCCAGAAAAATGTACACAAACATATTACAAAATTGTCCCTTGTTATCTGTGGGGAATTGGTTCCAGGATCCCCCACAGATACTAAAATCCACAGATACTCTATTCCTTTGTATAAAATGATGTAGTACAGTTGATACATCATATCTGTGGATGCAGAAACCATGGATACAGAAGGTCAACTGTATATCCTTTTACTCTGTTTTTATGTATCTGTTACAGACTGAATTGTGTCCACCCAAAACTCATGGGGTGAAACTCTAACTTCCAGTGTGACTGTCCTTGGAGATAGGGATTTGAAGGAGGTAATTAAGGTTAAATGAAGTTACAAAGTGGAAGCCTAATCCAATAGGACTATTTTTTTATAAGAGGAAGAAACACCAGGAGGGTGCATGTACAGAGAAAATGGACTTAGCAAGAAGGCATCAGTCTGCTAGCCAGGAAGAGAAAAGGGAACCCTCTTGCACTCTTGGTGGGAAACTAAATTGATACAGCCACTATGGAGAACAGTATGGAGGTTCCTTAAAAAACTAAAAGTAGAACTACCATACGACCCAGCAATCCCACTGCTAGGCATATACCTTGAGAAAACCATAATTCAAAAAGAGTCATGTACCACGATGTTCATTGCAGCTCTATTTACAATAACCAGGAGATGGAAGCAACCTAAGTGTCCATCGACAAATGGACAGTTTTCCCTTGTCTCCACACCTTCTCCAGCATTTGTTGTTTGTAGATTTTCTAATGCTGGCCATTCTGATTGGTGTGAGGTGATACCTCATTGTAGTTTTGATGTGCATTTCTCTAATAATTAGTGATGTTGAGCAGCTTTTCATGTACCTCTTGGCCACCTGTATGTCTTCTTTGGAGAAATGTCTATTTAGGTCTTCTGCCCATTTTTGGATTGGGCTGCTTGTTTTTTTAATATTGAGCTGCATGAGCTGTTTATATATTTTGGAGTTTAATCCTTTGTCTGTTCATTGAGTTGCAAGTATTTCTCCCATTCTGAGGGTGGTCTTTTCACCTTGTTTATGGTTTCCTTTGCTATGCAATAGCTTTGAAGTTTCATTAGGTCCCATGTGTTTATTTTTGTTTTTATTTCCATTACTCTAGGAGGTGGGTCAAAAAAAGATCTTGCTGTGATTTATGTCAAAGAGTGTTTTTCCTATGTTTCCTCTAAGAGATTTTTAGTGTCTTGTCTTACATTTAGGTCTTTAATCCATTCTGAGTTTATTTTTGTGTTTGGTGTTATGGAGTGTTCTAATATCATTCTTCTACATGTAGCTGTCCAGTTTTCCCAGCACCACTTATTGAAGAGGCTGTCTTTTCTCCATTGTATGTCCTTGCCTCCTTTGTCATAGATTAGTTGACCATAGGTGCATGGGTTTATCTCTGGGCTTTCTATCCTGTTCCATTGATCTATATTTCTGTTTTTGTGCCAGTACCACATTGTCTTGATTACTGTAGCTTGGCAGTATAGTCTGAAGTCAGGGAGTCTGAATTCTTGAGATCCATTTTTTTCCCTAAAGACTGCTTTGGCTATTCGGGGTCTTTTGTGTCTCCATGCAAATTTAAGATATTTTTTCCTAGTTCTGTAAAAAAATGCCACTGGTAATTTGATAGGGATTGCATTGAATCTGTAGATTGCTTTGTGTAGTATAGTCATTTTCACAATATTGATTCTTCCAATCCAAGAACATGGTATATCTCTCCATCTGTTTGTCATTTTTGATTTCTTTCAACAGTGTCTTATAGTTTTCTGAGTACAGGTCTTTTAGCTCCTTAGGTAGGTTTATTCCTAGGTATTTTGTTCTCTTTGTTGCAATGGTGAATAGGATTGTTTCCTAATTTCTCCTTCTGATCTTTCGTTGTTAGTGTATAGGAATGCAAGAGATTTCTATGCATTAATTTTGTATCCTGCAACTTTACCAAATTCATTGATTAGCTCTAGTAGTTTTCTGGTGTCATTCTTAGGATTCTCTATGTATAGTATCATGTCACCTGCAAATAGTGACAGTTTTACTTCTTCTTTTCCAATTTGTATTCCTTTTATTTCTTTTTCTTCTCAGACTGCAATGGCTAGGACTTCCAAAACTATGTTGAATAATACTGGTGAGAGTGGACATCCTTGTCTCATTCCTCATTTTAGAGGAAATGCTTTTAGTTTTTCACCATTGAGAATGATGTTTGCTCTGGGTTTGTCATATGTGGCCTTTATTATGTTGAGGTAGGTTCCCTCTATGCCAACTTTCTGGAGAGTTTTTATCATAAATGGGTGTTGAATGTTGTCAAAGGTTTTTCTGCATCTATTGAGATGATCATATGGTTATTATTCTTCAATTTGTTAATGTGGTGCATCACATTGATTGATTTGTGTATATTGAAGAATCCTTGCATCCCTGGGATAAATCCCACTTGATCATGGTATATGATCCTTTTAATGTATTGTTGGATTCTGTTTGCTAGTATTTTATTGAGGATTTTTTCCATCTATATTCATCAGTGATATTGATCTGTAATTGTCTTTTTTTGTAGTATCTTTGTCTGGTTTTGGTATCAGGGTGATGGTGACCTTGTAGAATGAGTTTGGGAGTGTTCCTTCCTCTGCAAATTTTTGAAGAGTTTGGGAAGGATGGGTATTAGCTCTTCTCTAAATGTTTGATAGAATTCACCTGTGAAGCTGTCTGGTCCTGGACTTTTGTTTGTTGGAAGATTTTCAATCACAGTTTGAATTTCATTACTTGTAATCGGTCTGTTCATATTTTCTATTTCTTCCTGGTTCAGTCTTGGAAGATTGTACCTTTCTAAAAATTTATCCATTTCTTCCAGGTTGTCCTTTTTTTTTTTGGCATAGAGTTGCTTATAGTAGTCTCTCATGATGCTTTGAATTTCTGCGGTGTGCATTGTAACTTCTCCTTTTTCATTTCTAATTTTATTGATTTGGGTCCTCTCCCTCTTTTTCTTGATGAGTCTGGCTAAAGGTTTATCAATTTTGTTTATCTTCTCAAAGAACCAGCTTTTAGTTTTATTGATCTTTGCTATTGTTTTCTTTGTTTCTATTTCATTTATTTCTGCTCTGATCTTTACTATTTCTTTCCCTCTACTAACTTTGGGTTTTGTTTGTTCTTCTTTCTCTAGTTCCTTTAGGTGTAAGGTTAGATCATTTATTTGAGATTTTTCTTGTTTCTTGAGGTAGGATTGTATTGCTATAAACTTCCTTCTTAGAACTGTTTTTGCTGAATCCCATACGTTTTGGATCATCATGTTTTGGTTGTCATTTGTCTCTAGGTATTTTTTTATTTCCTCTTTGAGTTCTTCAGTGATCTTTTGGTTATTTACTAACGTATTGTTTAGCCTCCATATTTTTGTGTTTTTTGCGGATTTTTTCCCCTGTGATTGATTTCTAGTCTCATAATGTTGTGGTTGGAAAAGGTGCTTGATATGATTTACATTTTCTTAAATTTACCAAGGCTTGATCTGTGACCCAAGATGTGATCAATCCTGGAGAATGTTCCATGTGCACTTGAGAATAAAGTGTAATCTGCTGTTTTTGGATGGAATGTCCTATAAATAACAGTGAAATCTCTCTGGTCTATTGTGTCATTTAAAGCTTGTGTTTCCTTATTCATTTTCTTTCTGTATGACCTGTCCATTGGTGTAAGTGAGGTGTTAAAGTCCCCCACTATTATTGTGTTACTGTCGATTTCCTCTTTTATAGTTGTTAACATTTGCCTTATGTATTGAGGTGCTCCTATGTTGGGTGCATATATATTTATAATTGTATCTTCTTCTTGGATTGATCCCTTGATCATTATGTAGTGTCCTTCCTTGTCTCTTGTAACATTCTTTAGTTTAAAGTCTATTTTATCTGATATGAGTATTGCTACTGCATGTAATATCTTTTCCCATTCCCTCACTTTCAGTCTCTGTGTGTCCCTAGGTCTGAAGTGGGTCTCTTGTAGACAGCATATATATGGGTCTTGTTTTTGTATCCATTCAGCAAGCCCCTGTCTTTTGCTTGGAGCATTTAATCCATTCACATTTAAGGTAATTAATGATATGTATGTTCCTATTACCATTTACTTAATTGTGTTGGGTTTGTTTTGTAGGTCCTTTTTTTCTCTCATGTTTCCCACTTAGAGAAGTTCCTTTAGCATTTGTTGTAGAGCTGGTTTGGTGGTGCTGAATTCTCTTAGCTTTTGCTTGTTTGTAAAGCTTTTGATTTCTTCATCAAATCTGACTGAGGTTATTGCCTGGTAGAGTAATCTTGGTTGTAAGTTCTTCCCTTTCATCACTTTAAATATATCATGCCACTCCCTTCTGACTTGTAGAGTTTCTGCTAAGAAATCAGCTGTTAACCTTATGGGAGTTTCCTTGTATGGTATTTGTCATTTTTCCCTTGTTGCCTTTAATAATTTTTCTTTGTCTTTAATTTTTGTCATTTTGATTACTGTGTGTCTTGGCATGTTTCTCCTTAGGTTTATCCTGCCTGGGACTCTCTGTGCTCCCTGGACTTGGGTGGCTATTTCTTTTCCCATGTTAGGGATGTTTTCAACTATAATCTCTTCAAATATTTTCTCGGGATCTTTCTCTCTCTATTCTCCTTCTGGGACCTCTATAATGTGAATATTGGTGCATTTGATGTTGTCCCAGAGGTCTCTTAGGCTGTATTCATTTCTTTTCCTTATTTTTTCTTTATTCTGTTCTGTGGCAGTGAATTCCACCATTCTGTCTTCTAGGTCACTTATCTGTTCTTCTGCCTCAGTTATTCTGCTATTGATTCCTTCTAGTGTATTTTTCATTTCAGTTATTGTATTGTTCATCTCTATTTGTTTGTTTTTTAATTCTTCTAGGTCTTTGTTCAACGTTTCTTGATCTTTGCCTCCATTCTTTTTCCGAGGTCCTGGATCATCTTCACTCTCATTATTCTGAATTATTTTCCTCGAAGGTTACCTCTCTCCATTTAGTTGTTTTTCTGGGGTTTTATCTTGTTCCTTCATCTGGTACATAGTTCTCTGTCTTTTTTTTTTTTTTTTTTTTTTTTGCAGTATGTGGGCCTCTCACTGTTGTGGCCTCTCCCGTTGAGGAACACAGACTCCGGATGCGCAGGCTCAGTGGCCATGGCTCATGGGCCAGCCGCTCTGTGGTATGTGGGATCCCCCTGAACTGGGGCACGAACCCATATCCCCTGCATCGGCAGGCGGACTCTCAACCACAGCGCCACCAGGAAAGCCCCTGCCTTTTTTTGGTTTTGTTTTGTTTTGTTTGTTTTTTTGTGGTACACGGGCCTCTCACTGTTGTGGCCTCTCCCGTTGCGGAGCGCAGGCTCAGCGGCCATGGCTCATGGGCCCAGACGCTCCGCGGCATGTGGGATCTTCCCAGACCAGGGCACGAACCCGTGTCCCCTGCATCGGCAGGCAGACTCTCAACCACTGCGCCACCAGGGAAGCCCAGCCCCTGCCTTTGCATTTTGTCTTTCTGTGAATGTGGTTTTCATTTTACAGGCTGCAGGATTGTAGTTCTTGCTTCTGCTGTCTGCCCTCTGGTGGATGAGGCTATCTAAGAAGCTTGTGCAAGTTTTCTGATGGGAGGGACTGGTGGTGGGTAGAGCTTGGTGTTTCTCTGGTGGGCAGAGCTCAGTAAAACTTTAAACGCTTGTCTGCTGATGGGTGGGGCTGAGTTCCCTCCCTGGTGGTTGTTTGGCCTGAGGTGACCCAGCACTGGCACTTACAGGCTCTTTGGTGGGGCCAATGGCAGACTCCAGGAGGGTTCATGCCAAGGAGTACGTACTTCCCAGAACTTCTGCAACCAGTGTCCTTGTCCCTGTGGTGAGCCACAGCCACCCCATGCTAATGCCAGAGACCCTCCAACACCAGCAGGTAAGTGTGGTTCAGTCTCCTATGGGGTCACTGCTCCTTCCCCCTGGGCCCTGATGCAACACTACTTTGTGTGTGCGCTCCACGTGTGGAGTCTGTTTCCCCCAGTCCTGTTGAAGTCCTGCAATCAAATCCCTCTAGCCTTCAATATCTGATTCTCTAGGAATTCTTCCTCCCATTGTGGAACCCCCAGGTTTGGAAGCCTGACATGGGGCTCAGAACCTTCACTCCAGTGGGTGGACTTCTGTGGTATAATTGTTCTCCAGTTTTTGAGTCAACCACTCAGCGGTTGTGGGATTTGAGTTTATTGTGATTGTGCCCCTCGCACCATCTCACTGAAACTTCTCCTTTGTCTTTGGATGTGGGGTATCTTTTTTGGTGAGTTCCAGTGTCTTCCTGTTGATGATTGTTCAACAGTTACTTGTGATTCCGGTGCTCTCGCAAGAGGGAGTGAGCACATGTCCTTCTATTCTGCCATCTTGAACCATGTCTTAGCAATAGTTTTTTAACTCTAATTGCTACGTAGTAATCCATTGTATAAAAGTACCACAATTAATCTATTGTATTGGTATGGGCATTTGAATTGTTTCCAGTTTTTCACTCCTTACTGATAATGTGACTATAAACATTTTATACATGTCTTTTGATGATTTCAGAAATACTCAAAGCATTTCTGTTGAAATGCTAGGAGTGGTATTTCTGGGTCAAACACTATGGACCTTTTTAAAAATATTTCACAAATATGCAGGTCTTCAGCCTTACTTCCACTGAATTCATTAATTCAAGCTCAGATAATTTCTAACTGGGACTAGTAATGTGGTTTCAGAACTGGTCTTCCTGCCTTAATCTATCTGTATCATCAGTTTTCCCCAATTTTAATAGAGCAATCTGTATAAAACACAATTTTCATCGTGCCTTCAATTGCCTGAAATTTTTTTACAGATTCACTGTTACTGACCGAAAAAAAAATGAAAGTTTATGTCTACCATACAATTTACTTCACGTTCTTACCAGTGCCAATTTTTTTTAGTGTTGTAACCTCCAATTTTTATTACTGAAGTTCGTATTTCATTTCAGTGTTCTAAAATTTCATTACAGCTACAGCTACTCCTCTAATATATTTAGTCAACAAGGACCTTAACTTGAGTGTAGATATGTTTTCTTTTTGTTCATTTTAGGGAAATTCTCTTTGGCCTAGAAGTCACTCCCACTGAGTTCTAGCCTCTGTAGGCATTGTTTGACCCTTAGCTCATAAAAGATTCTTGTATTCCTTGGGTTATTTAACATATACTGTTGGATACCCTATGCCTTCAGTGTGAATCACAGAAGGTTCAGAGTGCTGTGTTCATCCTTTAGAGGTTGAATAATATTGACTGAGGGATCCGGGTAGGCTGAGTCCCTGGTGTGATTAAATAGTACAGGTTACGGAACTACATAAGATTTCATGAAAGAAGCCTACCAGTAATTATTGGAAATGTCATTTAAGAGGGCAATGATTGTGGTTGAGGGATACAGGAGGCAAGCAAAGCTTCTTTTGAATTTCCTGAACTTTCTACCTGAAGGGCATTTTTCTCAGGAAGCAGGTACTGGAAGGCAAAGTCATGACTATTCATGATAGAATGATCGTTTGACGGTAAACTAGAATTTTGGCAGCAATTGAGTTAGGAAAGTTGATGTGAGCCAAGACTTGGAATTCATCGATATAATGGAGAAATAGCAATTATAATAGATTATGTGGGCCACTCTAGTGAGAGCAGTTAAGCCAGGGAAGAATAAGATAGCATACGTCCTGTCAGGCAACTAATCAAATTTAGGGTGCTGGGAAAAATAAAAAGGGGGACCAAGTTAAAAAATAAGAGAATGAAGATCTGTGGACCCAGTGTAAAAGAAGTTGGACAATAGGAATTTAGACTGTAATCAATTTGAATAAGTAAATGGAATTTTGTACAGAGCTAATGGCTGTTTGAGCAAGAATATTCTCAAGATATTCTCCTGCCAGGGAACACCTAATCTTCTCAGAAAGTGAGAGGTTCTGAATCTGCAGATGAGGCAAATTAATTAGAGCTGACTAATTAATAGGTTATGTGACATTTCAGAAACACTGAGACACATCTATGGAATAACTCCTGGTGGTCAAAGGCACTCTAATTTTCTAGGATTCAGTGTAAATTTCAGCCTCTATAGTATTAGTCTCAGTTTTGTGGGTGTTTTTATTTGTTTGTTTCTTTGCTTGCTTAGTTTGTGTGTAGGATTGGAGAATAACTTTAATATTACACTATTGTGGAAACTATTATTGGATTATTAAGCTGCTAGAACACAGCAAGATGTAGATAGGTCAATGATGGGTAAATATTTATTCAACTCTGACCCCAAAACCATGTTAAATACATATTAAAATCCAGAATTCTGGTTTCCTCCTCAGACTTAATTGACTTCGGATTTTCCAAAGAGTAGAGGAGTGGTAGCAATCTGGAAACTATGCTATTAAAAAAAACCGCCCAGATGATTCTTTTGTGTAAAAAATTTGAGAAACTCTTTATTCAGTAGTCAAAATGTGATAGAAATAGGTCAGAACAAACAACTAGTTTAAGAGTTAGTAGAGAGCAGATGTGAAAGGGTTTCAGCTAAACCCCTAGGAAGGATTGAGAAATTACTATCCTGTGGGTCAAGACAAATAACTGGTATACAGACAGATCAAATCAGAAGAGTAAATTCAAAGTCAAAAAAACCAGGATGGTGTGAAGAGATCCGTTCCAACATAATGGAGAGGATTTTAGGCAGAGGTAAAATTCTTTTCTGAGGGAGTTACTCAACTTGGGAATTTGTCCTGAACACTTCTGTTAATAATACTGGGCAGGGCTTCCCTGATGGCGCAGTGGTTGGGAGTCCGCCTACCAATGCAGGGGACACGGGTTTGTGCCCCGGTCGGGGAAGATCCCACATGCTGCAGAGCAGCTGGGCCTGTGAGCCATGGCCGCTGAGCCTGCACATCTGGAGCCTGTGCTCCACAACGGGAGAGGCCACAACAGTGAGAGGCCTGCGTACAGCAAATAATAATATAATAATAATAATAATAATAATAATAATAATAATACTGGGCGTATTTTCAAGTTGGAACTCAATTTAATAATCTATTCTCACTCTTCTGTGTTGTTTGCCCCTTTGGGACTGGAGAACCCTCCTAATTCCCTCAAGGGATTGTGGTATTTTCTTTATACAGAATGTATGTTCCCAAGAGTTACTACTTTGCTGTGGACTTAGTCTTTTACTTCACTGTCTGGTTAACTGTGTGTGTGTGTGTGTGTGTGTGTGTGTGTGTGTGTGTGTGCTACCCCATTCTTTGTCCATAGTTATGAATCTTGTCTGGACAATAGACTCTGACAATAATTTTATGTATAAAAATGTTTATTCATAGAAATCGATTTTTTTTTTTTTTTTTTTTTTGCAGTATGCGGGCCTCTCACTGTTGTGGCCTCCCCCGTTGCGGAGCACAGGCTCCGGACGCGCAGGCTCCGGACGCGCAGGCTCAGCGGCCATGGCTCACGGGCCCAGCCACTCCGCGGCATATGGGATCCTCCCAGACCGGGGCACGAACCCGTATCCCCTGCATCGGCAGGCGGACTCTCAACCATTTGCGCCACCAGGGAGGCCCAGAAATCGATATTTTTAAAATGCTAAAAAAGCGTTTTTTTCTAAGAATTTATTGTATAATATACATAGATAAAATCTAGAAGAAGGGAGAATATATATATGCACATATATATACATATATATGTGTATATATATATATATATATATATATACACACACACATATATATATATATATATATATATATATATGTATATATATGTTTTTCCTTCCAGTAAGACATCAGGGGAATTTTCTTGTATCTTTGCATTTTCTCTGTTCCCTTTAAATATCTCAGCTTCTTCCATTTCTTCTTTCTTTTTCTTCTTCTCTTCTCTGGCCAAAGCTACTTTATAGTAGTCTATGTTATTTAATAATGTGTATTTGTACACTGGAAACAAAGATTTAGTAAGTTAATGATTAATAAAATCTTAGTGCTTTATTAAAGATAAAAGCATTTAGGGGCTTCCCTGGTGGCGCAGTGGTTGAGAGTCCGCCTGCCGATGCAGGGGACACGGGTTCGTGCCCCAGTCCGGGAAGATCCCACATGCTGCGGAGCGGCTGGGCCCGTGAGCCATGGCCGCTGAGCCTGCGCGTCCAGAGCCTGTGCTCCGCATTGGGAGAGGCCACAGCAGTGAGAGGCCCTCGTACAGCAAAAAAAAAAAAAAAAAAAAAAAAAAAGATAAAAGCATTTAACACAACACATTTAAAAATTACTCTAAAAATTATTGGGGAATATAAATGTCAGTTGACTTCAATAAGAATTTCTAATCCCATTATCTCAAACCTCCCCAAATTTTTATTATATCAACTACAATTTGTCCTAGTACTTTCTAAACGTTCATTTTTGAATAATTATTTTCAAGATTACATAATAAAACTTACTGGCTTCAACCTGTGTTTTGCAATTAATAGAGTAGTTCCTATCAGTAGCCACTGGGAGGTAGCACATGTATTGTGTTTCATTATTTTGTATGTATGTAAAGTTATAAACTAAGAGTTCATATTACCTGAAGTTAATGATAGTATTTTTTTATTATTTGCACTAAGTTGGTGTTAAAATAGGTAATTAATAACTATTGTCAAAGTGGTGAACAGAAACTAAACCATACAAAGCAAACAAATGCCATTCATGCTGTGTTTGGAGGTTAGTGTTTTCCATTGTGGGAAATACATACCATGCTGAATACTTGACGTTTTGCCATCTCTATCACTTTCTGAAAAACTGAATAAGAGGAAGTCTTATTTATGTTCAACCTGAGAATAGTTTAGAAACAAAAATAGTTATGGTTACATGCCTGAGTTAGAAAATAACCTCTAATACAGGAAGCTAATTTACAGGCCTGACATATAATATCCCAGTGGAAACATATCTCTGCTCTGCATAGACTTTCTTTTGATATTCATTAAATTGTTATTGGTACTAAGTATATTACTGGAAATTTGGACAGCATAGATCTAGTGGAGACTCACCACAGTAAGTCAAGTTCCTGTTCATACCATGCTATTTCAAGCTTTATTAATGTGAAATTAACCTTAAAGCACTTTTTCCCCTGTAGAGACTAGTGCCTTTAAAAGTGTCAAATATTTTGAATTTTTGCCAATATTAGATAGGTCAAATAAAAAATTTTTTGCTTGAAGAATTTGGGGTTAGGGTTTTTTTTAAATTAAATTAATTAATTAACTTTTGGCTAAGTACTGAGAAGGAAGTGAATTAGAACTTAAAATTAGTTAAATTGGTGTTGGGTCTTCGTTGCTGCACATGGGCTTTCTCTAGTTGCAGCAAGTGGGGGCTACTCTTCGTTGTGGTGTTCAGGCTTCTCATTGTGGTGGTTTCTCCTGTTGCGGAGCACAGGCTCTAGGCACGTGGGCTTCAGTATTTGTGGCACGTGGGCTTAGTAGTTGTGGCTCACAGGCTCTAGAGTGCAGGCTCAGTAGTTGTGGCTCACGGGCTTAGTTGCTCCACGGCATGTGGGATCTTCCTGGACCAGGGTTCGAACCTGTGTCTCTTGCATTGGCAGGCAGATTCTTAACCACTGCACCACCAGGAAAGTCCCTGGGGTTAGGTTTTGACTAATGTTAAATTCTAATTCACCTCCTTCTTAGTACTTAGCTATAATTCAGTAATAATGTATATAATGAAGAAACATTTTATAGTAAAATAATAATTGATAAATTGTATCAAAAAATTACAAAATTACTTTATCAAGTACAAGTAATTTATTTGCCAAATATAGTCTTTAATTGAAATAAAGTCTTAAAATAGATCCTTACTAATTTAATTATTGAAAATTTTTGTACTTTTACCAGGACAAACCACCTTCAAGAAAAAAAAAAGCAGAGAAATTAGGAAAAATTTCATGTGATTACTTGATTAGCATAAAGAGAAAATATCTTACACCAGCCATGGTTAGGAAATATTGGAGTGCCTAAAATTACATCTAAAGACACTCTTTCCTTGTTGTTGACTTGACCTTTTAGAAAATCTAAAGGATAATATTTATTAATAAGTTTATAACATTAAATGCAATAGGTACTGTATATTTTTTTTACATCTTTATTGGAGTATAATTGATTAACAATGGCGTGTTAGTTTCTGCTTTATAACAAAATGAATCAGTTATACATATACATATGTTTCCAAATCCCCTTCCTCTTGCGTCTCCCTCCCACCCTCCCTATCCCACCCCTCCAGGTGGTCACAAAGCACCGAGCTGATCTCCCTGTGCTATGCGGCTGCTTCCCACTAGCTATCTACCTTACGTTTGGTAGTGTATATATGTCCATGCCTCTCTTTTGCTTTGTCACAGCTTACCCTTCCCCCTCCCCATATCCTCAAGTCCATTCTCTAGTAGGTCTGTGTCTTAATTCCTGTCTTACCCCTATGTTCTTAATGACATTTTTTTTCTTAAATTCCATATATATGTGTCAGCATACAGTATTTGACTTTCTCTTTCTGACTTACTTCACTCTGTATGACAGACTCTAGGTCCATCCACCTCATTACAAATAGTTCAATTTCATTTCTTTTTATGGCTGAGTAATATTCCATTGTATATATGTGCCACATCTTCTTTATCCATTCATCCGATGATGGACACTTAGGTTGTTTCCATCTCCGAACTATTGTGAATAGAGCTGCAATGAACATTTTGGTACATGACTCTTTTTGAATTATGGTTTTCTCAGGGTATATGCCCAGTAGTGGGATTGCTGGGTCATATGGTAGTTCTATTTGTAGTTTTTTAAGGAACCTCCATACTGTTCTCCATAGTGGCTGTACCAATTCACATTCCCACCAGCAGTGCAAGAGTGTTCCCTTTTTTCCCCACCCTCTCCAGTGTTTATTGTTTCTAGATTTTTTGATGATGGCCATTCTGACTGGTGTGAGATGATATCTCCTTGTAGTTTTGATTTGCATTTCTCTAATGATTAATGATGTTGAGCATTCTTTCATGTGTTTGTTGGCAGTCTGTATATCTTCCGTGTAGAAATGTCTATTTAGGTCTTCTGCCCATTTTTGGATTGGGTTCTTTGTTTTTGTTATTGAGCTGCATGAGCTGCTTATAAATTTTAGAGATTAATCCTTTGTCAGTTGCTTCATTTGCAAATATTTTCTCCCATTCTGAGGATTGTCTTTTGGTCTTCTTTATGGTTTCCTTTGCTGTGCAAAAGCTTTGAAGTTTCATTAGGTCCCATGTGTTTATTTTTGTCTTTATTTCCATTTCTCTAGGAGGTGGGTCAAAAAGGATCTTGCTGTGATATATGTCATAGAGTGTTCTGCCTATGTTTTCCTCTAAGAGTTTGATAGTGTCTGGCCTAACATTTAGGTCTTTAATCCATTTTGAGCTTATTTTTGTGTATGGTGTTAGGGCATGATCTAATCTCATACTTTTACATGTCCCTGTCCAGTTTTGCCAGCACCAATTATTGAAGAGACTGTCCTTTCTCCACTGTACATTCCTGCCTCCTTTATCAAAGATAAGGTGACCATATGTGCATGGGTTTATCTCTGGGCTTTCTATCCTGATCCACTGATCTATCTTTCTGTTTTTATGCCAGTACCACACTGTCTTAATTACTGTAGCTTTGTAGTATAGTCTGAAGTCAGGGAGCCTGATTCCTCCAGCTCCTTTTTTCATTCTCAAGATTGCTTTGGCTATTCGGGGTCTTTTGTTTTTCCAAACAAATTTTGAAATTTTTTGTTCTAGTTCTGTGAAAAATGCCAGTGGTAGATTGATAGGGATTGCATTGAATCTGTAGATTGCTTTGGGTAGTAGAGTCATTTTCACAATATTGATTCTTCCAATCCAGGAGCATGGTATATCTCTCCATCTGTTTGTATAATCTTTAATTTCTTTCATCAGTGTCTTATAATTTTCTGCATACAGGTCTTTTGTCTCCTTAGGTAGGTTTATTCCTAGATATTTTATTCTTTTTGTTGCAATGGTAAATGGGAGTGTTTTCTTGATTTCACTTTCAGATTTTTCATCATTAGTATATAGTAATGCCAGAGATTTCTGAGCATTAATTTTGTATCCTGCTACTTTACCAAATTCATTGATTAGCTGTAGTAGTTTTCTGGTAGCATCTTTAGGATTCTCTATGTATAGTATCATGTCATCTGCAAACAGTGACAGCTTTACTTCTTCTTTTCCCATTTGGATTCCTTTTATTTCCTTTTCTTCTCTGACTGCTGTGGCTAAAACTTCCAAAACTAGGTTGAATAAGAGTGGTGAGAGTGGGCAACCTTGTCTTGTTCCTGATCTTAGTGGAAATGGTTTCAGTTTTTCACCATTGAGGACGATGTTGGCTGTGGGTTTGTCATATATGGCCTTTATTATGTTGAGGAAAGTTCCCTCTATGCCTACTTTCTGCAGGGTTTTTATCATAAATGGGTGTTGAATTTTGTCGAAAGCTTTCTCTGCATCTATTGAGGTGATCATATGGTTTTTCTCCTTCAATTTGTTAATATGGTGTATCACATTGATTGATTTGCGTATATTGAAGAATCCTTGCATTCCTGGAATAAACCCCACTTGATCATGGTGTATGATCCTTTTAATGTGCTGTTGGATTCTGTTTGCTAGTATTTTGTTGAGGATTTTTGCATCTATGTTCATCAGTGATATTGGCCGGTAGTTTTCTTTCTTTGTGACATCCTTGTCTGGTTTTGGTATCAATGTGATGGGGGCCTTGTAGAATGAGTTTGGGAGTGTTCCTCCCTCTGCTATATTTTGGAAGAGTTTGAGAAGGATAGGTGTTAGCTCTTCTCTAAATGTTTGATAGAATTTGCCTGTGAAGCCATCTGGTCCTGGGCTTTTGTTTTTTGGAAGATTTTTTTATCACAGTTTCAATTTCAGTGCTTGTGATTGGTCTGTTCATATTTTCTGTTTCTTCCTGATTCAGTCTTGGCAAGTTGTGCATTTCTAAGAATTTGTCCATTTCTTCCAGGTTGTCCATTTTATTGGCATAGAGTTGCTTGTAGTAATCTCTCATGATCTTTTGTATTTCTCCAGTGTCAGTTGTTACTTCTCCTTTTTCATTTCTAATTCTATTGATTTGAGTCTTCTCCCTTTTTTTCTTGATGAGTCTTGCTAATGGTTTATCAATTTTGTTTATCTTCTCAAAGAACCAGCTGTTAGTTTTATGATCTTTGCTATCATTTCCTTCATTTCTTTTTCATTTATTTCTGATCTGATTTTTATGATTTCTTTCCTTCTGCTAACTTTGGGGTGTTTTTTTTCTTCTTTCTCTAATTGCTTTAGGTGTAAGGTTAGGTTGTTTATTCGAGATGTTTCCTGTTTCTTAAGGTGGGATTTTATTGCTATAAACTTCTCTCTTAAAACTGCTTTTGCTGCATCCCATAGGTTTTGGGTCGTCGTGTCTACATTTACATTTGTTTCTAGGTATTTTTTAATTTCCTCTTTGATTTCTTCAGTGATCACTTCGTTATTAAGTAGTGTATAGTTTAGCCTCCATGTGTTTGTATTTTTTACAGATCTTTTCCTGTAATTGATATTTAGTCTCATAGTGTTGTGGTAGGAAAAGATATTTGATACAATTTCAATTTTCTTAAATTTACCAAGGCTTGATTTGTGACCCAAGATATGATCTATCCTGGAGAATGTTCCATGAGCACTTGAGAAAAATGTGTATTCTGTTGTTTTTGGATGGAATGTCCTATAAATATCAATTAAGTCCATCTTGTTTAATGTATCATTTAAAGCTTTTGTTTCCTTATTTATTCTCATTTTGGATGATCTGTCCATTGGTGAAAGTGGGGTATTAATGTCCCCTACTATGAATGTGTTACTGTCAATTTCCCCTTTTATGGCTGTTAGTATTTGCCTTATGTATTGAGGTGCTCCTATTTTGGGTGCATAAATAGTTACAATTGTTATATCTTCTTCTTGGATCGATACCTTGATCATTATGTAGTGTCCTTCTTTGTCTCTTCTAATAATCTTTATTTTAAAGTCTGTTGTGTCTGATATGAGAATTGCTACTCCAGCTTTCTTTTGGTTTCCATTTGCATGGAATATCTTTTTCCATCCCCTTACTTTCAGTCTGTATGTGTCTCTAGGTCTGAAGTGGGTCTCTTGTAGACAGCATATATATGGGTCTTGTTTTTGTATCTATTCGGCCAATCTGTGTCTTTTGGTGGGAGCATTTAGTCCATTTACATTTAAGGTAATTATTGATATGTATGTTCCTATTCCCATTTCCTTAATTGCTTTGGGTTCGTTATTGTAGGTATATTCCTTCTGTTGTGTTTCTTGCCTAGAGAAGTTCCTTTAGCATTTGTTGTAAAGCTGGTTTGGTGGTGCTGAACTCTCTCAGCTTTTGCTTGTCTGTAAACATTTTAATTTCTCCATTTTATCTGAATGAGATCCTTGCTGGGTAGAGTAATCTTGGTTGCAGGTTTTTCTCCTTCATCACTTTAAATATGTCCTGCCTGTCCCTTCTGGCTTGCAGAGTTTCTGCTGAAAGACCAGCTGTTAACCTTATGGGGATTCCCTTGTGTGTTATTTGTTGTTTTTCCCTGCTGCTTTTAATATGTTTTCTTTGTATTTAATTTTTGACAGTTTGATTAATATATGTCTTGGCGTATTTCTCCTTGGATTTAACCTGTATGGGACTCTCTGTGCCTCCTGGACTTGACTATTTCCTTTCCCATATTAGTGAAGTTTTCAACTATAATCTCTTCAAATATTTTCTCAGTCCCTTTCTTTTTCTCTTCTTCTTCTGGAACCCCTATAATTCGAATGTTGGTGTGTTTAATGTTGTCCCAGAGGTCTCTGTGACTGTCCTCAGCTCTTTTCATTCTTTTTTCTTTCTTCTGCTCTGCAGTAGTTATTTCCACTATTTTATCTTCCATGTCACTTATCCGTTCTTCTGCCTCAGTTATTCTGCTATTGATCCCATCTAGATTATTTTTCATTTCATTTATTGTGTTTTTAGTCATTGCTTGATTCATCTTTATCTCTTCTAGCTCCTTGTTTACTGTTTCTTGCATTTTGTCTATTCTATTTCCAAGATTTTGGATCATCTTTACTATCATTATTCTGAATTCTTTTTCAGGTATACTGCCTATTTCCTCTTCATTTGTTAGGTCTGTTGGGTTTTTATCTTGCTCCTTCTCCTGCTGTGTGTTTTTCTGTCTTCTCATTTTGCTTATCTTACTGTGTTTGGGGTCTCCTTTTTGTAGGCTGCAGGTTCGTAGTTCCCGTTGTTTTTGGCGTCTGTCCCCAGTGGCTAAGGTTGGTTCAGTGGGTTGTGTAGGCTTCCTGGTGGAGGGGACTAGTGCCTGTGTTCTGGTGGATGAGGCTGGATCTTGTCTTTCTGGTGGGCAGGTCCACGTCTGGTGGTGTTTTTTGGGGTGTCTGTGGACTTTTTATGATTTTAGGCAGCCTCTCTGCTGATGGGTGGCGTTGTGTTCCTGTCTTGCTAGATGTTTGGCATAGGGTGTCCAGCACTGTATCTTGCTGGTCGTTGAGTGAAGCTGGGTTGTGGTTTTGAGATGGAGATCTCTGGAAGATTTTCGCTGTTTGATATTATGTGGAGCTGGGAGGTCTCTTGTGGACCAGTGTCCTGAAGTTGGCTCTCCCACCTCAGAGGCACAGCACTGACTCCTGGCTCCTCAATTTGGGATGATTTGTTGTCTATTCATGTATTCCACAGATGCAGGGTACATCAAGTTGATTGTGGAGCTTTAATCCGCTGCTTCTGAGTCTGCTGGGAGAGATTTCCCTTTCTCTTCTTTGTTCTCACAGCTCCTGGGTCTCAGCTTTGGATTTTGCCCCGCCTCTCCGTGTGGGTCACTGGAGGGCGTCTGTTCTTCGCTCAGACAGGACAGGGTTAAAGGAGCAGCCTCTTCGGGGACTCTGGCTCACTCAGGCCGGGGCAGCGGGGGCACGGAGTGCGGGGCAAGCCTGCGGCGGCAGTGGCCAGCGTGACGTTGCACCAGCCTGAGGTGCACCGTGCATTCTCCCAGGGAAGCCGTCCCTGGATCCCGGGACCCCGGCAGTGACGGGCTGCACAGGCTCCCCGGAAGGGGGGCGTGGACAGTGACCTGCGCTCGCACACTGGCCTCGTGGCGGTGGCAGCAGCCCCAGCGTCCCACGCCCGTCTCTGGCCTCCGCGCTTCAGCTGCGGCTCGCGCCCATCTCTGGAGCTCCTTTAAGCAGAGCTCTTAATCCCCTCTCCTCATGCACCAGGAAACAAAGAGGGAAGAAAAAGTCTCTTGCCTCTTTGGCAGGTCCAGACTTTTTCCCGGACTCTCTCCCGGCTAGCTATGGCACACTAGCCCCTTCAGGCTGTGTTCATGCCACCATCCCCAGTCCTCTCCCTGTGCTCCGACTGAAGCCCGAGCCTCAGCTCCCAGCACTTCCCGCCCCGGCGGCCGAGCAGACAAGCCTCTCGGGCTGTTAAGTGCCGGTTGGCACCCATCCTCTGTGCGGGAATCTCTGTGCTTTGCCCTACCCAGGTACGTGGGGAGTTTGTTGCCTTTTGATAGGTCTGAGGTCTTCTGCCAGCATTCAGTAGGTGTTCTGTAGGAGTTGTTCCACGTGTGGCTGTATTTCTGGTGTATCTGTGGGGAGGAAGGTGATCTCCGCGTCTTACTCTTCCACCATCTTCCCCGGAAGCCTCCCACAAAACTCAATAACTACTATATTTTTATTGTGAATATTTATTTTGCACTTGTTATTATCAAAATATATAAACTCCATGGCTATTATAATGAATCAATCTTTCAGAAAAGAACTCTGGGATACAGGTTTTTGCTATATAAGTTATAGTTATTTTGGAGCCTACTAGACAGAAAAACAGATATCATTTTGCATTTTAATCTGGTAATTTCTCCTGTCATTACACAAATCTGCCTATATAAGTACCAGAATATGCCCTCTTAGCTCTGCAGGTCAACCTTGCATGTGAATTCTAATAAATAAAGCCCAAACATAAGATAACCAGAAATAGAGTAGAAGCTCTCTTAACTAATCATCACATAACTCACTCCCTAGTTCATTTAGTCTCTCCATTACCCTTGAAAACAAAATGGACTGATGTTTCTGACACTGAACAACAAGGAGTTTACCCTCCAGTAAACCTGCAGCCTTCTACCCTTATCTATTGCTCACATGCTTATCTTGTGCATCAGTCAGGGTTGTTAGTTTCCTGTAATGGAGCATCTTCCAGAGAAGTTAAGTAGAAAAATTACTTATCTGAAATATATGACAGCCCACAGAAATTCCAGAGAAGCCAGAATTGCAGCCTTTGAGACATGATTGCCCCAACATTTGAGGAGATGGAGCAGTTGACTAGGAGTAGAACTCTGGCCATGACCTACATTCTCTTTACATGCCTGACTCCTTCTTACCCAAGTGGGGCCTCATGAACATTTGTGTGGACACCCCAGTCCATGGTAGGCCTCTTGTGGCCTAGAGATACATAGCTATGGTACAATTAGCCTTCAGTAGGACTGACCCAGCAGGAATCTTGAAAAGGACTGACAAAAGGCCCTTTGGCCAGGAAATGTTGGGGTTTTGAGTTGCCACAATATGTTCCAGGATCACATGCTTTAGGTGGGTACTTCCTTTTTGTCCTTTGGACCCCTTGTTTCATGGGGAGAGGCATGGCCAAAACAATGCATCTGTTCCCAGGGTCACTGCTTGGAGGCAATGCAGTCAGGCACACTGGAACTATTGACAGTCAATGTTTGAAACTGGCAACTTCATATCAGAATCTCTGTCACTGCTGTTGGAAATCTTCACCACTATACCCATTAGAAAATCAATCCTTGTACCCACTGTTTCTCCACAGAAGAGATTATAGGTAATTTACCTCCTTTCTAATGTGCCCACATCTTAACTGCAAGGGGGTATGACCAAGAAAAATTCTAGCTTCTGTTTCAGGGAAGCCTAACCCAGAATGTGGGAAATTCTCCAAATCCAGGAAGAATGTTGAGTATTTCTGCATGACCCCAAAGACATACTTAATGTTCATTAGCCTTAAGGCTAATTGTGTTTTTTTTCCAAAGCAGTTTATGTTGATTTCCTTATGCAATTACATAATTTAAACAAGTATTATATAAACACATAACAAGAAGATAAATAAAAGAGAAAACCATTTCTTTGAAAACTTTGTGGAATAATTTGGAAAAAACCTGATGAAGGTGAGTTGCTTTAAAAATACTAATAAATTAGGTGTGGGTGGAAAAATCATTAAATTCTAAAAAAGACTCTGCAGTTAGATTGTTTTTCAGTGGTTTTAGGGTAGATCTTCATTTCACTTTAAAGAAAGCAAAACTTGAAATCAATTGTAGATAGCTCCTTATAGGTTACTTCAGTCAGCAGATCCATGTCCAAAGAAAAAATGTTGGCCCTACAGTTATTAACACAACATTTATTAGCTGGTTTGAAAATTAGAAATTTCAATTTAAAAAAAATCATGGTATTGAACCCTGGAGGAGAGGTATCCATTTATCAACCTGCTACTCAACATCTCGTAGAAGCATTGAAGTTGTTTATTCATTGAAAATAACTCCACAATATAGCAAAATTTATTTTATGATTCCTCACTTGAATTGTCTTTTTTAATGAACCAGCTGATGAATTTTGATCTCGTTGGATAAGATGGTTTCTCCCATACATCCATATACTTACTTACAGTTATGATTGTAACTTGAAAACTTCTGTTAGGTTACTTTGTCTTTGATCTAGATTAATTCCCTATGAATTCAGTTATACCATATTTAAGAAAATGGGTAAAACAACAGCCTCAAATTATTTTTGCTAAATTTACACTGCTAAGGTGAAATGAAGAATGGAAATTATTACATTTAATTAGTTAATTAATTAATTTAATTCTACTTTAAAGAAGAAGAATTGGCAACTTTTATATGTCTTCACTAATTTACTGTTCCTATACAAAAGGCAACATTTATAAAGGGCCGTAAAAAAGCAGTTGCACAGGGCGTCCCTGGTGGCGCAGTGGTTGAGAGTCCACCTGCCGATGCAGGGGAGACGGGTTCATGCCCCCTTCCGGGAAGATCCCACATGCTGTGGAGCAGCTAGGTCCATGAGCCATGGCCGCTGAGCCTGCGCGTCTGGAGCCTGTGCTCCGCAACAGGAGAGGCCGCAACGGGAGAGCCCCATGTACCGCAAAAAAAAAACCAAAAAAAAAACAAAAAAAACAAAACAAAACAGTTGCACAAATTATAAAGCATGATTAGTAAATTTTTTCATATCCTATAGTATCAGAATCTGTGTTACGCAATTTGTTTGCATTTATATCCATATATACCATCTCATTCAGCTGTTATTCAAAATTAATAAACATTTTGGATGCATTCTGCTTTAAAAATGAAGCTTCCCTAGCTTGGTTGTCTTATGTTGTTTCTCCTGATAAAATTATCTCTGATCTTAATTGCTACTTCCAGTTCCTAATATTTATCTAGACTCAGTCTTCTGACGTTTGTCTCTTACTAGATCTTTTTCAATTCCTGCACTTTGTTCATGTCCTTAATTTGGCTTAACCATCTTTGTTAAGAATTGGTGATGCTTTTAAGCTCACCAACGTTCTTATACAGAACCCCTACTTTGCCTTGATGACCAGCTTTTGGGTTCTACTTGAGTGCAGTTCCCATTCCTGGCCATCCCCTACTCTTCTATGTCCTGCCTGGCTCTAATTTTTTCAGTTCTAGCTCCTTGCCTCCCATTTATCACTTGCTAAACCCAAATACATAGAATTTTCAGGGGACTCAACTGTCTCAAAATATAACTATTAATCCTCTTTGGCTCCCGGTATCATTTATCTTTCCTTTGCACTGCTCTGCTATATTTATTTTTCCAATTTGTTTTTGTTTATTGGCCCATATTTCTGAAACAAATTGATTCTACCTTGTCATATCTAAGCATAGCTCCATCCATTATACCTTAACATTTTATCAGTCAGGATTGCATCCAGCTGCATGTAACAGGAAAACCAATTAACAGTTGCTTAAATAATTAGTCATTCGTTATTTATTTTTCTTCCACTACAGAAGTTTGGAGTTAGGATCAGCTAAATACTATCAACAGGGATCCAGATTCCTACCTTTTCAACTTACTACATAACTTAGCTGTTACTTTTATCTTTTTTAGTGGTATGATGGTTTTTGCCAATTTTCAGCCTCTTCCTTTCATAAAATGCATGCTTTGAACTTAAAAATAATTTTATTGAGGTATAATTTAATGCAGTAAACTTCACATATTTAAAGAAAGCAATTTGATGAACAATTTGTACCTGTGTGTACACACATAGAATTTTCAGTATAACAAAAATTACATACCCATTAACCCTCAAAGTTCCCTTATGTCCCTTTGTGTTCTGTTGTATCGTGAAGATAACAAATCATTTTGAGGTTCTAATACTAATTCCAACATTCATTAGCAGAATGAACTTGGGCAACTAGTATAATCACTCATGATTTTCTAATCTGTAAAATAAAGATAATAAACCTACTTTATAGGGTGGTTGTACATTTATTATCAGTATACACAGAATATCTTATGTATATTTTATGTACATAGTAAACACTATTAAATGAGGGCCAAATGTAAGAATGTTTAATAATAGAAATTGTATGGGGAAAATCCTGATTACTTCCTTTACTTATTTCTCGAAAACAAAATAAACATTAGGCCCTCTATTTCCTTCTATTTCAAAGAAGATAACTATTTATATAAATTGCTTCTCTATCTCCTTATTCCACCCATTCACCCAAACATTAGTGCCTTAGTTGCAATTCTTGAATAAAAAAAAATCAAAAACAAACAAAAAGAAAACATGGTACATAAAGAGAATGGATCCAAGCTACATTGACTCACTGTGGTTGAGTTTTAATTAAATAACCTCTTTTTCCCTTGGTTTTAGGGCCTGAAATCTTAGACAAAAATGTGAAATTATGCAATCAACAAGTTTACTGTATCTTTTCAAACTTAAATAGAAATCTTGGTCCATAATTTCTGGAATTACAAAATGGATTCAACTAGATATGGAGGCATTGCTGCTTCATGAGTTTGTATTGCTGCACCTTCGTGTCTGTATACTCTTTGAGATTTTCAGACATTTTCAGTCACTAGAGCTGTCAGTGTGCCATTGCTCCAGTGGCAAATTTATCTCAAAATTTAAAGCTAGGATGTAAGTGTCATTGGAGATTTTTCTTGTGATAAAAACATTTATGAGAAAAACAAAATTCTGGTGACCTGCAACATAAATGAAATAAGTGGATTGTCAACAAAAATGGCATTTTATGATTCCTGACACGTTGTTGGAACCAGGCTTAAACAAGATCTCATAGAATTTAGTATCAGTCCCCAGTTCATGGTCAATTAACTAAAACTTCTCATTCCTTGATTGTGGGAAAGTATGAATGATTTGGTGACTGGGAGATACAGAGGAAAACTGTGCAGTGCCTCTAGTTTAAATACTTAAGTTATTGTTATAATTCATCTCAGTGCAACCAGACAGTTAAGGCATACATGTGCTCTTTTTATTTTAGACACAGTCAAAATGCTCTGTATTAGGATTTCTGTATTGTTATTCTCCTCTTAAATGTACCTGACAATTAAAAGCTAGTGGCTGATGCATCAAAAAATGTAGGGCATGTAATAGTGGGAAAGACAAGGGTTGTAGAGTAAGACTCAGCAAAATTCAAATTTTAGCTCAAAAATGGATTTACTTACCCTGACATCAGGGTTAAAATTTGGGTCAGGATCAGGATCAAGTAATTAACCTTTATGTTTTGTATGTAAAATGTGAATAATAACATTTTTCCAACAAAGCAGTGGTAGATAATGATGAAGTGCCTGACACAGGTCATCCTCAAAAATGGAAGCTATTATACACAGTATGACTTTGTTCTATAGTGTGGTATTACTTAGCAAGGGGTGGGGTTTGGATAGTGTGAAATAATGATATTTTTGTCTTCTGATTTACATATCTGGCTGATATGAAATTATGCTTGATATTATGAGCCTCTCTGTCACCATTTAAGAGATTTCTATGAGGGGAACTAAACTGTTAGGGGGTAGAGAGAATGTTCAACAAATTTGAGGTTGTAAACAAATTTCTTCCCAATGAATTGAGGGTTTGCATGGTGGAGCGGAAAACATGAGTCAGGTAAGTAAGCATAGAGCCCTAAGCAGATGAGTTCAAGAGAGAAAATAGGAGTATTTGCTCTAAGTCATATATTTTTGCTCATCACCCCTCTGTACTTTAAAGATCATATTATTAGAAGAATATTGAATAAATTAATGTGTATGTGATATGTATGTATGAGTGTATAGATGGATATATTTGTGTGACTGTGTGTGAGTATATATTCACACATTTTGAAAAGGAAAAAGAGATATTCATTTCTTTTTTACCCTTTAACTATTTTTCACCCTCTATCACTTCTTTTTCCCTTTCATGTCTCCAGAAACCTGGTATATAAGAAATTTGTTCATTTATATAGTGATGGACATAAAAATTCAGCCCAAGTTTAAGATAACAACAATCACAACAACAATGTCTGGGGACATTTTAAATTCAAGAGTGGTAGTAGCTGGGATTGGAATTACTCTGACCTTTTGCTGTCTAGATGATGCTCTACTGTGTTATCCTTGACTTAAATTCCCAGCGAATGTGCAAAATATTGCTTTGGAATTCCAGGAAGAAAACATCTTAGAGATAACAACTATATGCATTCAGAGACAGGAAATTACTAATTCGGCCATAAAAATTGTTTCATATGAGTAAGATGCAAGTGTTAATCATGTCCTTTGTTTCTAAAGTGGAGATCATGAATATACATATTACAGAGCTATACATCATATTTAATTTAAACATAACTGACTTTATTAATCCTTCCCATTTCTTAAAACCTTTTTTGTAATGTAACGGAATGCAAGCATCAGTGCATGAAACTCAGATATAGTTCAATGATTTCACACATTTAGCCAAGATTTTGGCTTAGAAATTGCACAAAGTAGAAGAGCTTGAGGCCATTACATTCATAAGCATTCTACAAATATTTTGATAGCTATATCATGAACAAATTTGAGAACTTTTTTTCTCCCTTTGAATCCAGGCAATTCAAATGCTATATTTGCCAGCAAATATAATTTTAGAAACCATTAGAATTATTGAAGTTATATTTTCAAACAATAGAAATAGTCACTGCACTGAAACTATTTTTGGATATATAGAAATACATTTTATTGTTATCATATGTTCTGAAATTCTCATTTTATTGTTATCATATCTTCTGAAATTCTCATCCTTTTAGTTTTGAGGCCAATGATTGTAAACGATTTTACCAGGTATCCAGGGATCATGACTTCCCCATTCCAAAGCCAACATTCTCCTGTTTTTCCTTAATTGACTAAAAGCACCAAGGAAAACTCTAGCTCGTTTTTGAAATACTGTGTATGTGTTTACCAAGTTCATGTAATCTTTTGTGGTGAATACCTTCAGTAAAACTTTAGAAAACTGATTTGCATATGGGACATGGACTTACCTTTATATGGGTTGAACTCATATCTGCTTTTGCATTTCTGATCTTCAATAATCAAAACTAGGGTGGATAATCAATAAAAGAAAAAAACTAAGTTTTTTTTTTGTATTTTCCCCACTTCTGTGGTTAATTCATAGCAGGTTCCTAACACTGAATTTGACGTCAGCAGTCTGAGTTACTCATAATTAAGGATTGAGAATATTCAGTGGCTAATTTGGCCTCATCTTTAAACCCAGAACTCCATTAGTGATGGAAAATAGCAGAAAGTTTAGAACTTATATTAGACCTGTTTTTATTCTTTTAATCTCTCTCTTAAAGGACTTACTAGAGGTGAAAAGTGAAGGCAACCACCTTCTTTTTTGGCTACAAAACTACAAACTATTGTAACCAATATTTTCGTATCAAAGGGAGAAAACACCTAACCCACCCCACCCCTAGGAACAGGAAGAAATTTGCTTAGAGGAGTACAGGCCAAACGGTGCCATGATCCTTTTCCTTTCTTAGGGTCACCTATTTCAACGTCTTAGGGGAAGTCAGGCCAGACTGTCTTGTTGAAAAACATTCATTTGTTGCTTCTATTCTCTGTTATTCAATGTAACCCATTTAAAATTGTAATTGATGCCATTAATCAGTATCATTCCAGGCCATCGTGGCTGAGGGAAGTTTAATAGTGTTGCCTACCATGGTTTTATGCATGTAAAGATAAGGAGAAGGAGATTCTACCATCATCATCCCAGCATTCACAGAACACAAAAGTCTCAGGTTAAAATTTCAGAGCTACAGCACTATGTAAACATTTTATGGTTAATAAGAAAAAAACTACAAACTGCATAAAATGATGTTACATAATTATTTTCTTGTTTGTTAGTAACCTCTTCCATGAGGTTTTAAGCCCTTTGAAGCTCTCTGGATTTGCTGTACTTAGAACAAGTCCTGGCACAGTGTAGAGGTTCAATAAATGTTTGTTGATGAATGAATCAATAATAAGGTTCCTGTAACAGGAAGTGAGTATTCTGGAAAGATAATTCTGTTGGCAGAAGAATGCTATAGGGTACTTAAAAAGAGACAAGAACTTAAAGCCCAGGGCAGAGGCAGTTTTCTGAGCCACGGATGTATAGGGAAGATTGAAATGTGATATCAGAACTCACACCATATACTTCACACACTTTATATTTTATTGCATATAAAGAGGTATAGTAAATTATATGCATTTATATATAATATATAGTAAATTGTATATATTATATATAATACATAGTAATATATGTATATGTGTGTGTGTGTATGTATACACACACACACATACCCAGAAGCCCTCAGGAAGAGTCTGATTTGGGGTTTATTCAATACGTTTAAAAGTTGGAGGGAATGAATTAATAATTCCTCTACACACACAGACACACACTCACACACAGCTTATATGTAGCTACTCCAAGAAAATTCTTCTATGAGAAAATCAACTGGAACATAGGTATTATCGACTCACAGATAGAGAAGTGGGATATTAACTAAAACAGGGTTTTTTTTAAAATTATTTTTTAACTGGTATAATGGATCCCATAGAGAAGGAGATACTTTATATTTAAGAGTAGGGCTGGGCTTCCCTGGTGGCGCAGTGGTAGAGAGTCCGCCTGCCGATGCAGGGGACACGGGTTCGTGCCCCGGTCTGGGAAGATCCCACATGCCACGGAGCAGCTGGGCCCGTGAGCCATGGCCGCTGAGCCTGCGCGTCCGGAACCTGTGCTCCGCAGCGGGAGAGGCCACAACAGTGAGAAGCCCGCGTACCGCAAAAAAAAAAAAAAAAAAAAAAAAAAAAAAATAGGGCTAATTGATAATAAGCTTTTTGTAAAGACTTCTGGAGACAACAGGATTCCTCAGCATAAGACTGACCTTAAATAAAAGGCTAGAGAACTCTCTTTTTGGACAAGAGAGAAGAAAGATATAAAGGATGTAGATGTAGGTTTTATGCCAAGAAGTAGAAAAATTGGACATTGGAAGAAAATTGAAAATTTTGCAAACATTGGGTAGTGGAAAATGAAATAAAGAATTAATGGGAAAAATGAACTGCACGAAGATAAACATTGAGATTGCTATGCTAAATGTCCATTTTAACGTGTGAAATCATGATTTTATACTGGAACCAAAACACCATATTTTCTGTATTTTTCCATCAGTCTTTGCTTCAGTGGATCAGGTATGGAGAAAATGAACCATGCCTGAATCGGGATGTACCTTTGGAATGGTATTTTACTCATAAAACCTTCCTCAAAATGGCTTATTCCAAAGATATTTTAAATCTAATGAGTCTCAAACTTTCCTAAATCAAATGATATTTATGTAAATTTATTTGAAGAAAGCTAACATGGGGCCATTCAAAGCTAACTGGCATTTATCCCATTGACAAGAAACCTATTATAATTTTGTATGGCATCAATTACTTCTAGGTCACAGTGCAGTACTATTTCTACATGTGGAAATATTGGCTTTTAGTGAAGAAATGACCACTGTATAATAAGGTACTGTTGAGTTCTTTCTTAATGCAAGTATAGCAAACAAAATGAATTTCACTTGATTACAAAGTAAAAAATTCTGTGTTAGGTAAACAATGGCAATGACTAGTTCAGTTTTGTTCCTTGAATGCAGGATGTTATAAACAGTATATATTCCCTTACATGTGGAAAGGAGATAGCCCTTTAATCACTTCTGCCTAGTTTCACTGAAATCATTCTATCCATATCCATTTCTCTTTGGAAAACCAGTGGACACTTGCTGAGGTTTCTTTATATTTCTCCTGCTAGAAAAGAGAGAGAATAAAAAAGATTAAATAATCTGAGTACAACTCAAGTTGGATACTGAGTTGCTTTGTAATAATACATTTGCATGTGGGTTTCTTTGTTCTTTTGATAACTCAGAAGAACAAATAGTGAAATGATGCTGTCATACTTTGAGACTATGAACTTAAGGGACTATTAACTTTTGCCTTCAACCTGCCACACTATTCATAATTCTGTCTTTACTTTCTGTGCGTGCTGATTGCCGCCAGGATATGCTATCTCCTCTCAGACAGATTCTAAGCAAGTCTATACTGAAGTGCTCTTTTAAAAGTTATGGCAACTCTAGGTCATGTGACCTTAGACTGATATTGTAATTAACTCTTTAGTCCAATTGACTGAACTGAATTATCCAAGACTGAATATAAACAGATAGAGTCAACAGAAAGATTTGTCATATACTTTGATAATTAATGTACCACTGGAAAATAAATCATCTTCCTATGCATAATTTCTACAGAATGTAAAATAAGCTCTAGCTTGTCATGGAGGGTTCAAAATTCTGTGGCTAAAGAGTTTGATTCTGCATAGTTCCTGGCTCTACATTTCTCTTCCTCATTTTGGACAAAACAGAAAAATTAGCATCTCAACTCTGGAAATGAGTTGGCACATTAGCCCTAATTTGAGACATCTGCTGTGACCTAGGAAAGCTCTTGTCCCTTTCTACTCATATAGCTGCACATGACAATGTGGTTTTGTGCTAGTGTTCATCCAAAAAGCATTTATTGAATATCGTCTATGCATGGCATGATATCAGAATGAAATATAATTTTTAAGTGTGTAGAGTTTTCTACTCATTGTAAGGCAGCCTAGGAATGAACACCACAATTTTAGAGACAATAGGTGCTAGAGAATGGAGGGAAATTTTAAGTGGCTCCAGTGTAGGATATATTTCTTCTTTGTCTTCAAGACCTGGATAACTAGGGTATAGCATTAACAATTTTCAAGATTTAGGTTCAAATAATTAAATAAGTGCTTTAAAGATGCCCTTTAACCTAATGTCTGTTTGGTTTACAAGATATTATTTATTTTCCACACAGACTATGCAGAATTCAATGAATGTGCCTGGGACCAAACAGTGCTGAATAATTTATTTGATTTTGACTGATGAAAAGTGGTATTGGCTAAAGAGACCCTGGTTGGGTTGGTGTGTTGTTGGGTGTGGAGATGGTCAATCATCCTTCCCTGAGATATGGGAGTCATCATTTAGGAAAGTGTCTATGTGAGGTTATAAGCCATGGTTCCCTTGGTGCTCAGCATAGTTCAGGATGCTCAGACACTGAGGAACTCAAGAGCACATCAGCTCTGGGAAAATTTGCATTTCTCTGGAGAGCACCTGTATGCTGGGGAAGATAATCTCCAAGTTCTTTCTGGTGCACTGTGGATTAACACAGGCAGACATTCTGTCACTAGAGGCAAGTGTGACTTTAAAAAAGTGAATAACACCTTAGGAAAAAAAATACTTCTCAAAACACAAGAAAAGGGCTTCCCTGGTGGCGCAGTGGTTGGGAGTCTGCCTGTTGATGCAGGGGACACGGGTTCGTGCCCCGGTCCGGGAAGATCCCACATGCCATGGAGCGGCTGGGCCCCTGAGCCATGGCCACTGAGCTGCGCGTCCGGAGCCTGTGCTCTGCAACGGGAGAGGCCACAACAGTGAGAGGCCTGCGTACTGCAAAAAAAAAAAAAAAAAAAAAGAAGAAAAAGAAGGAGGAGGAGGAGAAAAAAATATATTTATTATATATATGTAGGTATCATATCTATACATATGTAAGTATCATAGTTTTTATATTTTTAATTTATTTTTTATTGTTTTTTTCTTAACTTACTTTTTATTAATAAGTAAAAACATGATTCAATGGACATATGTTGGCAAAACATGGAAAACAAAACCTCCTCTAGGTTGTCAGGACACAGGTTACCTAAACCCTTAACCTTGTTTTCTGTAGACAGTTGATCCCTGATTGAGGTTGAGGCATTGCAGTCATCTCTATCCTGAAAGATTAATTTGTTGGGCCTCCCTGGTGGCGCAAGTGGTTGAGAGTCCGCCTGCCGATGCAGGGGATACGGGTTCGTGCCCCGGTCTGGGAGGATCCCATATGCCGCGGAGCGGCTGGGCCCGTGAGCCATGGCCGCTGAGCCTGCGCGTCCGGAGCCTGTGCTCTGCAACGGGAGAGGCCACAACAGTGAGAGGCCCGCATACCGCAAAAAAAAAAAAAAAAAAAAAAAGATTAATTTGTTCACCATTTCTGGCTGAGGGGAATTGATACACAAGAAATTCTTTTTTAACTCTTAGTAATCCAGAAAATCACTTAACCAGAAAACATCTTCCTGTAAACATGATTAATTGAACATTTAGTATAAAAAGAAAAATAAATGATTATAGTGTTAATGTGATTATACTGTTACCAGAGATTTCTGTGGTATTCCATTGCTCATCATACTGCATATTTTGTATAACATATATGAAAGCTCTTCTGAAAATGATGTTAATGAGTTAACATTAAAGGACAGAATTATTGGGTCAGTTTTGCCTGTGGGTGGTTGATAATTTTGGTGTTTACTAATTGTCAGATCTTTTCAGCTGAAAAACATAAAGCTTGCTTAGAGCCTTGATTGTAGATAGGCATTATTTCTTAACTGAAAGAAAGGTGAGTCAGTTTCTTTAAGTTTATTTTCATAGACTCTCAAGGGTAAATAAGAGATTTACTTTTGCTGCCTATTTAAAGTCTACATAAAATATTTTAGAATGCTGTATAAGGTGATTCTTATTAAAAATATATATTCATGTGTTTATATTTGCACATATAAAATGGGTCAAACCTGTAGTAAGACCTAGTATTTGGACTTCATAGTGACATGAAGGAACCATTTATAATGGTAAGCAAGTCATGGTTGTTGTTTACTCTCCTTTATTTAAAAAAATTTTTTGTGTGTGTTTTTTAAAACTTTAGTGGAGTATAATTGCTTTACAATGCTGTGTTAGTTTCTGCTGTATAACAAAGTAAATCAACTATATGTATACATATATCCCTATATGCCCTCATTCTTGCAACTCCCTCCCACCCTCCATATTCCTACCCCTCTAGGTTGTCACAAAGCACGGAGCTGATCTCCTGTGCTATGCAGCTGTTTCCCACTAGCTATCTATTTTACATTTGGTAGTGTATATATGTCAATGCTACTCTCTCACTTCGTCCCACCTTACCCTTCCCCCTCCCTGTGTCCTCAAGCCCATTCTCTACATCTGCATCTTTATTCCTGTCCTGCCCCTAGGTTCATCAGAACGATTTTTTTTTTTTTTAGATTCCATATATATGAGCTCGAATATGGTATTTCTCTTTCTGACTTACTTCACTCTGTATGACAGACTCTAGGTCCATCCACCTCACTACAAATAACTCAATTTCATTTCTTTTTATGACTGAGTAATATTCCATTGTATATGTGTGCCACATCTTCTTTATCCATTCATCTGTCGATGGACACTTAGGTTGCTTCCATGTCCTGGCTATTGTAAATAGAGCTGCAATGAACATTGTGGTACATGACTCTTTTTGAATTATGGTTTTCTCAGGGTATATGCCCAGTAGTGAGATTGCTGGGTCATATGGTAGTTCTATTTTTGGCTTTTTAAGGAACCTCTATACTGTTCTCCATAGTGGCTGTATCAATTTACATTCCCACCAACAGTGCAAGAGTGTTCCCTTTTTTCCACATCCTCTCCAGCATTTACTGTTTGTAGATTTTTTGATACTGGCCGTTCTGACTGGTGTGAGGTGGTACCACATTGTGGTTTTGATTTGCATTTCTCTAATGATTAGTGGTGTTGAGCATGCATTCATGTGTCTGTTGGCAGTCGTATATCTTCTTTGGAGAAATGTCTATTTAGGTCTTCTGCCCATTTTTGGATTGGGTTGGTTGTTTTTCTGATATTGAGCTGCATGAGCTCCTTGTGTATTTTGGAGATTAATCCTTTGTCAGTTGCTTCATTTGCAAATATTTTCACCCATTCTGAGGGTTGTCTTTCTTGTTTATGGTTTCCTTTGCTATGCAAAAGCTTTTAAATTTCATTAGGTCCCATTTGTTTATTTTTGTTTTTATTTCCATTTCTCCAGGAGGTGGGTTAAAAAGGATCTTGCTGTTATTTATGTCATAGAGAGTTCTGCCTAAGTTTTCCTATAAGAGTTTTATAGTGTCTGGGCTTAAATTTAGGTATTTAATCCATTTTGAGTTTATTTTTTGTGCAATGTTAGGAAGTGTTCTAATTTTATTCTTTTACCTGTAGGTGTCTAGTTTTCCCAGCACCACTTATTGAAGAGGCTATCTTTTCTGCATTGTATTTTCTTGCCTCCTTTATCAAAGATAAGCTGACCATATGTGCATTGGTTTATCTCTGGGCTTTCTATCCTGTTCCATTGATCTATATTTCTGTTTTTGTGCCAGTACCATATTGTCTTGATTACTGTAGCTTTGTAGTAGAGTCTATAGTCAGGAAGCCTGATCCCTCCAGCTCCGTTTTTCTTTCTCAAGAGGGAAGATGTATGGGAACATATGTATATGTATAACTGATTCACTTTGTCATAAAGCAGAAGTTAACACACCATTGTAAAGCAATTATACTCCAATAAAGATTAAAAAAAAAGATTGCTTTGGCTGTTTGGGGTCTTTTGTCTTTCCATACAAATTGTAAAATATTTTGTTTTAGTTACGTGAAAAATGCCATTGGTAGTTTGATAGGCATCGCATTGAATCTGTAGATTGCTTTGGGTAGTAGAGTCATTTTTACAATTTTGATTCTTCCAGTCCAAGAACATGGTATATCTCTCCATCTGTTGGTATCATCTTTAATTTCTTTCATCAGTGTCTTACAGTTTTCTGCATACAGGTTTTTGTCTCCTTAGGTAGGTTTATCTCTAGGTATTTTATTCTTTTCATTGCATTGGTAAATGGTAATGTTTCCTTAATTTCTCTTTCAGATTTTTTGTTATTAGTGTATAGGAATGCAAGAGATTTCTGTGCATTAATTTTGTATCCTGCTACTTTACTAAATTCATTGATTAGCTCTAGTAGTTTTCTGGTGGCATCTTTAGGATTCTCCATGTATAGTATAATGTCATCTGCAAACAGTGACAGTTTTACTTCTTCTTTTCCAATTTGTATTCCTTTTATTTCTTTTTCTTCTCTGATTGCTGTGGCTAAAATTTCCAAAACTGTGTTGAATAATCGTGGTGAGAGTGGGCAACCTTGTCTTGTTCCTGATCTTAGTAGAAATGCTTACAGTTTTTTACCATTGAGAATGGTGTTGGCTGTGAGTTTGTCAAATATGGCCTTTATTATGTTGAGGTGGGTTCCCTCTATGCTCACTTTCTGGAGGGTTTTTTATCATAAATGGGTGTTGAGTTTTGTTCAAAAGCTTTTTCTTCATGTATTGAGATTATGGTTTTATCCTTCAGTTTGTTAGTATGGTGTATCACATTGATTGATTTGCATATATTGAAGAATCCTTGCATTCCTTGGTAAAAACCCCACTTGATCATGGTGCATGATCCCTTTAATGTGCTGTTGGATTCTGCTTGTACTTTGTTGAGGATTTTTGCAGCTATGTTCATCAGTGATATTGGCTTGCAGTTTTCTTTTTTTGTGACATCTTTATCTGGTTTTGTTATCAGAGTGATGGTTGCCTTGTAGAATGAGTTTGGGAGTGTTCCTCCCTCTGCTATATTTTGGAAGAGTTTGAGAAGGATAGGTGTTAGCTCCTCTCTAAATGTTTGATAGAATTCGCCTGTGAAGCCATCTTGTCTTGTGCTTTTGTTTGTTGGAAGAATTTTAATCACAGTTTCAATTTCAGTACTTGTGATTGCTCTGTTTATATTTTCTCTTTCTTCCTGGTTCAGTCTTGGAAGGTTGTACTTTTCTAAAAATTTGTCTATTTCTTCCAGGTTGTCCATTTTATTACCATATAGTTGCTTGTAGTAGTCTCTCATGATCCTTTGTATTTCTGTAGTGTCAGTTATTACTTCTCCTTTTTCATTTCTAATTCTGTTGATTTGAGTCCTCTCTTTTTTCCTTGATAAGTCTGGCTAATGGTTTATCAATTTTGTTTGTCTTCTCAAAGAACCAGCTTTTAGTTTTATTGACCTTTGCTATTGTTTCCTTCATTTCTTTTTCATTTTTTTCTCATCTGATCTTTATGATTTCTCTCCTTTTGCTAACTTTGGGGATTTTTTTGTTGTTGTTTTTGTTCTTTCTCTAACTGCTTTAGGTGTAAGGTTAGGTTGTTTATTTGAGATGTTTCTTATTTCTTGAGGTAGGATTGTATTGCTGTAAACTTCCCTCTTAGAACTGCTTTTGCTGCATCCCATAGATTTGGGGTTATCGTGTTTTCATTTTCATTTGTTTCTAGGTATTTTTTGATTTCTGCAGTGATCTCTTGGTTATTTAGTAGCGTATTGTTTAGCCTCCATGTGTTTGCATTTTTTACAGTTTTTTTTTTCCTGTAATTGATATCTAGTCTCATAGCATGGTGGTCAGAAAAGATATTTGATACAATTTCAATTTTCTTAAGTTTACCAAGGCTTGGTATGTCACCCAAGATTTGATCTATCTTGGAGAATGTTCCATGAGCATTTGAGAAGAAAGTGTATTCTGTTGTTTTTGGATGGAATGTCCTATAAATATCAGTTAAATCCATCTGGTATAATGTGTTATTTAAATCTTGTGTTTCCTTATTAATTTTCTTTCTGTATGATCTGTCCATTGGTGTAAGTGAGGTGTTAAAATCCCCCACTATTATTGTGTTACTGTCAATTTCCTCTTTTATAGCTGTTAGCATTTGCCTTATGTATTGTGGTGCTCCTATGTTGTATGCATACATATTTATAATTGTTGTATCTTCTTCTTGGACTGATCACTTGATCATTATGTAGTATCCTTCCTTGTCTCTTGTAACATTCTTTATTTTGAAGTCTATTTTATCTGATATGAGTATTGCGACTACGTCTTTCTTTTGATTTCCATTTGCATGGAACATCTTTTTCCATCCCCTCACTTTCAGTCTCTATGTGTCCCTAGGTCTGAAGTGGGTCTCTTGTAGACAGCGTATATATGGGTCTTGTTTTTGTAATCATTCAGCCAGTCTGTGTCTTTTGGTTGGAGTATTTAATTCATTTATATTTAAGGTGATTATCAGTATGTATGTTCCTATTCTCATTTTCTTAATTGTTTTGTGTTTGCCTTTGTAGGTCTTTTCCTTCTCTTGTGTTTCCTGCCTAAAGAAGTTCCTTTAGCATTTGGTGTAAGGTGGTTTGGTGGTGCTGAATTCTCTTAGCTTTTGCCTGTCTGTAAAGCTTTTGATTTCTCCATTGAATCTGAATGAAATCCTTGCTGTGTAGAGTAATCTTGGTTGTAGTTTTTTCCCTTTCATTGGTTTAAATATGTGCTGCCACTCCCTTCTGTCTTACAGAGTTTGTGCTGAAAGATCAGCTGTTAACTTTATGGGGATTCCCTTGTATGTTATTTGTTGCTGTTCCCTTGCTGCTTTTAATATTTTTTCTTTGTATTTAATTTTTGATAGTTTGATTAATATGTGTCTTGGCGTGTTTCTCGTTGGATTTATCCTGTATGGGACTCTCTGCGCTTCCTGGACTTGACTATTTACTTTACCACGTTATTTTTCAAGTATAATCTCTTCAAGTATTTTTTGAGACTCTTTCTTTTTCTCTTCTTCTTCAGGGACCCCTATAATTCGAATGTTGGTGCATTTAATATTGTCCCAGAGGTCTCTGAGACTCTCCTCAATTCTTTTTATTCTTTTTTCTTTATTGTGTTCTGCAGCAGTTATTTCCACTATTTTATCTTCCTGGTCACTTATCCATTCTTCTGCCTCAGTTATTCTGCTATTGATTCCTTTTAGAGAATTTTTAATTTCATTTATTGTGTTTTTCATCATTGTTTGTTTGCTCTTTAGTTCTTCTAGGTCTTTGTTAAACATTTCTTGTATCTTCTACATTCTGTTTCTGAGATTTTGGATCATCATTTCTCTGAATTCTTTTTCAGGTAGACTGTCTATTTCCTCTTCATTTATTTGCTCTGGTGGGTTTTTACCTTGCTACTTCATGTGCTGCATATTTCACTGTCTTCTCATTTTGTTTAACTTACTGTGTTTGGGGTCTCCTTTCCACGGGCTGCAGGTTCATAGTTCCCATTATTTTTGGTGTCTGCCCCCCAGTGGGTGAGGTTGGTTCAGTGGCTTGTGTACGCTTCCTGGAGGAAAGGACTGGTGCCTGTTTTTTAGTGGGTGGGGCTGAATCTTGTCCTGTTGGTGGGCAGGGCCGTGTCAGGTGGTGTGTTTTGGGGTGTCTGTAAACTTAGTATGACTTTAGGCAGCCTCTCTGCTAATGGGTGGGTTGTGTTCCTGTCTTTCTAGTTGGTTGGCATGGGATGTTCAGCACTGAAGCCTGCTGACCGTGGGGTGGAGCTGGTTCTTAGTGTTGAGAGGGAGATATCTGGGAGAGCTCTCACTGATTGATATCATATGTGGCCAGGAGGTCTCTGGTGGTCCGGTGTCCTGAACTTGGCTCTTCCACCTCAGAGGCTGAGGCCTGACACCAGTCCAGAGCACCAGGACCCTGTCAGCCACATGGCTCAGAAGAAAAAGGAGAAGAAAAGAAAGAAAAAAAATGTATTTTAAAAAATTTATTAAAATAAATAAAATAATAAAAAAATAAGAGAGCAATGAAACCAATGAACAAATCCAACAATGATAACTAGCACTAAAAACTATACAAAGATAAACATAAAAATCAGAAACAAATCAGTTGCAGACAGCAAACCCCAAGTCTACAGATGCTCCCAAAGTCCACAGCCTCAGTTTTGGGATGATTTGTTGTCTATTCAGGTATTCCACAGATTCAGGGTCCATCAAGTTGATTGTGGGGATTTAATCTGTTGCTCCTGAGGTTGCACAGAGAAATTTCCCTTTCTCTTCTTTTTTTGCACAGCTCCTGTGGTTCAGCTTGGTTTTGGCCCCACCTCTGCATGTCGGCTGCCCTCAGGCATCTGTTCCCCACCCAGACAGGAGGGGCTTAAAGCAGCAGCTGATTAGGGCTCTCTTGCTCTATGGTAGTCACAATTGGAATGCGGGGCGAGCCTGGGGCGGCAGGGGCCAGCATGACATTGCAACAGCCTGAGTTGTGCTGTGTGTTCTCCTGGGGAAGTTGTCCCTGGATCATGGGATCCTGGCAGTGGTGTGCTGCACAGGCTCCCGGGGTGGGGTGTGAGTAGTGACCTGAGCTTGCACACAGGATTCTTGGTGGCAGCAGTGGCAGCGTTAGCAGTTCATACCCATCTCTGGTATCTGAGCTGATAGCCGTGGCTTGTGCCCATCTCTGGAGCTCGCTTATGTGGTGCTCTGCCTTCTGTGGGCCCACGGAGCAGGAATCCCCTCTCCTCATGCGCCCCAAACAATGGTCTCTTGCCTCTCCGTCAGGTCCAGACTTTTCCCCGGACTCCCTCCCAGCTAGCTGTGGCGCACTAGTTCCCTTTAGGCTGTCTTCACGCAGCCAATCCCAGTCCTCTCCCTGGGATCTGACCTCCAAAGCCCGAGCCTCAGCTCCTAGCCCCGCCTGCCCTGGTAGGTGAGCAGACAAGCATCTCAGGTTGGTGAGTGCTGGTCAGCACCAATCCTCTGTGCAGGAATCTCTCCACTTTGCCCTCTGCACCCGTGTTGCTGTGCTTTCCTCCATGGCTCCAAAGCTTCCCCTCCACCCAGCCCCCTGTCCCTGCCAGTGAAGGGGCCTCCTAGTGGGTGGAAACTTTTCCTCCTTTACAGCTCCCTCCCAGAGGTGCAGGTCCCATCCCTATTCTTTTGTCTCTGTTTTTTCTTTTTTCTTTTGCTCTACCTAAGTATGTGGAGATTTTTTTTTGCCTTTTGAGAAGTCTGAGGCCTTCTGCCAGTGTTCAGTAGGTGTTCTGTGGAGTTGTTCCACATGTAGATATATTTTTGATGTATCTGTGGGGAGGCAGGTGATCTCCATGTCTTACTCCTCTGCCTTCTTGAAGGTCTCTATAGATAGTTTTTAAAGCTATTTCCTGAGTGTGTGAGCAAATCAGACATCATTATTGTACTAAACATATCCCCTAACAATGAGTATACTTTGAACTGAATATAAGCCAATCGTTTTCTTGTTGTTTTGGCACTCAGAAGTTATAGAATGGGTGTCTGTAATTAATCCTTTAATTAATTTGTCAAAACAAGCCTTTTTACAATTGAATTGTGTAGCAAATTCCTGGCAAGCTGAATAGTGTGGAAACAGATCCAAGACTGAGTTCAGCTGAAAAATAAATAAATAAATATATAAACTTTCTGACAGAAGCTAGCATTTCTATTATATAAAATCAATGAAGAGATGATGTTTTAAAATTTTATTTGTTTTTAAAAATTATATATAACAACATATAAAATACTTATTCTCTTTTCTAGCTAGAATTATACTGTAGATTAATAGTTTCTAGACATATTTTTCAGAGCACTATTTCAGGGTGTGTAAATAAATGTACAAAAAATTGTGATTTGTGAAGTGAGTTTACATCTCAGTTGAGAAGCTTCTGTTCACAGCACCTTATAAATGGTACCAAAAAATTCTATAGAAAAGAAGAGAACAAGATTTTCTAATTGTTTTTTCCATAAAGCACACTTATGGAGAAATACCAAAACATGGTAGAGTTATCATGAATTTGTATCATAAATTTTGTATCCCTGAGGTCTGGGAATGTAAAGATAAATAAGTCACAGTGCCTACCTTTGAGAAGGGGTTCATCAAAATGAACCATAACAATTATAAATATACATTCAGTAGTAATAAAGTTCATATGTCTCCAAAGCATAGTAAAGAGGAGGGACTGATTGACTTTGCCAAGCAATATGACATTCATATTCACAGAGGAAGTGCATGTAAGATTTGGGGAAATAATGAGTTTGAAACGGTTGGGAAGAGCATTGCAGTCAAAAGAAACAGAAACTATAAATCCCTGAAATTTTTAAGCAAGGAAGATACAAATCAAATTTAATTTTTAGATACATTGATTTAACAAAAAATTAAGGATAAATAGGAGACAATAGTGATACAGTTCAGAGGACATAGTCACTGTGTGACTAAGGATTAGATCACTAGTCTCCCTCCCCATCACTTTACTGGTGCAGTTCTCCTACCTTTGGGGCTCAGAGGGATTTGATATACAAAAAAAATCACTAAACTCATCACTTAAGCTTGGAACTATGGCTCTTTTTACACCCAATATATCTAGATTATGATTTAACTTGGACTGGTCTAGAAAGATAACATCTGCGTCTATGTCATCTACGCTTCACAAAATTGGGGAACAAATAATGTTTTCATAGGCCAAAGACTGCCTGTATAATCATGTTTTCAGGGCCTAGGATCTGATTTATTCTGTTTCCTGGAAGCAGGATGTGTGAGAACTGCTCAAAAATAAGTAGGCCCTCATGCCTTCTGAGAACTGGCAAAGAGAGAACAGTGCCATCGAGCTCCATGCCAAATTTAAGGGCAGCTGAGAGCCAACAAAGCCCAACCTTCCCCATGATAGTGAAGCATGGATTTTCCACTCACATCACAGCTGGCTTCTCCAGTTGTCTTACGTCCAGTTTGTCAGTGTCACTGATAAAACATTCTTTGCCCGAGATAATTTGGCAGAATCTCCACCCCTGGGATATTAGGATGCAGTCAGTCAGCATGGAAGTTAGCTCCTAGGAAGCCCAGGTGGCTATTGGATGTGGGGCTGATTGAAGGAGCATGATTCTCAGCAGCTTGGATGGTAAAACCTCCTTATGGGCATAAAATTTATTACTCAGGATTTTTGAAGCAGTTTATACTATTTTTCAAGCAGTTAAAAGCTCCACAAACAATCTGATTTTGTTTGCTTATTTTTTAAAATTTTGCTTTTCTTTTCATTTCATCAAAATAAAACTATTTAAAATAAGGGAACACCTACCAGCAAAAGAATCTGGCAGGCCGTAAAGCTGTGTGTACCAAAAGACTGAATTTAAGAGTAGATGTGTTCTATTCATAAATCAGAGCACTCTGACATCTTGTCTTGACAGCAGGCCTATCGGGCAAAATGCATGGTATTTAATTTAGGATAATCTGTGGGAACAGCAAGTCAGCTCCATTAACTTCTACAAATCTATCCTTATGATTACAAAGCAAATGGATGTCGTGATATGGAGTTTATTTGCCCCCAGTTTAGAAAGAGAGAGCTGTTTCTTTAAAAATCTAGTAATATACTTAGGAAATTTAATAATATACTTGGGAGGTTCCAATTGTGACACAGTAGAATAAAGGTTCGCTTGTTGTGGTACTAGAGATTAGGGGAAGGGTTGATCTGTATCCTGTGACCTATGATGAAGTTGGCCATTGAAACAGTCTACCCATATTTATAGAACAACGGTCAGTACTACCATTCGAAGACAGATCTTGTTAGGGAAAAAAAGCATACTCAGTGGTGGAAGATTCCCACACCACATACCCATATTAGTTGGCCAGGTCCTTTGTTCACAAATATGAACTGACAACCAAGAATCACAAGACACTTGGAGAAAATCAACAGCATAAGAGAGAAATGCCTAGATGAACAAACAGCTAATTCTCAAATCACTTTGAGAATCTAAGTAAATAATAAAACTGTAATTTCCATACTCACATTGATTTGAATAAACAGTACATCTATTAAACAAGAATGGACTGCTTTCAAACAGAATTATGAGAGCACGAGAAAAAGATGTTTCAAAAAACCAGTAATTTCCCCCCGAAAATTAATAGCAGTACTAAAAGACAGAGGAGGAAATTGAAAATGCAGAGCAAAGCAACACAGAGATAGAAAGCAAGGGAAAATGTAAGAAATGTAGACAATCAAGCCAGGAAGCCCAGCATTTATCTAACAATAGATTTAAAGGCAAGAGAGAGCAAATAAATGGTGAGGAGAAAAACAGGAACAAAAACATTTTAGTGAAATAAAAGAGAGAAAGATGTGGGCTGTAAGAATATTTTATCAGCATATTTTCTTTTCCAGAACAAACAAAAAAAGAAAAAAGCAAGTTGCAGAATGATACTGATAAATTTGCTGCCATTACTGAAAATTCTTCATTATGCAATATTACTATATTGCAGTGTTATAACATATGATGTTACACACTTAAAACCATAGTATATATTCTTTATGAGATGTACTGAGATTGAGCAAAATCCTAAAGACTTGCAAGGGAATGATAAGCATAAATTAACTCTATAAACAAAGGATAAGCAAATATGCCATCATTTTATGATTGATAAACCTGAGTGGTAGATTCAAGGATATTTGTTATATTTTTATATGTTTTAATGAAATTTGATAGAATTTATAATTTTTAAAATAAAGTAAAATTCCAACTATGCAGCTATTACTGTGAACTTCCTGAGAAAATGGCTTTCAAAAGCAGGTTTATAAGTAATGTTTTTTCCTCCTTGTCTATTGCTACTGATAAAATTGAACCTAGAGAGATTATATTGGGGGAAAAATTGAAAACAGAGTGGAATTGAGGAGGTAGCTGCAGTCACATTTATGAGAAGTAGCAAACACTAAACAGCCATAAGAGAAGCCCAGTAAACATTCTAGGTTCATATGGGATTTTTACCTACTTCCTTAGAGGGGGAAACCTTTTGAGGGTAAAGTCAATCTCTGTTTGTTGATGAAGCTTATTGTCTCAAGGGTAAACTCTTTAATGAATTGGGAATAAAGAGACTATAGCGACTTGCTCTAAAGAATTGTGTAGTATCTGCCTGATCCACCGAGAATCTTAAGGGTATTAAGAATTGCATTTAGTTTGTGCCTGTAATAATGGGAAATTTCAATCATTTTACCTATTGAAGTCATTGTGAAATGCTCTACTATTTTTTTTCTTGTACACTTGGAACACTTTTCAACTTAAACATCCGTTACATGTCCCTATTCATTTTCAAGTCAATAGTGGAAAATGAAGGCAGAAGAGATAGTTAAATGTGCTTCCTCCCCATTCTCAGGAAGCCATATGTAGAGCCTGTTACATAAATCTTGACACATCTATATACTAAGAGAAGTACTCCACTAAGGATTTCACAAATATAGGCAGATGGCTAGATGATAGATAGATAGATAGATAGATAGATAGATAGATAGATGATAGATAGATAAATGTTAATATATATCTACATATAGTGATATGGAGATGGGTATAGAGGGATAGAGGGAGGCATGAATATATAAAGATGTATGGAGACAGAGTTAGCTAGGGAAAAAACACTTGATTAATGCCTCAGTATCTAGAAAGGTATATAATTATAATACAGAAAGAAAGCAACGTCATGATTAGCTAGTCAGAAACATAGAACATGGAAGGTAGAGCAGAATATTTTTGTACTTTTCTCTTTCAAGTCACTTTTCAGTTCACACAGAGCTCCCTTGAATGAGCCTCTGCATCCTTTCTCTTCTGTCTTCATCCCTCTTTTCAACCACTCTACCTGCTCAATGTTTTCCACACCCGTGTCCTTTTCATCTCTGTCCTAGAGATGGCCTCCAAATCTCAAAAATTGTGCACAGAGTTTGTGCTCCCAGGAAGAGTTGCAGTAGGTCCTTACAGTTTCATTAGTGGTGACTTTCATGTAATTTAGAATTAAGCCTCTACAACTTTGGTTAGTGTCCAAAGTGGAGTGCATACCCTACAGGGCTGCACAGCATGATCTTTCAGAGTTCTGGAATATAATTTTAACAATTCTATTTATATTCAGTTTTTATAAATACTTTGTAACATATATCTTTATAATGCTCTATATTGTTACAACATATACATGAATATAGTGGTACATAAAATATGATTAAGTATAGACACATAAAGGTAGCATAGATGTACATATATTGCAGGCTCAGTTTGTTTAACTGAGAGAAGTGTACTATCAAAGGCTACTCTGGAGAATAGAAAAACTATCACTGATATTTTTCAACTTAATATGTTAATTTTGCTGCATTTTACAGAATAATAATAACAATACATCAGAAAAAGGCTGTATTTTTATACTATCTTAACAAATTTGTTTTTCCAACTAGGAATAAAGAAAAGGAAAGAATGGGCAAAAGAAATAATATCTCGTCCTGCCCTAGAAGGGAAATATTAGAGAGATAAAACAAATTCAAAAATAGCAAAGGGTTGTGATTTTCCAAGAATGGCTGCTCTCGCAGAAGGTAGTAGAGTGTGCAAAAAGAACATTGTGTGACCAAACTGCCCTTAATATGCTGGGTTCTAATTGGTCTCCCTGCTTCCCTCTAACCTCCTCCAGCCTCTGCCATACATCAGCCACCAGGATCCTTCATCCTCATAAATCAGAGCATATCCTTCTCCTGGTCTCAGCCTTCCCTTTCCGCCCATCTCACTCAGTACAAAAACTAACACCCTTGGGCTTCCCTGGTGGCGCAGTGGTTGAGAGTCCGCCTGCCGTTGCAGGGGACACGGGTTCGTGCCCCGGTCCGGGAAGATCCCACATGCCACGGAGGGGCTGGGTCCGTGAGCCATGGCTGCTGAGCCTGCGCATCCGGAGCCTGTGCTCCGCAATGGGAGAAGCCACAACAGTGAGAGGCCCACGTACTGAAAAAAAAAAAACAAAAAAAAAACGAACACCCTTACCATGTGCACAGAGCCCTACATGAGCTGGCCCTGGTTACCTCTCTGATCCCGTTTCTTATCGCTTTGCTCGCTTTCTCAAACCAACCAATGCATTACCTTCTACCTCAGGGATTTGTATTTCCTATTCTCTCTGTGTTCAGTATTCTTCTGTATATTCACATGCCTCCCTTCTTTCCTTTATCCATATGTCCCTTCAAATGGCCTCACCTTTTCAAATGACCATTGTAACTGAACTAAGATCCCCAAGTCACTTTGTATCCTCTTATTTTTCACTTACTACTTGGCACACTCTACAGGTATTAGATTAAAAAAATGAACAGGGGAAATTCACTCAGTCCTTTGACTTCAAATTTCTTATCTAAAAACATGAAAGAGTTAAATCAATTTCTAGGAACCTTCAAACATCCACATAAGTTTGTAATGAATGTGCATTTGTCAGATTTAGTTTGATTTAGTGGCATTATTGTTAGCTTATTCAACAATCGCAATTTGGGAAGCTTTTGGGTAGATTTGTACTCCTCCCCCAACTAAAGTCTCTTTGAGATGAATAAAACTTTTGAAACATGTTTCTTTTCCGATTGAGAGAAGGAGAGTAAATGAGACGATGTGGAAAGCCATAGGCACCCTCCCAACGTTTGCAGAGCCCAGGGTAAAAAGCCCACAGACATATTTCTAAATATATATGGGTTATAAATGAAACTATTCTCATGGCTTGGACTAGTTTCCCTCAGTTCCTCCACCCTCATCCAAAACTGTTACTTGGGATCTGGAGCCTGATGGGGCAGCGATTTTCCCCAGCCAGCTCTGCTGTCTAGAAGCCTAAGTGATAGGAAGGACCTGACGTGACAAGGCAGGTTGGAGGCAGGGCCTTGGTGGTGACAGGACCTGCCTGAAATGTGACAGAGACTGACCAAGCCAGAGTCCCCAGAGAGCCAGAAAGAGTAGCTGGATCACTTTTCTGACTCAAAATTTCTGGGCAGTTCTAAGAGATATGCCACCCATCTTCAAAGATTTGAGACAGTGAAACTTGAACAAAAACAGTCACTTTTTTTGTTTTCTCCAGACAAGAGCTTTGATTTTCTCATCTCACCACCCTCCAACACACACACACACACACACAGACACACACACACCGCTCTGGCCCTAGTGGCTCAGTGTGCTTGAATGTTCATCTCTTAAAGATTTTCATCCTGGTCCAAATTGTTACCAAACTTTCTAAAACTTTTCTTAGGTGTCTTTGTCAATATTTGTAATATGTGGTATCCTCTCAGGACTGGCATCCAGAGCAAAGATCCCTGTTACCCAGGCCTGAGGGCAAGACTGGTAAACTATGTCATGCCGATGATCTGGAGAATCACTCAGTTCTCAGGGGTTCACTAACTCATTCCAGCCTTTGGATACAACACTTCACATCTCAATAATGTTATTTCTTTCCCGATAATTTTTGACAGTAAAAACAACCTCTACAACTATTATGAAGACATATATATATATATATATATATATATAAAAGTTTTCACACTTACAAATCACTTCATAGGAAACCCAGCATCATTCAGAAACATTGATAACTTAAATAATCTACCCCCAAGATTTTTTACAGAAAATGCTAACAATTTGGGTCTAAAAGTTTTTATTAAATAATGTGTAATTTGCATTCTACTATATATATCTAAAAAAAATTTTTAAAGCAAATCTAAGTTTAATCGTAAATTGATATAAATAGTTGCTTAGTTGGTAAGATATATTATTCAACCATAGAATAGTTATTATTAATTGAATTCTCATTTAGGATAATTAGACTTGAAGAGCACAGACTGGACCATTCTATGTGCCAAAGTTGAGAGAATGTGGGTGGAGCTAGATAAGACAACCACCTTGAAAAATCATAATAGTTGTAATGATGATAATATTTCAGAAGCTCGAAACACATTTCTTATAAGTTACGGTGTTAGATATATTAAATTTTCATGTAAAGTTGGCATATTAACACATGCTAACTTTAGCTTTATTGAAATGTTGAATCTGAACTATAAAAATGTCAACATTTTACTGAGTTCCTATGTAAGATAAGGCATAGTACTGAGTGCTACAGGAAGATGCAAAGATGAGGAAGACAGTTTTTGATCCTAAGAAAAATATCCTAAGACAAATATGTAAATTAGTATAGCATAACCCAAAATCCAAGTAACATGTATATAAAATCTCAAAAAGCTTTTTTATATGTACCGTCATCCTGAAAAATAGATAACCATGCCATATTATTAATCATTTTACAGATAAGGTTATGACTTGACTGCTATCGCAAGTTAGTAAAAGAGGGGGCAGGCATTGGAACCATAAGTCTTTGAATTCCAAACTGCGTGGTTTTTTTTTGTTTGTTTGTTTGGTTTTTTGAGGTATGCGGGCCTCTCACTGTTGTGGCCTCTCCCATTGCAGAGCACAGGCTCTGGACGCGCAGGCTCAGCAGCCATGGCTCACGGGCCCAGCCGCTCCGCGGCATGTGGGATCTTCCCGGACCGGGGCACGAACCCGTGTCCCCTGCATCGGCAGGCGGACTCTCAACCACTGCCCCACCAGGGAAGCCCCCAAACTGCGTGTTTTTTGATCATAGGATGCTTTCTCTTTCAGATGAGACATAGTGAGTCTTACAGGGCAAAATATTTTGGCTCTGGCTAGATCTGTCATCAGCTGATGACAGTGGATGTTAGAGAAATAAGATTTATTTTATTAAAGTCTAAGCAATGTATTATTAGATAATATTGTCATCAATCAATTATGAATCCCGCAAATGAGATAGATATTAGATTATCTGAGTTGCTTTCTAAATGGGAGTTGATTAGTCTTCGGGTATTTCTCAGGCATGAGTTGAGGGTGAGTGGGGACTCATTTGTTCTGTAGGGCCATGTTTTGGGAACAATTAATATAAGGTCTGCACTTCGTAAGTGCTCAATATATATTAGCTATTATTATTTTTCAGCTCTTTTTGAATTCAGTAGAGAGCCAAATAAGGCTTCGGCTCAAACAGAAATTCCAGACTGCAGACACCAAGCTCCCTGCCCAGCAGGAAAGAGGGACAGACCTCTAACAAAGTGCCTCTCGCCCAGAGCCAGGGACATTTGCCAGGGAGCTTGTTGGTGGGAGACTCACTACACTAACTGCCTTCAGAGGTTCTAATTCATCATAAGTTCTTGACTGTCAAAAACGAGAAAGACAAAAGCAGGAAGAGGAGGAACACTTGACATACTGTGCTGATAACTGCCTGATTCTATGTGGCATTGCCCTCCACTTCTTACATGAGGGAAGTTTGCAAGCGGACTAAGGTCACACAATATGCACCTGGACCTTTATCCAATAAAGGGACAAATCAAGCTCAGGGAATCTCAGTATGGTTATTTTACAAAAAACAATTTTTTGTGGGTGTTAATTGTATTATTTTTCCCTTTTTTCTATTGATTTCTGCAAGGAACACTCTGCTTTGCTCACAATCAATAAACTTCATCATATTTGACTTAGTCTCCACCCTAGACTATGACCTTCCAATGCAGAGACCAATGTACTCTTTTCATTTCAGTAATCCTCTAGTCCTATAATAATGCCGTGCACATACAGTTAACAAATGAATGATTATAATAATATTAAGTACATACACGAGGCATCCAACTGATAATCTCATGAAATTATTTAGATACTTTTTAAAAAAAGTGAGTGAGTGTGATTCTGTTACATAATCCAACTATAAATATCATAAACACTGAGAAACAATCCATTGAAAATTGAAAAAAGTCTTGGCAGTATAAGCATAGTTTTCAATTTGTAGATTCTACAAAGATCTGAAGTTAATAAGAACAGATAACACAAGTTTTTGTTGTGATAAATAGGCCTCAAAACTTAGAATCAAACATTTTCTAGTGGCTGTGGTACTCTCTGTCGAATGTAATTTTGCTTATTTTGAAACCACTAAATTCTTCATGTGACATGTGGGAGTTGATTTTTAGACCATTATATTCTAGCTGCTAAAAGGATATAATACATTACATTAAACTGCCCGTGAAGTTTTGTATAAATGGTTACTTATGTCACATTTGTAGGACAGAAGCCTGCAAATGGAAGTGTGATTTCATAATCACGTGTATCTTCAGTTCATCTTGGGTCTGTGCAATTTAAATGTTTATCCTCAGTTCACACTGGTGTGTCAGGTCAGTGTTTTCCTTTCCCAGAGAACAATTTAGTCTGTTGCATGTTAACCAGTCAGCTATATCTTCTTAACTGCTAATCGGTGTTAAATAAAAACTGATTTCAGTTAAACAAATGACTTATTTGAGGCATGTTAAAACAATTCAACTTGTTTTTACATTAGAAAGCATTTATTTCAACCTTATTTTCAGAATAATTTTTTTTCACTCTAAATCACTGTTCAGTAGTATTAGAATTCCTTAGAGCATTGTAAAGGTAGAACATCAGGTAAACAATATTTCTTCCCCACTCTTTTTTCATTTTATGCAATCCCTCTTTACCACCTTTGACTTGTAGAACACAACAGTGTTTGGTACATGGAAGATATTTACTAAATATTCATTGACTGAATTAATCAATAAATGGATCCTAACAGTGAACAACAACTTGCCCATAGGTTTTTCTTTTGAAGATGAAATGTACTCGTATTTAAGTTGGTAATTTGCTGTCACTCTGTCCTTTATTTTCAAGGGCATTTTATTCTGTCCTCTTGCATGAGACTAGAACCACACCAGGGTTTCCCTAGGCTACTGCAGCCATTTTAGCTGAAAGTCCATATGCAAATTAGGTAGGATACTGGTCTATATCCAGGTTCCGATCCAGTGCAAAGTCTTATATGAGCTATGATCTAATTGTTAGAGCAAGGCATTCTGGATGGGATCAAAATCTTTCAGAGACTAGCTAGGAGTAGCAATGTATGCCAGGAAACATATACAAGTGGTTCTAATTTTCCAATATTCATTTTCCATGTTTCCATGGTTACAAGGTAAATGGTGAAGAAAATAAGCACAAGACAACATAATTCATTAGTGAACTAAGCACTTATAAAATTAGTCTGAATTCAAATTTCCCTTCGCCCTGGTGTTTATATGGTCACTGTTTTGTGAAATGTTGGATGCTTGCAACAGTACAATGCAGTACAGAGCAAACTGATGACAAAGTAAAATTGGCAATGTCCAGATTTTATGAAACCAATAATATGATGCTGGACAACTGCTGAAATTCTATGCCAAACGATTACCCAGTAAAGGTACAATGGAGTTCGAATAGACACACAAGGAAAAAGCCCACTAATTCTAAGAATAAACAAAATGACTGAAGAGTGTGTGTTTTTGAATCAGGTAAGTTTTTGGACAAAGTTGTATGAGAGAACAGTAGGTGTCACAAAAGAGAACATTTTGACCATCAAAAAATTAAATATTTGACAAAATGCTGATGAATCTTTTTGTGCACAAAAATATGATTTTTGAGAGGTAATTTAGCCATGAAAGTTAAATGAGATGTAAAGACTGTAAATTTGTGATACCATAAAACTTTGTCAGAAAAAGTGATTCTTCAATAAATGAAGACAAATAAATTTCTGATTCATTCATCATTCAAATATTAAACTCATTGGTAATTACTCATTTTGTTAAATACAAAGTAGTTTGAAAATTTCAAAATAGAAAATCCAAATCAAACCATTTAAAAAAATTGAGTACCTAATTTAAATGGTCATATTCTGCTATTATTTACCCTCAAATAACAAAGCATCCTATCTCTCTAAGCACGATGCTGACAGTATCCAGCAATGTGGGCAAAAATATGGATATTCTCTCACAGTTATCAATTCCAGTAAATGTAATATCAATAGAATAATTTTATCTAATCTACCCTAAATATTCCAATTTTGTTAATTGACACAAAATGTTCATGATAGAATTGTTTTTCCTCCTGTATAAAATGCAGCCTAGAATCAGCTTTTGCATTTAGTTGTGATGAGTTAGTCTTCTTAATCTGAAACATTTTCACACTCTTTCCTTTTCATGTAAGCATTTTTGAAGAACTCTCTCCTTCTGTCTCTTTTTTCTAGCACTGCTCCTCATTTGGGGATTTGTGTGATATATCTTCTCATAACTAGAGTCAGATTATGCATTCTTTTTTTTTTTTTGTGGTATGCGGGCCTCTCACTGTTGTGGCCTCTCCCGCTGCGGAGCACAGGCTCCGGACGTGCAGGCTCAGCGGCCATGGCTCACGGGCCCAGCTGCTCCGCGGCATGTGGGATCTTCCCAGACCGGGGCACGAACCCGTGTCCCCTGCATCGGCAGGCGGACTCCCCACCAATGCGCCACCAGGGAGGCCCAGATTGTGCATTCTTGACTGGAAGGATACCAAAGTGACATTGTTATCTTGTTCAGGGAATCACATCTGTAGGCACATGATGTGTATCCAGTCCTCATTAATGATGACAGTTTTGATCAGTGGGTCAAGGAGTTGTCTAATTTCTGCACCCTATTGTTACTACACTTTCTTTACAACTAATAAGTACTCTGAAGGGTAGTACATACTAGGCCATACTAGTAAGCAATTGTTTTGGTATTTTACTGTAAGCAAAAGGTCTTCCTCCTCCCTCCCACTTATTTATCTGTTTATCTTCTTTAAATTTATCATTTATTCTTGTTTGTAATTATTTTGAGGCTCAAAGTGGCCCAGATTTTGCCAGTGAGAGCCTGTTCAATCTGGCTCCCATATCCTTGTGACAAGCCTACATAATTTTTTTTTGATCACTTCCTTACTGTCTGGTATAACAAGATGTTCCAGGCTCATCTTCCACCTCAATTGCTCCAGCCCTGCAGTCATTTTTACAAGGAACCCAGGATTATTTTAAAGTGGAGAATAGTAATAAAGATACAATCTCTGGTCACTGTATGGTTATTTTTATTGTGGTATCTTTATTTCTTGGCCCTTTCAGCAGCCAGACCTAGGAAAAAATACAGACACACACACACACACACACACACACACACACTCATATATACATATACTGATATGCATCCATATCAGGGCAAACATACACATTTTAGAAATCAGGAGTTTGCACAGGAATATACATTTCCAATCTATTCCCAGAGTATTTTTTTTGTCTTTCTCCGTTTCATGTGTGATGTGGCTCCCAACCACATTAACACATTTGATCATCCTATAACATATTTAAAATAGTTTTAGAATTGCTTCATAATTATTAATTAGGTAACTCTGACCTTACTGGCATATTTTCCAGTTCTGATCCAACAGAAGTATGCTTTATTATTTTTATTTGAAAATGAGTCTGCTTTTTCATCTTGTGAAGAAGATATATGCTAGCACCCACTTGTTATTTTGGTTTTATATTTATTTTTGTATTGACGGGAAAATATCTTCTCTCCCAAGTATCTGAATTTGTATTAAGCATTTCTTAAGTAACTCTGAGGAAGTTATGGGAAGGAGCCTTAGAAAGATTAAATTATAATACGAATTAGAGACCAAAGCAGTACTTACCCAATTAGCCTTCCTCAGTTTATCGCCATATTCTCAAACCACTACTTCACTGAATGTTCCTTCTACACTTGCACTATCTTTTCAGAGTCATCTGTGAAGAAATAGAGAAAACTGCAGTGTTAAGAGTAAAGACTTTCCAGTCAGACGAGTCTCGTTTTGAGGTCTTAACTCACCACTTACTAGATGAAGGTCCTCTCTAAGCAACCATTCATACAAACCTAGTTGAAAAGCTTGTTTTGTGAACTAAATGAATAATTTATGTAACAGGGCTTAGCCTAGGGTCTGGCAGAATAGAAAAATTTAATGATCATCAGTATTATTGTTATGTAAAGTATGTAATACCTGCATACACAGTTTAACCCACTTAGAATCTTGGTACCTTACTATAAATTGTGATGCTATAGTTCCCCATTTTAACTACATTTCAGAGTGGAAATTCACTTAGTATATTGATTGCTATGTTTTTCATTAACACAGCCTTTCATAAGGAGATGTGATAGGGCCAGTTTTTAATTTCTTTCTTCCATTAGTTTATTATAAAATAACTCCATCATTTGCAATTGCCAAAACCTTAAGATTACCTAACTCTTAACAAGCACATAGATTCATTGTTCTTCAAATACATTCCAATAAAGAGCTGATCTTAAAAGTAAAAAGGTTGTAAAGTCTAAAAAAAGAAAGGCTTTTGAAAGGTATAGGTGAGAGGAAGTCAGTCCGTAAAATGCTGACCTTTCATCAAGTACTGTTTTTCTTTCCTGTGGGAAGATTAAGGAGGGAGTGATCTCATAGATTTCCACTAATGTCATGACCTATAGCTTCTGCCCAACTTTTCTTCCAGTTATGGAGACTTCCCTATCCTCCTCAGGATGTGCTTACCTGTTTTCTTATGCCAGGTTGACAGCTTGTTCACTTCCCTTGGCCTTGACCTTGGCTTTGACATCCACAGGAGGTAGGCAGGCTGTCAATACTGACATCAGAATAGTTCAAAGACCTTCTGGCAGCTAGAATCTGGGGCAACTTTGGCAGCTCCTGCAGATTTGTATTTTCCATGTGATTATTCAGCTGGCTCCCCCCATCCTAAAATGTTAGAAGACATCCCAATGCAAGAGGGCTAACACATGTAATTAGAGAGGCATGTTTTTTTGCTATTCCCATCCCATCTGCAACAGCTTGAGTACCACTGCATTACTCATTAGGAGTCATAAGTACTGACCTACTGGATACCCAAAGGGCTCAAAGGCTAGGGGTGGACAGGTTGGAAGGAAGCCAACATTGCTTTTGACCTTGGGTAGTCAAATCAGACCAAACAAGACTTATATTCTGCATCTCACTTTAAAAAAAAAAGGTTTTAAAAGACTCCACTTTTATGTGTTTCCATGAGACTCATTATTTTTAGCTATGCTTGCTTTTTTTTTTTTTACATTTTTAACTTTAGGGAGAAGTATAAGTGTAAGAATATAGCATAGCAAATTAACAGTTTCCAAAAAAGATTTAAAAAGTCAAAAATATGAAAATGTATACTGGAAAAATGCTCTTTAGTTATCATTTCCATACTAATAAAATACATTAATGTTCATTGTTAATAATTATGGGTAAGACAAGTGAAAACAATTCAGAAGAACTAAATTTGCAACCTTTGTGTTTCTTTCTGGAAATAGCTCCCCCCAATTGGCTTTATAATTTGGACAACTTGGTATTCTAAACAAATCAGCTGGTATATAAAAACAGGTGTATAAAGATCATTGTCTTTGAAAGTCTTTCCATTTAACAAAAGCAAGAAAATTGACTGAGTTACAAAAATCAAATGATGAATGAAAGCTTCCCAACAATGCCTCTATTCATGTTTTTCATATTGAGCGGAACCTCCCAGAATATTTTCCCAATAGTGACATTCTATCTGAATGCTATCCTGACCCTCTATCCTCCACAATCATGACCACAGTGGTGTCTTTTAAACACATAGAAAAGTTGTATGGAGGGAGAGAAGAAAGTGGGAGGAAGAGAGGGAAGGAAGAAAGGGAAAAAAAGGGAGGGGGAGAGAGAGAGAGAAAGAGAGAGAGAGAGAAAAAGGGAGACAGAGAGAAAGAAAGACAAGAAGATGAAAAGGACAGAATAAAGGCATAAAAATGGAATAGGGAAAGAGTACAATGAAGTAGTTTTATTTGTTTTGTGCTCATCAAGAATTTTTTCTAAAGAGATGTAAAGCCATGTCACAAATAATTAGCAACAGAATTACCTGTCCTCTGCCCTCTTATACTTCCCCTCCCCCATAACTACTGTTCTTGCAATTTCTTATCTCAGCAATTAACAACCCCATTCCTCCAACTGCACAGTTGGGGAGACCTCAGGATCACTCTGGCCTCCTCTCTTTCTCTTACATACCACATCTGCCAATTCTGTTGACTCTACACTCAAAACAAATATCTAGAATCGTGTGATTTCTCTTTACCTCTATCAATATCACGTTGGTAAAAAGTACTATTATTTTATGCCTGGACTTTTGCTTTAGTTTCCTAACTGGTTTCATGTTTCCATCCCTGCCAAACGTCAGTCAAAATCTCAATGAAGCAGTGGGAGACATTCTTTTAAAAACATCATGCCACTCTTTTGCTTAAAAAAAATCAAATGGTTTCCCATCTTGAAATGAAAATGAAAGACTTTAGTATGGCTTATGAGGTGCTATGTATTAAATTTCTGTACCTCCACTGCCCGCAACCATATCAGAATTATCTTTCTGAACTGAACTGCTACCATTCTGCCCTTTCCTTTTGTTCACTCTGTATAGCAATTCCTCCATGATACCAAATATGTTCTTGCTTCAGAAACTTTGCACATAATATGGCCTATGCTCTCTCTCAAAATCATCCTCAGTTTTGCAAAATTAACTTTTATCAGTGAAGTCTCTCCTGTTTGTCTGTTCATCAACATCTAACATGTATTTTACTTATTTACTTGTTCATTATCTGCCTTCCTCCACTAGAAAAATATGAACATCATGAAAGCAGAACTTTGCCAGTTTTATTCCTTGATTCCCAGGACCTAGAAGTGGTTGGATTCAAGACACAGATAGCATATAGCGAGTGCTTGGTAATTATTCACTGAATAAATTAATGAATAGTTAGACTGAAGAAATTATTTGTATTAGAACAGGAAAAGCTGGACATAGGCAAAATCAGAAAGGAAGCTTGTTCATTTTTGCTCTCCTTCAGTCCCTTTTCCACTTTCTTACTCCTCTCCTGGGTGGCTGATAGTGGGGTGATAGAAAGAACCTGGAGTTTAGAATCTGGAGTTTAGAATCAGGAAGAGTGACATCCTGGTGGTATGACACTGGACAAGTTACTCATCTTCGTGAGACTTTGTTCTGTCTTCTGCAAGATGGCAATGATAATTTTATCCATGTAATTGCTATAAATATTAAATGATATTAAGCATATAAATTGTCTATTGCAGCTTTTGACAAAGGTCCTCTCTGATTCCCTTAGATGTCGTCTACCATTTCTGTGCATGCCTTCCCAGGTTTCTCAGTGCTTCTGTTTCTAGCCAACATTTACTTTCTCTTCGCAGACTTCCCTTGGGCTACTAAAGCTGCTGTGTCTGTGGATTTAGAGAGACAAAAGTACCTAGGAGTTTACTTCCACCCACCATCACCTCAAGGTCCTTAGATGTTGACTGACTGGTGTGGGATATAAAAGTTCAGTTTCCTTGCCTCTGGTTAGGATAAACTCTGAGATCCCCTCCAGAATCAGGCCGAAGCTTCCCTTTATGGGATCTTGCCTGAATCTGCAAGTGTCCCTGGTTTCTTTCCCTTCCCTATCTTGCTTCCACCACTCCCTTATGGTTTTCCTCAAAGTGCTTCCTCAATAAATGACTTACACACAGATCTTGATCTCAGGGCTGCTTTTGGGGAAGAGATCTAAGAATTTTCCAAGAATAAATGTCTGGAGGAATCATTGATAATTAGAGCCCAGGGGTTACTTCATGGTTGTTTTTAATCTGAAGAAAACTTTCTCAGCCCTAAAGCATTAAGTAATTTAGATTCTCAACAATTTTATATAAGAAAAGAGTATCACATCCAGTAAGAGGACTTGATTTTCAAAACAGGAACAATTTTTCCTAATTCTCCATTCTTTCGATAAGATTGAGGCAGACAGGTTTGTATTATGCGATTGTTTGCTTGTTCTGTTTGTCTGCATGTGTCAGTGTAATTTTAAGAGGCAGTCCTCTAATCCTCAATTGATTACTTAATTTCTTAGTCTTGCTCTTCTTCACCTTCCCAAGATGGCCATCTTCACCTGTTCACAGCCCACTCAGTCCTCAAGCTCCAGGCCATTCCCTCCTCTGTAAAAACTAAGATAAATACACCTGACATTTTTTTCCCTTTCTCTAGTTCTTTCTGTACTAATATTCTGTGTAATACAACTTAGCATATCTCTCACTTTTTCTTTCTCTTTTACTTTTTTAAGTTTTGTTTCTCTCCTATGTTCTAACTAGATGACAGCTCCATGTGAGAAGAGACTTTTTTGTTTCCATTTTATAAAATTTAACTCTTTATTATGAGATAATTGTAGATTCACATATATGAAATAATACAGAGATCTCATATCTCCTTTACCATTTCCCCTAGTGGTAACCTCTTGCAAAACTGTAGTTCAATATCACAATCTGGATATTGGCATTGATAGGACTGACAATAGAACATTTCCATTACCACAAAGATCTCTCATGTTGCCCTTTCATAACCATCCCCACTTCCCTCCCACCCCCACTTCCTTCTTAACCACTGGCAATCAGTAATCTATTCTCCATTTCTGTAATTTTACCATTTCAGGAATGATACATAAATGGAACCACACACTATACATCTTTTTTTTTTTTTTTTCTTTTTGCGGTATGTGGGCCTCTCACTGTTGTGGCCTCTCCCGTTGCGGAGCACAGGCTCCGGATGCGCAGGCCCAGCGGCCATGGCTCACGGGCCCAGCCGCTCCGCGGCATATGGGATCCTCCCAGACCGGGGCACGAACCCGTATCCCCTGCATCGGCAGGCGGACTCTTAACCACTGCACCACCAGGGAGGCCCTATACATCTTTTGGACTTAGCTTTTTTCACTCAGCATAGTTCTTTAGAGATGCATCAGTTTTATTTCTTCCTTTTTGATTGGTATTCCTTTTGTCTTTCTTTCTTTTTTTTGGGGGGGGGGGACTTTGCACTGACTAGAACTTCCAGCAGTCTGTTGAATAAGAGAGATAAGAGCAAACATGCTTGACTTTTCCTAATCTGAGAAAGGAAATATTCAGTCTTTCATCAAGTACAATGTTAGCTCTATTTTTTTTAGTATTTCCTTTTTATCAATTGAGGAAGTTCTCTATTTCTATTTTTCTGAGAGATTTTATTATGAATGGGTATTGAATTTTGTCAAATGCTTATTTTGAATTGATATGATCATGTGATCTTTCTTTTTATCCTGTTAATATGAGTAATTGCATTGATAGATTTTCAAATAATCAACTGTCATTCATGAAATAAATCTCACCTGGTCATGCTGTATAATTATTTTTATATATTGAATAGTTGAATTTGCTAAGAATTCTTGTTGCCTTATTCATGAGGGTTATTGAGTTGTACTTTTCCTTTTTGTACCATCTTTGCCTGATTTTGGTGTCAGGGTAATATTATCTTTATGACTGAATTGGAAAGTGTTCCTTTCTCTTCTACTCTCTGGAAGAAATTGTACAGAATTGGTATTAATTCTTTGACTATTTTGTAGACTTATCCAGTGTAACCATCTGGGTCTGGAGATTTCTATTTTGGGAGTATATATAATTAAGAATTTAATTTCTTTAATAGTTATGGAGCTATTGAAATGATGAATTTCATATTTGACAATTTTTGGTAGTTTGTTTTTTTGAGGAAATGGTCCATTTCATCTATGTTGTCAAACTTAATGTGTGTAGCATTATTCCTAGAATCCTATGATTATTCTTTTGATGTCTGCAGGGTCTGTAGTGATATTGCTTGCTTCATTCTCAGTATCTTCAGTTGATGTCTTCTCTCTTTTATTTTGGCAGTGTTACTGGAGATGTGTCAATTTTATTATTTTCTCAAAGAACCAAACTTTTGTCTCACTGAATTTTTTCTTTTGTTTTTATGTTTTCAATTTCATTGATTTCTGCTTATGTCTTTATTATTTCCTTCTTTTTTCTTGCTTAGGGTTAAGTTTGCACTTATTTTTTTAGGTTCTTGAAGTGGTAGCATAGATAATTAAGACTTTTAAAAATCTTTTCTAATGTATGTAATTAGTACTATAAATTTCCCTCTCAAGACTACTTTAACTTTGTCTTGCAAATTTTTATGTGCTGTATTTTAATTTTCACTTAATTCAGTGTATTTTTCTTTTTTTGTGTCTTTCTCTTTAAACCATGTTTTTTTAAAAGATATGTTGTTTAGTTTCCAGGTGTTTGCAGATTCTGTTATCTTTCTGTTACTGGTTTCTAATTTGATTCCATTGTGGTTATTAAAAATATTATGTGATTTTAATACGTGAAGGTTATTGATGTTTATCTTATGTCTATAGATATGATCTAACTTGGTATTTGTTCTGTGGACACCAGAAAAAAAAATGTGAATTCTATTGTTTGGTCAACTGTTCTATAAATGTCAATTATATCCTGTTATTTGATGGTCTGTTTAGTTCTTCTATATCTTTGATAATTTTCTCTTTAGTTAGTCTTTCAACTTTTGAGAGGAGAGTTGAAATCACCATATATAATTGTGGATTTGTCTATACCACAGTTCTATTGTTGCTTTGTATATTTTGCTTGGTGAATATATATTTAGGATTGCTATGTCTTTTTTGTGGAACTACCCTTTTATCATCATATAAAATCTTTCTTTATCTCTGATAATTTTTTGTTTGTTTTGATGTCTAATTTGGCCTTTGTTGTTGTACATGGGATATTTTTTCTGTGGTGTTTTCCTGAAATAGAGTGGTTATTGTCAAAAAGGTTTCTGTTTTCCTGGATGTTCTTTGGCTAGGGAGAGAGCATACTTTTGTTAGGGCTTCTTTGTTTGTTTATACATGTTTGTGTTTTTGGATTGCCAGTCTCTGAAACTCTCAGTCTGAGATATATGAGTAAAAAGACAACCTAAGGAAGTACCATAATCTCTTCTTTGGGTTCCAAGGTTTCTAGCCAGTCTGCCTTCATCTATCTTTCAGAGTCTATTTATGTTTGTTTTATGAATAATATTAAAGGTTTTTTAGTAATACTTAGGAAGGAATAGGAAAAATATGTTTACTCTGTCTTCCTGGGATCAGAAGTCAGAAGAGATTTTTTGATTATTGTTGTTAAATATTTTGTATCACACACAATTTTAAGTGTATATGAAGAATTCAATAACTGCTAATTTATTTATTGGTAAGTTGGAACAAATACATAAAACAAATTAGAAATAGAGTAAACTATCATTTAGTATGTAGCTCTGAGATAAATGCATTGGGATATAGTTTAGTAAACCATGGGCTTAAAAAAATAGTCACAGCCATGATATTGTAGAGTTAACTATACAGCAGATTATACTCTGAGGTGCCCTTTATATCAGTGTTTTAAAATAGTAGTTATCATGATTTTTTTTTTTTTTTTTTTTTTTTTTTGCAGTATGCGGGCCTCTCACTGTTGTGGCCTCCCCCGTTGCGGAGCACAGGCTCCGGACGCGCAGGCTCCGGACGCGCAGGCTCAGCGGCCATGGCTCACGGGCCCAGCCGCTCCGCGGCATATGGGATCCTCCCAGACCGGGGCACGAACCCGTATCCCCTGCATCGGCAGGCGGACTCTCAACCACTTGCGCCACCAGGGAGGCCCTATCATGATTTTTAAGTTCATAAATATTAGGTTTTATTCCACTACTGAATCCATACCTTCTGCCAAACCACAGAATTCTTCCCCATGCCCCGAGGAAAATGTATTAAGTGACAGTTCTGATTAAGGTAACTGTATTCTATCCTCAGAAAAGCTATTTAGGGGAAAGAAAGAGCTTTACCAAGGTGTCCAGTAAAAATTTGTTCCTGTAATTTTATGTGGGACAAGCATTTGGTGCCTAGGTCACATTAAGATTTATTGTAAACTCTCAGAATGACTGGGAGGGAATTTTGACATTTCACTGTTCACATAGTTAAGATGAACATTACCAGGAAAATCTTTAGTAATACTATATTTGTGGATATAATATTTGGAAACTTCTATAATATAGTTTTAAAATGTATTCTGCCCTTATATTTGTCATTCTAAGTAAGTTGGCTGCCTCATAAATTGTTTTGATTTCCATAAAATTGCTTAATAAGTGTTTATAATTTCTGGTAGCACTTAAAGGAAAGAGAGAAAACAGTAAAAAATTATCAGAGAGAATTACTTCCTAATTATGTTCAGAAAGTGATATTGTGAGATTCAGCCTCCAATAAAAAATTTAAGTTCTTTGTTTAAAAGCTTCTTTTGTTGATTTGTAATCTATGGGGGATAAATGTATAACACAATGGAAAATGAAGAGGATCAGATTTTGAACTGAGTAGGCTCCTTAACCAAAATCTATTAATGTGTGTTACATTTTTATTATGTAATGTCCCATTTGTCACACTGAGTTCTTACAAGAGACTGAGGGTGTTCTAGTTTACATTTAAAAAGTCAAGTGTAAGCTGTTTTTGTAGATAACATATGGCATACATCCCTATTAAATATCATAAATTTAATTGTCTTAATTGTGCTATCATCTGGTTGATAAATGATTTTTTAATAGTGATGTAGTGTACTGCCTTAGCTCATTAAGAATAGGGCAATTTGATTTTTTATAACTTGTAGAGAAGCTGCAAAACAGATATTGATATGTTGTATAATGTTTATGTTTTCAATGTTTCTCACACTTACTGATTGGAGCCTCTCAAAAATCCCTCAAGTGAAGGAGTGTATGCATATTTACTTCTAAATTAGAGAGGGTGCCTTTGAGATACATAGGTAAATGTGACCCCATAACTGGGCTATCAATAAAAGAAATCTAGGATGTAGCCCTAGACATAATTAATCCAGATTTCCCTTACTCTAGGACAAATCATTTAAATTGATCATAACCCAATCTCCTCATCCACAAAATACAAAAGTTGCCCTAGATCAGTGGTGTTCAAATCATGGCCTCTGGAGACCTAAATTTCACAGAGGCAGGTTAGGGCTGCCTCAGGACACTGGGGCTTTGGGCTTCTTTCTTTAACCAAAGCAGCGTTAATTCTGTCTGGCTATAAATCAAAATCCTCTATAAAATTTAATCTAAAAAATAGATTCTACTTTAAAAAACAAAGTTATAAATCCCTGTACAAGATTCTCTCTGGTTCCTCCCTGCTCTGTGGTTATCTGATTTGCCAAAGATTTCAGAGGGAGATACAGGTAGGTCAAAAAATAAAATCCTTATATCAGAACAAAGAGTCTAGATTTTTTAATTGAATATTTAGAATTGTAAAACTAAGTTTTTTTTAAATTTTGTTTTTTAAGTAATAAGAAAGAGATCGTGGTTCATTTTAACAATAAGCAGAATTAGGGCCAGATAGTGTATATGGCTTGATCGAATTTTCATTTTTAGTCAAAGTTCAAGTGTACACTAAAGCCCCACACAAGAGGCTGCTTTCTCTTACTATAAGCTTTTATTTTAAAAACATACATAAATCTTAGATTCAGCGTGACTTTAATCAAGAAGTAAATAAAATTTTATTAAAGAGTTGCCCAGAGCTTAGCACTGTATCTCTTTAGGAGGAGCGACATGCCAATTCAGTAACATAATTCCTTTGAGAGCAGGAAGTCACCCTGTTTCTGGACAAAGGCTGCTGAACATGAAGTTGTCCATGGCCCTCACAGTGAAGGGTTAACATGGCCCCTCAACATGGATGTTCTTTGGCTTTCTCTCATATGCTAAGGATAGTCTGCAGCGCTGACTTCTTTTCCTTTTTTGTGCTGTCCCCTTAAAATGCTTGTCACTCCCAGAGGCTGGCCTTGATTCTCTGCACTGAATCACCATATGTCAGAATCCTCTTCTCCAACTCTTGTTCTTCCCTAAGATGAACCTCATTGCAAGTCTGCCCATAACCTAGGTTGACACTCCTTTCAATGACAGGTAAAGGGGGGATATTTTTCTGCAATTCCCTTTTATATTCTATCAGTGTGACCCCAACTCTGTGCCCAATTTTCTTGGTTATTTTGTTTGATTCTTCAAAGCCTGGTTTGGAAGTTAAAAAACTCAACATGAATCCTTCCTTACCTTTTTTTTTTTCTTTTGTCAGTCCTTTGTAACAATCCTATTTCTCTTTGAAGCAGTGTAGATGGTACTGATGAACTAAAGACTTGGAGAAAAGAAAATAATAAGAATGTATATTTCAAACTAATTTCTCACCGTATCAATGGCAACCTGAAGAGACTGCATTCCAGGTCAGAAAACAGGATTAACAAACAGAGTTTCAATGTAGCCTATTGATTTTTATTTGTTTAACAAACAGACACCTTGCTGTCCTCTAAGGGTGTCAGATGAATAATACATGATTCTTGTCCTTGTGGATCTAGCAGTCCAGGATACTTTAGGAACCACACAAAAGGTGTTCTCGGGGTAGAATGGTGGTTCTGAGACACAGCACTTTTACTGGGCTTCATGCAAAGCATGTTGGAGGTAAGAACACTGAAGCTGCGTCTTGAAAGATGAGCAAGATTTTGTCAGGTTAAGAAAGGAGAAAGGGCATTTCATATCAAAGGAGTGGCAAGAAAAAAATACTTAGGATGAAAGGATGCTCTAGGCCAGTGACTAAGAGCAGCTTTGTATTATTTGAACAGAAGGTATGAGCCAGGAACAAGGGGATAGGTTATGTGCTCACGATTTTTGACCAAGAAAGGTTTGGAATGAGAGTATCATGGCCAGATTTGTTTGTCAGGTAGTTTTCTCTCATTGTGTGAAAAACGGACTCCTGGAAGCAACACTAATAAGGCCCTGGAATGGCTGTTATGGGCCTGAACTGGAAGAGGGCTAAGAAGAGATGGAAAGGAGCGGAGATATTTGAGGAACAGACTTCATTGGCAGGAGTCCAGAGAGGGTCTAGGAATTCTGCGGGCTCTCAGAAATGCCTTGCCCTGGCCCCCTCATCACTACTGGCAAGAATGAATAAGAGGTCTTTGCTTTTCTCCTGGCAGGAAACTCTTGCCCCGCTTTCTCCCTCCCGGTACTGCCAGCGTCACCACCATTATCTCTGTTGACATCAGTAAAAATCTCATTATGCCCTTTATCCCCATTTGCATCAGTCATCACAAGAAGCCCAGGGACTCCCAGGTCATTCTTCATCCCTACATTCTAACCCCATCTGGCTCTTTGAACAATGAGCCACTCATCTTCCTTCTGGCACTCCCTGTGCTCTTTCCCCAAGATTAATTTGTTTCTCCAAGCATTTCTGACATATTGTATATTTTACTTATTTGATTGTCCAACTTCCTCACCCCGTCTAACCCTCCACCAACGCATACACCAGCATGTAAACTCTACGATGACATCAATTTTTGTCTATTTGTTCATGTTTATTTCCCCAGTATTTAGGATAGTAGCAGGCACAATAAAAATTTGTTCAATGAGCAAATTTAAAAGTAAAAACATAACAGGGCTTGTCTATCAACTGCACTTCCAGGGTAGGGGAAAGAGACCAGTTGGGACTGATTTCAGGTTTTTGACTTAGACGACCTATAGTATAATTTTAAATATTTGCTAAAGTCAGAAGTAGTTTTCTTCTATCTACTGTATTAATTTGGGCTTCTTTAATTTTGGTTGAAGAGTATTCACATGGCACTTTGTAAACACTGTGTGTCTTATTTGTTGCAACCAGTGAAATTTATTTATTTTTTTTGGAAAACGTCACAGAGATTTAACCATGACTATTTTCAGTACGATAGTCTATAGAAGCAATTTTCTAATCCTATCTTCCGAGAATGTGAAAAATCATTATTTGTATGTTATGTTATCAGGGCAAAGCTATGAAGATTAATTTGTCCAAATAGTGCCTGGAACACTGGCATCAGGAAACAAGAATAAAATGAAGGAGGATGAAAAGAGTTTTGGGGGTTAGGAAAAGAAAAGTGAGGAGATTTTCTTTTTTGACATTTCTAAGGAAAGACAACCTCAACAGAGGACAGTAGACAGATAGGGAAGTGCAAGAAAATTAACAAGTGGTATCAAGCTCTGCCTCAGCCAGGGATAAAACAGCCATATTCTGAGGCATGTTTCAAGCTATTATTTTATTATTCCATAAGAAATTACTTCATACCTGAATTTATAAAAAAATCCCTCTAACTCCCTTCACCTTTGTTTACACACTGAATTTGCCATTATACAAATGATCCAAACATACATATACAAAATTTCTATGGAATATTACAGTTTGACTCCTGACTTATTTTAGTCACTGCAGAATCATTACGTATAATTATATATGAATGGCTAGGAGGATAGAAAGATTTTAAAACTATATAGCCAATTAGGAACGGAAGCTAAATGGGAAAGTAAAAACGGAGCTCACAATTATTGTCACACACAATGTTTACATACCTTAGACATATACTCATTTGATCATTACCACCATCCTGGAAAATATTTAATATTTTCCTAATTTTACAAATGAGGATAAAGAATAAAGTCACTCAACTGTAAGCTGAGGGATTGGAAATCTAATCCATGTTGTGTGACTTCAAATGGACTGTTCTTTGCATATATTTCCTACAATATCTCAAAAGAAAGAAATGATTTCTGTGTATGAGGTTCTGGAAGTTTTATACAAAATGAAGAACACGGCCATCGCGTTTGGATTGCCAGCCCACCCATGCTTTGTGGGCCTTTATAAAGTACTACTAAATTTGGCTCAGAAGCAAGACACATGCTACAAAGGAGCAGTTGTTTTGTGAGTGTTTAGGGGGAAGAAGGAGAGAAAGCAAGAATGCATTGTGGGAGTGCAGACAAAGAGCAGCGTTCTTAGTGTGCAGCGTTCACTAAGAAAGACTTCAACCTTCAGAAACAGAGTGGGAGAAACAAAGCAATACACAGGACTAACCTCAATTATAGTAAAATGTAAAGACTAGCCATTTCCACTCCATTTACCATGCACAAATATTGTAAAAAAATTATTTCATGTTAGTGTATATACCTCTTATTCAGTGACATCAACATATTTATCCACAGCCTAAAATTAAACGAGGAAAAAAAATTTTTATTGCAAAAAGCACTTTTCCACTGAAGAATAATAGTGGATAAATCACATAGATATACCATTTTGGAGACTGGAATGATGCCTTTGAGATGTGCAGGAAAGACATCGCTAATCCCATTCTTCTATTACATTATAAATTTAAAAGATCGACCTACTTGCTATTTATTTTTAGCATGGCATGCATATCCTTATTTTATTTTCTAAGTTCTAAACTAATGGCTAGACGAACAAACTTTTGGAACATAAGCATTTCTAATTATAAATTTAACTACATTAGGAATGTGTGTTGAAGTCAGTAAACACCTATATTCCAAACCAACGTCTTTCTTGGAGGGGTGGAAAGGGTTTTAATTCTGTGTCTGCTACTTTGTGGGATTTGGGATAATTAAATAAACTCTGAACTTTGTTTCTATCATAGGATGATTGAGAAGATTAAAAGCGATAACATATAAAATCTCAGTGGTTGAGCTGTAGTAGGCATTCCATAATGATAGCTGTTGTTTTTCCCTTTTACCTATTAATTGGGAGGCAAGGGATGAGTGTGGAGGAAAGGAGAATAGGAAGAGAAAGGAAAAGTAGAAGAATGAAAGAAAGAAAAACATTGTAGCATTATTATACTATTTTATGTAAAAAAATCATTAAACTTCAACAAAAACAACCGTAGAATTCGAATCTTTGAGTGCTCTAACAAGTCATGGGATTAACAACAACAAAAAAAGGTACCAGAAGAAATGTATCAATTAAGTTCCATTATCTTTCCGAGATGACTAAGTTTACATTTCAGTGTTGATCAAGCTCCACAGGTGGAAATAATCCTGTATTTTTATTATTTTTTGGGAAAAAGAAAATACTTTATAATTAGTGTTACTGTAAATGAATCAATAAACACTGCTAATACTTAAATAAAAAGACTTTTAGGGCTTCCCTGGTGGCACAGTGGTTGAGAATCTGCCTGCTAATGCAGGGGACACGGGTTCGAGCCCTGGTCTGGGAGGATCCCACATGCCGCGGAGCAACTAGGCCTGTGAGCCACAACTACTGAGCCTGCGCATCTGGAGCCTGTGCTCCGCAACAAGAGAGGCCGCGATAGTGAGAGGCATGCACATCGCACGCGATGAAGAGTGGCCCCCGCTTGCCACAACTAGAGAAAGCCCTTGCACAGAAACGAAGACCCAACACAGCAAAAATTAATTAATTAATTAATAAACTCCTACCCCCAACATCTTAAAAAAAAAAAAAAAGACTCTTAAAAGTAAGAAACAGGATAAGCTTTTGTTTTTAACTATATTTTGCTGTCAGAATTTACATCAATACCATCTTACATTCTTCAGGAGGCTTATATCTGCAAAATTCCAACTATTTGAAAATCTATATGTAACAAAAAATATGTGCCATGACTTACGAATCAAGTATTCCCAAAAATGTACAAATAAAGTTCATTTTCCTTTGTATTGCTCATTTATTAAGAGAAGGAAAATATACATTAAGTGCCTCACTTTCAAATAAGTTTGGTAAAGTGATGTCAAGTTTCTTTTTGATATAATAAAAACATTAAATTTTTTTTAAATTACAGATTTTTTCTATTAGTCAAAAACAAAAATCCAGACATTATTATATATCTACTGTAAGGCCTTCTAGGTATATGAGAAAAATTTCCCACAGAATACCAGTTTGGTACAGAATATCCTACAGTAGAAATATTGGAAAGGTAAGAAATAATTTTGTATTTCTGAATTATGTTCCTTTGGGAAGTGGCTTTAAGTCTTCTAGCGGATTCAATCATAGTATCTTCTGATGGTCTATAATTTATTAAACGTGTTAACCAGTCAACACAAAATTAGAAGCATTAGCTTCCTTTAATAAGTCAGGCAGGTTTGTATGTATAATGTGCTTTATATGTTCCAAAATTATTTTTTACATTTTGCACAGGATTTCCACTTACTGGAATGTATTTGCCTGGAAGGAGAAAACTCAAGTGTTGTTATTTCTCATCTCCCCACAGCATTTTCATTCTCTGGAACCTCTAGTTATCCCAAATCTGAAATTTATTAAATACAAAGAGAATGAATAGAATAATTTACAATTTAGAGATATCAATCATTGAATAAATGCCAGAAACCAGAGATACCATGGCAAAGGCAGACTTCTGCAGTGGAAGGAAGCTGTGGAGAAAGTTTCATGAATAAATATAGAATTACGATTTGAAACGACCTGGTTCCTTTGTGATAGTTATGAGACACTCAAAGCATCTAAAGCATTATTATTTTTTTTTAATGAATGGGAGGTAAGAAATGAAAATGGTTAGTTTCTTGTAATGTAGGAGTGGTGTACTGTGGTAAAAGTGAGAGTATTTACCATAAAGTAGCTTGATTTCTAAAGAACAGAAATTAACTCAATAATATAAGAATGTTCAAATGAGCTTTGTAAAAAAAATCCTCTTTCCTCTTCTTATGTACCTCCTCATTCCTCCTATGAATTATGACAAACTTATGGAGATGATGGGAGGACAAGAGTGTAGGTAAAAGGAGACACTTTTATGCTGCATTCAATATTTCATTTAGAAAAGAAAGGGCAAGTAAACGTTATACTGTTATATAATGTTATATATCAAACGTTATACTGTTTGATATCTATAACCAGGTGGTAGTCTTCCCAGTGTGGTATTAAAAAAAAGTATTTGAGGACTCATCTGTGTTTAGTGAAGCATAATGTCATGATCCATTAGTAATAGCCAAAGACATGGGTGAAGGTATTTAATGGTGTTTTGCTAAGTATTTGCCACTCCTGACCTAAGTATTTAATGACTTGAAAATTTCATGGGACAATCAGTATTTGTTATTAATAACTTTCTACTCGTCCAAACAGAGAGTTTGGAAAATTCAATTTTTTTCACATCTTTATTGGAGTATAATTGCTTTACAGTGTTGTATTAGTTTCTGCTGTACAATGTGAATCAACTATATGTATACATATGTCCCCATATCCCCGCCCTCTTGAGCCTCCCTCCCACTCTCCCTATCCCATCCCTCTAGGTCGTTAGAAAGCATTGAGTTGATCTCCCTGTGCTATTCAGCAGCTTCTCACTAAGCATCCATTTTACATTTGGTAGTGTATATATGTCAATGCTACTCTCTCACTTCATCCCAGCTTCCCCTTCCCCCTCTCCGTGTCCTCAAGTCCACTCTCTACTTCTGAATCTTTATTCCTGCCCTGCTACTAGGTTCATTAGTGCCACTTTTTTAGATTCCATATATATGTGTTAGCATATGGTATTTGTTTTCTCTTTCTGACTTACTTTGCTCTGTATGACAGACTGGAAAATTCAATTTTTAGAGTTTCTTGTTATATCACTAACTACTAGTTCTCATGTTGTCTTAAGACTATGATTTTGATGAGGCAATAGAACGAGGAAATGAAAAAACCAGTGTCTTGACAGAGGAAAAAAAAATCTATACTACTCATCCTCTGGGAGGGATTTCTCTCCTTTTATTCTCTTATGTCCCCCACCTTCCACATCTTCTTTAGTCTCTCTTCCTTTCTGAATGGTATTATTGTAAAAATGTTCTTTGAAGCAGCTAAATTTGAATTTATGTATGCAGTGTATCAGTTCCAAGTTTACCAGCAAATACTCAACAGGAAGCTACCCTTCAGAAGTGCACTTTGGGTTACTGGCAGCCAATAGGCTTTGGAAGGCTGCCTTCCTTTTTCTTTGGTTAAATGATGCCACTTGAAAAGACAAATACCACTATAATTCCTGTTGAGCTGGGAGACCAGCCTTCATCTAGTGCACTATGATTTCATGAAAGCATAAATCAAGCTCACAAGATAAACCTCTGAGTCAGCTCTTCTTACTTTTGTATTGAATCTAATTAGAAGCGTGAAACAAATGCTTGTCACACATTCTGTCTCATTGAAAAATAAATAAATACCAAGACAAAGACTTTGAAGATATGGCAATTGGAATGACAGTAGGTAATTTTATCCAGCGGGGCCTCAGTCAGCTATCTAACATCCAGGAAATCAGTTTAGCTAAAAGCAGATGAAATATGCTAGACATGTTCAATGATAAAGAATTCAAAGTAGTACTATGAAAAGATGTTAGGATGGATGGTTTTCAAATAAATCGGATGCATCTAATGATACAGGTATGCTAAGATAATATCTCTCTGATTAGTGTTTTTCTTAGTTCATGATACAAGGAAGTGTTGAAAATGTTTCTGTATAATGAAGATTCTGTTAGAACACAAGGACATATGTGGTCCCAAAGTGCAACAAATTGCTTTGGAGGTATGACAACTTCTTTAAATTGGACCGAAGAAAGAAAATATTCACTAGGTTAAAAGTTGGGTACAATGTGCCAGGGACTATAGTGATTCACTCCAGCAGGGAGACAACAACTGGAATAGCAGCTGGGACTGGCATCACCACCCTTGGTTAAGCTTACGATGACCACCTCCTATTCTCTAAGACCCATTCATTTTATGCACTGGACAAACTAGAGAGGGAAATTGGCATATTCTATGAATCAACAGCTCTGCATCTTTCAAGTATTAATAGTGGCATAGCTTTCCCTATTACCATCAAAGAATATGAAGCTTTTTGATTTAAATTTTTGATTGGGAGAAAGACTTCTAGGGCCTAGCTTTGGCTCTTCCTACCAGAATAGCTTATTTTATAGGTCAGGAATCTACTGAGGTACTCCTGCCTCTTGCTCAGGAGGTCTTGTTCTAGCCAACCATATTATCAAAACGAGACTGAACACTTTTAACAGAGAAAAGGGGCACCAAGAAATTAAAAGTACTTAATTTTCTGAGTATTTACTTATTAACTGACAAATTTATTATATTGCTGAACTTATAGTTCTTTTTAGGCACCTTTTCAAAAATACAGTTATTTGTAATATTTTAAAATAGCATATCTGTATATAGTATAAAATACTTCTATCAATTATATGAATTTTAAAAATAAATTAAGTAGAACAGTAATTATTTTTGGAGGATTTTATCAATTTGACATGTAAATATTTCTGTTCAAATATTTTTGAAGGTACTATATTTTTAACCATTCCAGGATACCATTTTAAGCTAATATTTCACAAGCTAAAACTCATCAATATTGTCGCTACTTTTGACTGACTTTTATGCTTAATGATTTTTATGATTTTGAGATTCTGTTTTGTCAAATTTTAGATGCTACAGCATCATAGAACCTCTCAAATTTAATTTAATTTGTATCCAACATTATATTCATAACAAAAAATGTCACATGTAATTACTCTGACTTCACCAAGTGCAGCTTGGTGGTTTCGTGTGTCTTGCAGTTTCCAGTATGTTCTGTGGTGCACCGCCCAGTACACCAAGTGACTGGTAGTAGCAGCATCATTACCTCTTTCTTTTACTGTCACTGGAGGTTTGAAGGTGTTTGATGTTCCTAGCCTTTCATGTCCAAGTAAACTTATTCTATCAGTGAATGCCTTCCTGCTCTCCTTGAAAGGGAGGTGTTGGATGCATCATCTCTGAAATGTGCTGGGGGAAAAGATGTACATTGTTCCTGGTCACCTGGCAGAGTCAACCATGCACTACAGTAAGAACTTAACTCACTGCACATGTTTCACATACTAGATGAGACAGATATACCATATACTTCCTGATTTATTCTGCTGCAAATATTAATAATATACTCCATACTGTATTTAAAAAATGAAAACTCAGGACAAATTCAGAGTCTAAGAGGACAGTGGGGCAATAAGTGTGAACCACTACCTTGGGCCAACACAGACTTTTGGCAACAGTTAGGAACTGGGCAATTATCATGTTCAGTGTTTCCACTGGGTCTGCAGTTGTATGGACTTACTTTAAATCTCCATTCATCACCTTTTCAGGGGAAGATCCATGTTTGGTGGTGCCTGAAGTGGCTTCTTTAAGAATGTACATCTTTAAGAAAAAGAAGATAAAAATACCTTACATTTACAAAATTTAAAAGAAAATACTGACACACTGCTAGGGTTCTCCTAAGGCTGGGCAAGGTAAGGGCCCTGAAGCTTGTCAAGATCATGGTAAATCTACCTGTGATCCTCTTATTACCTTCAGCCCCAGGCTGACCAGCTGACACTAGGGGGTGTCTGAATCCCCAGGAACTGGGTTTGTTAGGAAGTGGTATGCACAAGAGAAGAAAAGGGGTCAGTGAAGGACAAAGCAGAGAAATAATAGGAGGACCATTTTGTGAGTGAGGGGGAAAGCAAGCTAGTTGAAAAACCCAGGAGATCAAACTGCTAACTCTCTAATTAGCTCCATAATTTAGTCCTTCCTAAATGGATGCTTTCTCGCCTTCATTCAAGGAGCTCAGGGCCTGTGAATTGGCTCATGTGGGAATTGCATGTGAAGCCTAGACTTTATTGTACTGGCTTAAATCAGTTCTCTGTTCATCAGACCTATAGTTTTGCTATTGGAACTAAGATCCGTACACATTGGAACTGTGTAAAGCAAGGACTGAAGTTTCCCCTCTTCTCACTCACCCACCTGTGATGCTGAGACTCTGACCTCTGAGGAAGGGTGGGTGCTCAGCTGCTGCTGGTATCTCCAAGAGAGCAGGCTGGGGAGGTCCTGGGGTGTAGAAAATCTGCAAAGTAGCACACCCTGCTGCTACCAGAAACACTGTCAGTGTCACGGTGAAGAACCATTGCTATGGGATGGTGACAGGAACAGGAAACATAGGAGAAGTGTGTTTCTTTTCCCCCTTCCAGATTTCCAGTCCCCTCTAGTACTCCCTTTTGGGAGAGCCTAACAGTGATTCAGCTGGCAAAAAAGAAATGTGGTTTGTGGAGTCCCAGATATAATCAGAGAAGGACCAGTTCATATGTGAGAGACAACGGCTTAATGATGAGCACACTGTCAGAAGCAGACATATCTCATTGTTGTAGAATTAATTTATTCCTCTGTATATATTCTTTAATACCTACCATATACCAGGAACTCTAGAGATTAGAACGGTGAACAAAATGGACTAAGTGTCTTCATGGAGTTTATTTTCTAGTGGAGAAAGGCCAAAAATAGCAACTTTAACTAATAAAAATAACATCTCAAATAAGTGCTGTAAAAACAACAAAAGAGAAACCCCTTATGCTATTTATATTGTTTCATAGCAACCTAGTTATCTGGTAATCCATTGGTTTGCTCTCAATGGGCAACTGGTTCCAAGTGGACACAGGTGAGCACTTAATTAGCTGTTTGGCCACTTACCCTGGTACTGTGAGTTTCTCGATTCCATTACAAGGATATGCATGGAGTTTTGTTGCTTTTAGTTCTGTCTCGGCAATTTAATCAATTTCAAATACCTCATATCTCTCTGGTGGTCTGTGTCTTAGTCTGTTCAGGCCGCTATAATAAAAGACAGCCAACCCTCTGGATCCTCAGGTTCTCCATTTGTGGATTCAGCCAACCGCAGATGATTTGAGTCTGCAGGTTGCTGAATCAGAGGATATGGAACTCTGCATGGGGAGGGCCATTTTATATAAGGGACATTTTATGTAAGGCATCTTCAGATTTTGGTATACATGTGGGAAGGGGGAGAGGTGTCCTGGAACCAATCCCCCACAGATCCCAAGAGATGACTGTACCACAGACTTGGTCGTTTATAAACTACAGATATTTCTTTCTCACTGTTGGAGAAAGATGACTGGGAGTCCAAGATCAGGATGCATGCACAGTTGGTTTCTGGTGAAAGCCCTCTTCCAGAGGGTTGCAGACTGCTGACTTCTTGGCTGTGACCTCTCCTGGTAGAAGGTCTAGCGAGCTCTGTGAGTCAGTATAGACTAGGGAGTGTCCTCTGCCCTCTTTTAAAAGGCACAAATCCCATTTATGAGGCCTCACCCTCATGAACTAGTCACCTTCCAAAGGCCACTTCCTAATTCCATTACCTTGGGATTAGGATTTCAACATATGAATTTTGGGGGACACAAACATTCAAACAATAGTAATCTATATTTGTACCCCACTCTGGCACCACACACTTCTGGTGCTACCTGATGTCCATGTCAAGATAATTGGTTATAAGTCACAGAAATTAACTTTAGCAAAAAGAAAATCCATAAGATTGAAGAGAAAGCTGAAGAAATCAGCTTGAAGAGTACAGAAACCGAATATATCCAGGGTATTTTGAGGCAGGAAGAGCTTAAAAGTTTCATTCATGTGCCATTACTGGAATATGTAGGCAAAATCATATGTATTTTTTTTTTCTGTCCTTACCGCACGCTACTTAGGATTCAAAATCGCTGGAGAGAAAGAGCTCAGATCATGTGTTCTTCCCTTGGCTGTCCTGGAATGGTGAGAAAAGAGATTTGTCTCTTAAAAGCCTCTGCATTATTTCACATTTCACAGGGGAGGACAGAGAAACTTAATGCAACGTGCCACCAGGATAGCTCATACTCAGGGAGGTCATTTCTCAAAATGAAATTGGAAGGCTGTTAGATATGAGAATTGGATGCCAAGAAGTAAAAAAAATCACTGAAGTCAGTTTCACCATTTAGCTGCTATCTCCAATTAGTCCAAATAAACTAGAGCTGACTTGATATTACTCACTGGGTTTAAAATGCATTCACGTGCATTCGAAGGAGAGTTATTGTTATCTTCTTAATTAGGTAAAATAAATTAAAGGGCAGAATTACTATGCTAGTCTGTTGTCCCAGGTTTTTCTTATACACCTATACTTATACACATTTGATTGAAGATACATATGTTCAATGATGTTAACTATAATAATAATAAATCTTGGCAGATCTTCACGTAGAGAATCATTTTCTTGAAAGGCCTGATTTTGAGAGGAGGAAAAATCACTCCTTATGTAACCCATACTTATTTATTCACTTATTTCGCAGCTGGTAAGTAAAGCTGAGGTTATCTTCAGAAGCAACTCAAACGTTCTTTGTTCTTAACCACCTTCCTCCCGGCTGCATATTTCTGGGAGTCCCCAAGGGTGTTGCCTTTATGCTCAAGAAGAAGTTTACGCTCAGTAGTGCTGCTGTTCCAGGGAGCACAAGCGTGGCGACCTTGCCGTGAGCTGCCTGTGTGTGGCAGACAGAGCATCTCTGAGTGGACGCCATGGTCTGCTTCCTCCCAGAGGACACACCTCTAATGCTGGGGGCCACTGTGTTGTCAAAGCTGCTGGTGCTCTGCGTGTGACAAGGGTATATATGAGTATGTGTGAGTCAGAATAGAGTAGAGAGGACCATCCTCTCCCCATTACACTTTGATATAAGCACCCCAATAATCCATTTCCCTTATGTTTTATGCTTGTTAGTGAACAGTCCATTCATTTCCTCTCTCCAGGATATTCAGCCATCCATGAGGGTGGGTAGGGGTACGGCTGAGCAACAGGCACTAACATGGTCTCAGAATCACTACATCCTTCATCTTGTGGTTGTTTTAGAGCTTCAGGTTTATGACGCCTGCTTCTTTCCTTAGTATGAGTTTCCCTAAGAAGCTTCTCAGTCTTCACACAAGCAGGCTTTTGATGGCTCATTGACCGACTTTCCATGCACTGCTTACTAACACTGCCAATTTCCATCCAAAGTCAACCCACAAAAATAAAAAGTGTTTTTCATTAATTCATAACCCATGGTACCAATTATTTCAACTGAACTCTAGGGCCAGTACTTAGGTTGCCTAAAGCTACTTCAGGCTCTGGTACTCTGTGAATCTGTGAGTTTCTGACTCTTTGGACCGCCCTTGGGATGATTACTTTGCCTTATTTTCAAGCCTTGCTATTCCTGAGAAGTCTGGTCAATCAATGGTCCTGGATAAGTGACTTGATTTGTACCATTTAACTATCTCCAAGGCTGCTGAGGAATAAGGATCTTTCGTTCATTTATTACACATTTAAAGACCCCAATATAACTTACTGTTAATTCCTTCAACTTCTAGTATATGCTGTTATTAGCTGCCAGCTTCTATTTCTACAGAAAATTTACTTTTTCAAGATATTGTTTATAAATAGCACTTTCTTCACCCAAATTCTATTTAGTATCTATGTAATAATATACTAATATCTCTTCTCCTTTTTTCTAGAAAAAATATTGTTAAATCTAAAATTTAGAGTCCATTCTCCTTTGCATTAAGTCACCTGAATCATTTGCAGTTATAATATTGACTCAGTAATTTTACTGCTATTATATGATTTGTCATGAAATGATCCTGGTTCTATAAGGTGATATTTCAGCAAAAATATAGAAGAAGATAGAACAGTAGTCTGTGAATTTTCTTCTACCTGGTAAGAGGATCTTCTTAAGCCTTTAGTCCATTGTATTAAAAATAAGAATTGCAATAATTATGTAATTACTAATATATAATTAATTATATTTTGTTATAAGTTTCTTACCTCAAAGGGAGAAAGTAAGCCTATTATTTCATTTTTTCAAAACCAATTGATTGAATAAAAATAGGTGCCAGTCACTGTTCTAAATCCTGGGAACACAGCAGTGAATAAAGCCTATGGACTCACATTCTAATGGGAGAGACAAGCAATCAATAAGTAAAGAAGTAAAATATTGAGCATGTCACTTGGGGTCAAAAGCAGAGGAGAAAAATAAAGCAAGGAAGAGACTGGAAGAAATAAGAAGAGTTGCCTTTTACGTAAAATGATCAGGGAAGGTTTACTGAGAAGATCACCTCAAGCAAACACCTGTTTGAGGTGTGAGGAAAACATCACAGGTAGAAGGAACAACATCTGCCAGTCCTGAGGTAGAAGGATGCCTGGAAGTTTGAAGAAGAGCAAGGAGGTCTGTGTGGCTGGAGCAGAGTTTGAGGGAGCAGGCTGCTAGGCGATGGGGTCAGAGAGGTAACAGGGCTCAGGAGACCACTGTCAGGATTGTGGCTTGTACTGGGAGAGTCATCCCCTGAGAGGATTGGGACTAGAGAAATGCCCTGGCCTGGCTGCTGTTGTAAGTGACTCATTCTGGCTGGAGAGTTTGAATTTAAATGGTAAAGAGGCAAAGGATTGAGAAGAGGTCAGATTTAGAATGTAGAGAAAATAGGAATTGTTGACAGATTGGATAAAAGGTGGAAGTGAAGCAGAGAGATCAGCGATAAAACCATTTTTTAATCTGAACAGGTGGAATGTATATTAGAGTTATAGTTGATGTTTCACAAAGATTGTTAACCAAAGCAGATATGGGTTAAGAAACTTCTCTAAAATCAAGTGTTGCTGAATAATATTCTTAGACAATGTGTATTGAATTATATATAGTTAGTTAATAATTTCACATATACATATAATGAAAACTAAACAATTTTGATGAATATAGAGAGACAAAAAGGCCGATGGATCTGTGGGTTCTCTGGTGTGGGAAACAGATGCCAACTTTGGGACTTCCCTGGTGGTCCAGTGGTTAGGACTCCGTGCTTCCACTGCAGGGGGCCTGGTTTCGATCCCTGGTCAAGGAACAAAAATCGCACAAGCCGCATGGCACAGCCAAAAACAAAAACAAAAAACAAAAAAGATGCCAACGCTGACAAAGGAATTTATTAGAAATTTATTAGACATGTATTAGGAATTTGCTAGACATGTATTAGGAAGCTCTACCAGTCAAGATCCGGCAAGAAAAAGGTGACACACTCAGAAGAATTCATTGAAGATATCTTAATGAGAGGAGATGTGGCATGCAGAGATATGGGCAAAGTTAAGGAGACCCACAAGGATGGTAAAACAGCCACGCGGGAACAAGGCATAGTTGGGAGGCATTACTGTTCCTAAAGTGGCAGCTATTACCACACCAGGCACAAAGTTATAGCCCTTGAGAAGGCTGTAGGTGCTGTGGCCACAGACTAAATCAGCCTAGGACAGAATCATGGAAAGGAAGAGAGTAAAGTGGCATAAGGGGCATAAAAACCTGCTCCTTTTTCTCCTCTTGCCCTTCTGTTTTCTCTTGATCCCTCCTACTGGCCTTGAGAGGTCAGAGTATATGGAGTCCTGGTGATGGGCAGGCCATGGGTCTTAGCCTCTGGGGCACGGGGAGATGAGAAGGGGGCAGAGATTAAATCTGGAGGGAGAAATAAAGAATATACAGCCCAGAGCTTCACATAATTTAAGGAAGATCTGAACAGTGAGACACAAATGAGGGCAGCCCTATGGAATTCCTGTAGGAGAATCCGTGGAGTGCATCTCTACATTGTTGTTGTGGAAAACTCAGCCCCAACCGCCAATTTCACTTAGTCTGTGTTGAAGAGCTCAGATTCTGGGAGAATAACTTTCATGACCTGGCTTTGAGTCAAGCACCCATACTTGTGATGGGAGGAAAGGGTAGCAGGTCCAGAGATTAGAGCCCAATCCTAACCATGTGGAATTTGAAAATGGCTCCATCTCAAAGAAAGGGATTATAGACCAAGAAAATCAGCAGAAGGCTGTCTCCTGCAATATTAAAATATTTGTATCCAATATTTTTTTAACAAAAAAGTAAGTTTCTCAAAATGGGCACCAATATTTCAGAATACAGTGATGTTGTTTAATTCATTTCTCAATTCCAATAAGGTCAAAAATTTGTCCTTTTGTGGGATTCTTTACCCTCTTTTTTTCCAGCTAAAATTTTATCCCTAATTCAAGGTCATTTATTTTAGAATAAAAGCCTTTGTTTATAAAAATCTTAAGAAGAGCATATGTGAATGTGTTGGTTTAGTAATAATTGCCACTGTTGGGGTGTGAGGGCAGGGGACAAAACAGGTGAACAAAATCTCAACAAGTAGGGTCTGTCAATTGCTAGAGACAACAAGAATCACAAAAATTAACCTTCTTTAACCCAACTTACACATTCTAATTGATTCAGAACAATAATAGTCTCATTTATAATAGTATGCAACTTCATTTCCAGACTTCATTTCGAGACTCTGAAATTTCTTGCTAAGGAGGTGGAGAAAGTCAGCTCTGAGACTCAAAGGTGATCAATGGCCTCTTTGTTGGTGACAGTACCACCTCCTCTCTTTCAGACAATGAGTCATGAGGTTTGGCCTTGGAAATGAAAGGTTAAAGGAAAATACAACTTTAAGAAGGAAAGTAAAATCCATCAATTCAGCATCGGCAAATTATTAACCCCATTTTGTCTTGTTCATTTATTTGCTTATTCATTCATTCATTCATCTGGTGACAAGATATTTAATGATTTTTAATATGCTAAGAAACATGTGAGCTTGAAAAAATATCTATCTATCTACCCAGCTATTATTAAAATAAGAGGCACATCATTTCAGTTAGTGGCATAGGCAGTGTTGGAGTTAGATGGACCATGGTCAAGCAGTAGCTCCATCACATAAAAGCTGTGTCAAATTTTTATGTCAGTTAGCCCTCCATCCTACCATGTAAAATAGAGACAATCTTTGCCTTATGAACTTAAAGTGAGATAGATATCTGTAAAGCACATTGCACAGGGCCCAAGACTGAGTAAGCTGGTATTATCATTAGAAGCTATAGAACTAATATTGCTCACACTCTAGGATAAAAGACACAAATCAGTAATTATAATGCACTGTGATCATCCCTATAGCAGTGAAATGCTTAGTGATATATAAAATGAATTAATAGCCAAAAATTTATCCAAACAAACCTCAAGTACTATGTTAAATAAAAGTGGTGAAAGCAAGCATCCTTATCTTATTCTTGATCTTGTAGGAAAATCTTTCCATCTTTCCCCATTGATGCAATGTTTGCTATGGGTTTTTCATATATGGTTTTTATTATGTTGAGGTGGTTTCCTTCCATCCTGGTTTGTTCAAGGTTTGTAATCATGAAAAAGAGCATTGGATTTTGTCAAATGCCTCTTCATCAATTGAAATCACCATGTGAGTTTTTTTCCTTTATTCTGTTACTGTGGTGTATTACATTGAATGGTTTTCTTATGTTGAAATATTCATTCAGGAATAAATTCCACTTGATCAGTGTACAATTCTTTTAAAATGCTGCTGAATTTGGTTTGCTATTATTTTGTTGAGGACTTTTGTATCAGTGTTCATAGGGTTATTGGTATATAGTTTTCTTTTCTTGTAGTTTATTTGTCTGGTTTAGGTATCAGGGTTGGGCTAGTCTCATGGAATGAGTTAAAAAGTGTTCTGTAATCTTCAGCTTTTTTGAAAAGTTTAAGTACTGGCATTTGTTGTTCTTTAAGTGTGTGGTAGAAGTCACCAAAGTGAAGCCATCAGGTCCAGGGCTTTTCTTTTGGAGGGGAGGAGATTTTTTTTATTATTATTATTACTGATTCAATTTTCTTACTAGTTATAGGTTTATTCACATTTCCTATTTCTTCATGATTTAGTCCTGGTAGCTTTGGGGTTTCTAAGAATTTGTCCATTTCATTTAGGTTATCCAATTTGTTAGCATACAGTTACTCTTAGTACTCTCATAATCCTCTTTATGTCTGTAGAATCAGTAGTGATGTCCCCATTTCAACTTATTTTAGTAATTTAAATCTTCTCTCTTTTTTTCATAGTCCATCTAGTTAAAGGTTAGTCAGTTTTGTTGATCTTTTCAAAGAACTAACTTTTAATTTCATTAATATCCTCTATTATTTTCTATTCTCTATTTCATTCATCTCTGCTCTAATCTTTATTATTTCCTTCCTTCTGATAACTTGAGTTTAGTTTGTTCTCCTTTTTCTAGTTCCTTACTTTGTAAAGTTAGGTTGTTGATTTGAGATATCTCTTGTTTTTTAATGTAAGCATTTATGGCTATAAGTTTCCCCCTTTGCACTGCTTTCATCGTGTCCCATATGTTTTGGTATGCTGTGTTTTTGTTTCCATTCATCTTAACTATTTTCTAACTTCTTTTGTGATTTCTTCTTTGATGCATTGGTTGTTTAAGATCCATTGTGCTAATTTCCACAAATTTGTGAATTTTCCAGTTTTATTTCCATTATTGATTTTTAACTTCTTCCCGTTGTGGTCAGAGAAGATACTATGTATGATGTCTATCTTTTAAAATCTATTGAGGCTTAATTTGTGGGCTAACATATGGTTTATCCTGGAAAATGTCCCCTGTGCACTTGAGAAGAATGTGTATGCTGTTGCTGTAGGGAATGTTCTGTATGTGGCTATTAGATCTGTTGGCTTATTTTGTTAAGTCCTCTGTTTCCTTACTTATCTTCTAGTTGTTCTGTCCATTGTTGAGAGTAGAGTTTGGAGTTTGGAAGTCCCCAACTATTATTGTAGAACTGTCCACTTCTCCAACTGTCAGTTTTTGTTTCATATATATTGATGGTCTGTCGTTAGGTGGGTAAACGTTTATAATTGTTATGTCTTTTTGCCGTATTGTACATTAATATATAATGTCCTTCTTTGTCTCTTATAAATTTTTGATTTAAAGTCTATCTTGTCTGATATTAATATAGCCAGCTCTTCTCTCATTTGGTTACTATTGCATGGACTATATTTTTCCATCCTTTCACCTTCAATGAATTTTCCATGTTTACTTTGTATGAACTTTCTAATTTCTGTTATTCTAAATCCTATTATTAATTGTGATGGTAATGCAGCTGATTCTTCTGGTTTTCCAGTGAGGCAATATTATCAACTGAAAATACTACATATTGAAGACATGCTGAGTTTGAGTGTCTTGTTCTGACTTTAATAGCACTAGTGTTTCACATTAAGCATGATATTGGCGGTTGCTTTCCAAATAGACACTCAAGTTTGCCTGTGCACGGGACAGAGACGCTGTGAGGTTGCCTTTCGTCAGCTGTTCTTTTCACTGCAATGGTAAGCCATTGCCTTCTTCAACAGAGACAGATCTGACTTTATTTCCTTACATGTGAAATGTGTATTTAACATATTCCTCTATCCTAGTACAGGGACTGAAATGTTTTATCCCTTAAACCTTTAAATTTCGCTAATAATTTTCCAATAAGCTGTCAAACTTCAAGTTGCCCATCTATCTTTCTTTGGTCTCATTTCACATGTGCTTGCGTCTGCTGCATGGAGATTTTATTTTAGTTTCATATTAATCTTCTGATGCTGCCTGCAATTTGATTTTAAGCAGAATATTAAAGGAAACAGAGAACATTTTAAAAGATGCATGATCCTTGTATGTACTGCACAACACTCATTATAACTACTAATGGGACATTCTCATGAAATGAATTCATAATTGATATTCTCTGATGAGACCTCAGAAATCAAATTCCTTTGAAATACAAGGCACTTTGACATCATGAGCATCTAATGACGTAGAATGAAACATGATGGTAGTCCTCCTTTTAAGATGACTTAAAAAAAAAGAAAACACTCTAATTTAGCTCTATGGATTTCAGCCTGAGATGGTTTATCAATGAACAGACATGGAAACATGCTGAGGAGAGGTTATCCTCAAAATTCAGGCCTATTCTGGATATGATACATATGTGTCTGGAGCAGTTAGAGGAGGGGTAGGATGATGAGAGGAGGAAGTGAAAATAGGAAAGTAAAATTTAGGTCTGGGGCTGGAGAGCAGGAAGATAAACAGGCACAAACCCTAACTTGCCCTTATCTCCTCAGTTTCACTCTGAGTGAATAATCAGTCCCTAATTTCTTCCTTGGTCAAAAACTTCTCTCATTCATTCAGTGAATTCAGAAATAGAATAGAACAAATAAACATGAAAGAAATTTGTGCTAGCCACAGAAGTTGTTTCACTATTGGGTCACATTCTAAAACACAATTGCTAATTCTGTCTATCTTGTCTGTCCCTCATTGCTTTCATTCTTTTATAGCTTTCACTCTGTTCTAATCTTCTTGTATCTTCTCTCTTTTTATAAGGAAGCTTTTAATGTAAGTCCACGTTCTAAATGACTTTAAATCAACAGTCTGAAAGGAAAGTGAAGAAACTTGACTTTTTCTATTGCTGGCAACTTTAAGTTAATAAACAGGTATAATATACATATTCTCCAAATTTTAAAAAACAATATATTGTTTTGGGAATTTACACGAATGAAAAATGGCCTAAAAGCTATACCTGGAACAACCAATGAATGGTTTGTGACCTTTGTTCTATTTTGTAAACTTGTTTTTCAGTAATTCTGTCATATTAGTTTAGTACAGACGTTGAAACGGAGAAAAATTCTGGCAAAAATAACTGCCTGATCATGATTAAGATTAAGTTGAAAAAGAACAAATAGAAGGATTGGCTTGAAGGAAACAGAAAGTGACTTAAACTCAGTTAGCATAACATTTTTGATGGTATATTTTTAAATTATTATAAAATTTAAAATTTATGCTAAAATATACATTGTCACACTCATGACTGAAAATAGAGGGATTGGAGAAGCCTGCAGAATGGGAGAAAAGTAGGGAACATCTTTAGTCTAATAAAGAGAAGCTGCCTGAGTAATCCAGCCTTTCTTAGGAAGAACTACGCTTTAGGCAGTGTTGGTTTTTATCCATCCCCTTGGCTTCCTTCTTCCCTCAGCACCTGGTATCCTCACCTGACCCCTTGGATTTCCAAAGTCCCTACTTTGATAGATCGCAGCACTATATTGTTCCTATTTCTTACCGTTGAAATTTGGCCACCTATGCTTATTTCTTAAGGTTCTGGTTTTTGATTAGCTGAAAACATATGGTGTCTGAGTCAGGGTGGAGCTCACTGAACAAAGAGATTTAGCATAGACTATGGTAAGTAGAATGGAAAGGGGAATCTTACAGAATTAGAGCACAGCTAGGCCTAAAGGCTTCTAGTTTCTGCTTCTCTCTTCTTTTTTCTCGGTTCTCTGCCTCCATTCTCAGCCCCTGTTAACCCCTCATGCGGGCCTCTAGTTGTCTTCCTCTGTCTTTATCCCTGCCTCTCCTATTCTCAATTGGCTTCATCCCCATTCAGCTTTTCAGGAAAGCACTTTGATTCGCCCCAGTCGTTTTTTCGTGCTAGGCAATTGGTCGCCAGCTTGTCACAGATTCCCTCCCCAAAGTGCCCACTCCGCTCCCCCTAAAATGTGGCTGTAGTCAACAAGACCCATGAGATCAGGGACTCTTGGCAGGGCAGGCATTCCTTTAAAGAGTCTGCTGGCAGGAAGGCAATGCTTGTATCTGGAACAGATGTTTTGGGACATTTGAGTGTCCTGAAGCTCTTCAGACTTGGGGCTGCCCTGCTGAGGGACTGGTGAGTTTGGCAGAACATCTTGCTTCCTTTAGCTGATCCACTGGGTTTGGTAGACACCGAGGGAATAAGAGGAATCTCAGAAGGCTTTCTTCAGCATCAGCAGCATGCTGTAAGTTTCACTTGAGAATACTTTCCCCCGTCTGAAACTGTGATTACATTCTGCCTAGATCCTAAGACATCTTGGCTTCCTGGTGAGGCATAAGTGAACACTGCCCAACATAGAGGCCTCTTAGTGTGTTTTATTGATTACATAACATGAAAAGTTAGGTCAGCTCTGGTGAGGTTTCCCTAACACACTTTTCTTTCAGTATTGGCCTCTGGAAGACCTGCGTATTGATGTGAGTGGCCTTGGGAAGAAAGAAATCCCATCTTCTGCGTAACGAGCTCAGAGAGAATAAACAAGGATAAGTGTAAGGAGGTCAGCTGTCGGTCCCCAGGTGCAGAGCTTCATCTGAAAAGCCCCAAGCAGCTGATTACCCTGGGTTACACAGAATCTAGTCTCTTTTCCCTGTCTGCCTCTCTCCTTCAAGTGCGCGCGCACACACACACACACACACACACACACACAAGTTCACTTCCGCTCATTAAATTTATCATCCATTGTCAAATCTTACTTTCTTATGTACACCTAGCTGTACGCTGAACTTTCTGCACGTAGAGCCAGCTTCTCTCCCTTTCCCGATCTGTGACATCATTCAAACAGGCATTCAATGTGACAAGGTCTCAATGAGTTCAAGGATGTTTTTTTCTTTTGGATAAATATACATCCGCTGGCTCTGTCTTTCTCCCTCTGTCTTTCTGACTCTCTCTCCTTTTTCATGCGAACGTACACTGAGTCTCTCACAACACGTGCGAATAAATGTCTCGAGGGCTCCTGAGTTCAATGTCACGCTGGGCAGAAGTGGAGCAAGAGTGGAGGGAGAGCGTGCGGCGTGCGGGCGGGGAGACTCCCTTTCCGGCCAGCAGAGGGCAGCCGCCGGGAGGCGCTGGCGCGCGAGGGCTGAGCGGAGCCTCGCCTCGCTCGGGCAGCCTCAGCCTCAGCACCAGGCGCGCCGGAGCGGGGAGCGCAGCCACTGAGGGCAGCGGCGGCGGCGGGAGCCAGGCGCGCAGCGAGCAGCGACGCGGGCGGGAAGCAGAAGCCGCCGCCGCCGCCGCCGCCGCCGCGACGGGCAGCCGGGCTCGGCGGCCGCCGGATCGGGCCCTTGCCCCCTCCGCTTCGTGTCCCCGGCGCCGGGCGGCCGGCGAGTCTGGAGCCCGCGCCGTCGCCGGCCGCGTCCCCCGGGCATGGAAGGAGGCGGCAAGCCCAACTCGTCGTCCAACAGCCGGGACGATGGCAACAGCGTCTTTCCCACCAAGGCGCCCGCGACGGGCGCGGGGCCTGCCGCGGCCGAGAAGCGCCTGGGCACCCCGCCGGGGGGCAGCGGGGCCGGCGGGAAGGAGCAGGGCAATTCCGTGTGCTTCAAGGTGGACGGCGGCGGCGGCGGCGGCGAGGAGCCGGCCGGGGGCTTCGAGGACGCCGAGGGGCCCCGGCGGCAGTACGGCTTCATGCAGCGGCAGTTCACCTCCATGCTGCAGCCCGGGGTCAACAAATTCTCCCTCCGCATGTTTGGGAGCCAGAAGGCGGTGGAGAAGGAGCAGGAAAGGGTTAAAACTGCAGGCTTCTGGATTATCCACCCTTACAGCGATTTCAGGTGAGGACTCCCTGTCGCCGCCCCACCCTCCCTTCCGGGCGCGCCCTCAAACGCGCTTCCCCGCTCTTGGGAGGGGGCGCACGGGGACTCGCGGGGAGGGGGTGCCGGGCGGGCGGCGGGCGGCGCCGCCGGAGGCTTGCACTCGGGCGACAGGCTCGACTCTTCCACAACTAGTTTCCACCCAGGAGGAGGTTGTCTGATGTGTTCCTGTTGCCCGGGCACCCCGGGAAGGTTCTCCTGCTTTGCCTCGGGAACTTTGGGGCCAGGTCGGGGAAGAAGGCCACGGTGACCCCCGGATGGGAGGATGCTAAGTTGTGCAGGGAAACTTTCCCTTCGGAGATGAGAGTATAAGAAAGTGGCCAGAAAGTCGTCTTGGGGGTGCCACCCTCCCTCGCGCTACTCCCCCAAGAAGTGGGTCCCTCCCAGAGGGGAAGAAGGCGCCCCTGGGTTTGAGGAGAGGAAGGGGCGACCGGAGACAGTGACTCACAGGTCCCAGCCGGTCCAGCCTCTCTCGCCTGTGGGGAGTGTTTATTAGTCTGTTTCTCATCCGCTTATAGTCGCTGGGTATCCTCTGTGCCTTGCTTCAAGATAGTGGCTGGCAGGCTGAGGAAGGGTAATTTGCGCTTGGAGAGTCCCTGACTTGAGATATCAGTGGAGCTGGCGCTGCCAGGTGGGGCAGGAGCGTGACAGGAAGCCTCGAGTTCCCGAAACGGAGACAGGGGGCGTTTCCAGAGCCCCCTTCCTGAAACAGAGGGACACCCTTTCTTGACCTTGGCTACTAGTCTATTTCAGAAATTTCTTTCCCGTTTCCCAACTCGGGAACAAGGGCAGGAGAGCTGTCAGCTGTCAAGGAAACTGCTTCGGCGAATTAAAATTAAGACATTTCCTGATCTTATTTGTCGCCCAAGTATTCATTCGGTTATAAGCATGTTTAGAGATTATCAAATGAAGGTCGTGAAGTAGATCCTCTTATTAGTGCGCGAACACCCTGCTGTCACGTTATATTAGCGCCGGAAGAAGGCTGGGCTTTTAATTAAAAAAAAAAACACACAAAAACCCCCCAAAATTAAAACTCTGGGTGACATCTATCTATCCATTTATTGCTGAAATCGTTCGGAAAGGAAAAAGAAGAAAAAGAGTGTGTGCACAAACTAAGAAGTTTTAATAGGCGGCTGTTAAACAGCCAACGAATGTAGCAATAAAAAGCAGCATTACTTTGAGTTATGTTTAGAAGCTAAGGGACATTGCCTTCAACTCCACGCCTTAATGGGAGCTGTCCACAGTTCTGAATGACATTAGCTATGGAAAACCCATACTCCTGCCACACAAAGCCTTGGAGCAACTGTCTTCACCTTCTCTGAGATATATATACACAACATATATTCTCAGAAATAAATAGCCACTATCATTTATAAATAGGGTGAATGGATTTTAGGAATTGTGGAATGTGTAAGGTTCTTACTTGCAACACCACATAGCAAAGTCCAAAGGAGGACTTATAAAACCTAACAACATTTATAGTCTATGGAAAATTAAGAGTTTGACAGAAAAAAATGTTCATATAAAAAGGATCTACTAAAAATCAAACATATTTCCTCCATTAGGGAGATACTTATAGAAACAAACTTATGAATGACCCTGTTCTAAGGTATATAAGATTTTCATGTTCTTTAGAATTTTAAAGGTTGAAATAAAATGTAGAATACTATCTGTACCTCAGTCTTCGATGGAAATATATTGCAACCCATATTATAATTTTTTCATGAAAAAACTTTACATGGAAACAGCCTTCAGTCTTAATAAGAAAAGTAAGCATAGCTTTCCAGAAATATATGTAGTTCAATATTTACATGCAAATAAAATGCTAAACTTTGTTTATTTAATTTCACACTCAATTAAATGGTTACTTATGATACTTTTATATCTTGAACAGTGTGAAAAGAGACTACACTTTTTCAAAATGGTAGACTATATCAAATAATTAAACTTTCATCAGTTACTACATAAAAACCATGGGGCCACCTTTCAGGAATCAGCATACTGTGCCAAAATCTTTTGAATGAATGCAATTCATGAAATTAAAGATTCTCCACATTTTCTCAAATGAATCATATGAGACAAAATATCTCTTTAAAACAAAAAAATTGTTACTAAACAAAGGAAGAAATTGAAATCAGTTGATGGTTCAATTTTATCATGCATTTTAAAGAAATGAGAGATGATTAAAGAGTGCACTAATACCCTAAACAAACTCTGCTGTGGAACAGTTTGGAATATTTGATTTTCCCTTGCATAATTGGAAAAAGGAAATGATAGACATAAATTAAACAGCTACTATGATTTAGGTTTTAAACTGGAAGGAATCTGAAAAACAGATTTAAAAACTCACAAGTACTATATACACAGGTTTTGTAAAATGACAAACTAAGGAGGAAATATAAATACTTGCTTGCATATGTTTAAGTCTTATTATTATTTTATTGATATCTTTACATGATCTCAATACCAATATAAGATTTCTCAAAATCTATAACATGTCAGGATAACGTAATGAAAAAAGCAAAAATAAGCAAGACAGTTCTGGCAGTATTTTTTTTTTCCTAAAGGAAAAGCCATATGGGAGTAATCACCCACACAACAGAAATGTTATAGTCATGGTCTCTTCACCTCAGACCCTTCCCTGATGAAGACACTTTAAGGGAAGTGCTTTGCTATGTTTCATACAAATGCCAAACTTAAGCTCAGTAATCATTTAGTGGCTGAGAAAGTGACACTTAAGAATACATTTCCATGGAGAACGGGGGAGATACCAGAAATTAAAGATACCCAGGGCTTTTTCCTTCACTATCCTAAGCCTTTGCAGGGCCAGGGAAGTTTTGCAGGCAGCTCTTTGGTCAGCCCCACACCGCTGAGTGTAGCATGAGCCCGCCACTCCAGGGCATGTCAGGACTTTAACGCTGTGGCTAGCGGTCTAGTCCCTTCTCAGGATGATCGATTTCTAAGTCAGGCTCCTTTCTCCTTCCCTCAGGCAGCAGGGCTGTGCTCCCACTGAGACTCCCAGAGAGCTAGCTCGGTGCTGCTATCACCCGCCTGGGCCCAAGAGTGCTATTGCTGTGTCTGGAGGGTAGTTTTCTCCTACCTCCGGTGTAAGTAGGGCAGAGGCCCTGTATTTCCCTTCCTTCTCAGGGGAGGATGATGTTAGAAAACCTTCAGGGACTAAAGAGGCGTCAAATACCATCAATACTGTTGGAAATACCTGGGGTGGGGGAGCTAGAGAATTTAGTTTAAAAAAATTGTATGTTTTTGTTTATACCATGGTATATAATCACCCAAACTAGGGAAAATATAGTTACTTAAAAAATAAGATTACACTGATTTTTGTGTGGTGAGGACATGGTCTCAGTCTTACTGAGTTTCATGTGAACAACACACACACACACACACACACACACACACAAATATTTAATTTGAAGGTTAAATATGATTTTGAGATTACTAACAGTGATTTTACATTTATTAGCTAAAACTTTACTTTTCATTCATTAAATAAAAAAGTGACACTGGTCAAGCATTATGCTTTCATAACCAATCCATAGTTATGATATAATCATTCAAGTACATTGAAAGAATAGCTAAAGGACTTTTGTGGATGTTTGTTATTATGTGAGTAATTTACCTTATAAGAATTTATCAACAGATTATTTGTCATTTCAGAGATTCTGACATTATTTTGTTGGATCATGCTTACATAAGTACTTTTTTAAAAAAATAATGCTCCCATTCCATATATATTGCCAGCAAACCTCTTGCCTCTGGTAAGGGAAGAGATTTTATATCTTGACTCATTATTTCTTCCACTGCTTTTCATCAATTAGTGTGAATAACTATGAAAAGCTTATTGTGTCGTAAGTACACAAGGACTCTAGAGATGGGAGTCACTTCCTGAAGATTCTGTCATATCTGGGCTTCCGTCTCTGCCTCATGTGGCATCCACAGCTGTGCTGATGTCAGAGATCACTGATATGTTCATTAGTGAAGGGAGGCTTCCTCCATATAACAGTTAGTCAGAAGAGAATGCTTGTTTCTAGGAGCTTCTCCTGAGAAAACAGTTCAGCCTTCTGGGGTTTAAGGACTAATTAGCCTACTGCTATGTTATCTTTGTACTGAATACACTGTATTCTACCAGCAATGCTCATTTTATTTGCTTTCCATATCAACACAGCCAAAATTGACCATAAGAATTTACTTTTTTTCCTGTTAGGTGAACCTTTTTATATCTTATAAATTCAATTAAGTTCTTCTTAGTGACTCTAGCAACTGTTAGGCCCAATTAAAGTGAAACTATTTGAAGGATTCGGAGGTATGAATTTATTCAGTCACTTAGTATACATGTAAGCTATATAACTTTAAACTTTATTAAATATTTCATTATTTAATTGCAGTTAATAGATATAGTGATCATACTATTAAAATATTACAAGATATTTTCCATTTTTTTCTGAGCAACTTTGCCTTTAAACCTACTTTTGGGGACATGGTGTAAATTGAGTCATTGGGTAGAAGCACTTTTACCAATTCATATTTAATTACGTGGGCTTGTATTTATGAACTTGCATGGTGAATAATAATGAAAGAGTTTCAAATGCATTGGAACCATATATTACTTACCATTGTTATCATAGGGTCATTTAACAGAATCTAGTTAAACTATATCTGCTTGATTGAAAACCAGAAATCAAAATAACACCAGCACCAGAAAACAATTTAAATAGTATTTGTAATTCTGCATTATTCCACTCAATGAACCTGTGTCCCCAAGTGAGTATGAGGCAAGCAAAATATATCTGTGATCCTGATGTGAGCATTTTGCTCTCCTGAGTGTAATTCTTATGTTTAGCAGATAATTCACTCCCTTACTTGGAGACAAAAATTGGGTTTAGGATGAAGACTTTCCAATAGAGTTTCTTGTAGGTATCATACAAATTATGGCAGACCGTCAGCACTGCAGGAAGAGTATTGAACACGTTCAGGGTCTGTGACAAATTCTCATTTTATCATTTTGGGCAAAGAAGTAGCAAACTATGAATTAGGCTGACACCATATATTTTAGGATGAGAGATAGTGGTAATGAAGAAAAAGTATGCATTCCCCCCCCCCCCAAAAAAAAATCAGGGGAAAATGGCAGTGCTTCCTGGTTCATCCTGGACTTTTCTGTTTTTGCAAAATAAACCTCATGGCTCTATTAATTCTCTGTGTGTGTGTGTGTGTGTGTGCGCGCGTGTGTGAGAGAGAGAGAAACTGTTCAAGGGACATCTGTATACAACGGACATCTGATAAATGCTCACTTATCTGACACACTTCACCCAAGTTTGAGTGATAAAAATTGATTTTGTGGGGCTTCCCTGCTGGCGCAGTGGTTGAGAGTCCGCCTGCCGACGCAGGGGACACGAATTCGTGCCCTGGTCCAGGAAGATCCCACATTCCGCGGAGCGGCTGGGCCCGTGAGCCATGGCCTCTGAGCCTGCGCGTCCAGAGACTGTGCTCCGCAACGGGAGAGGCCACAGCAGTGAGACGCCTGCGTACCGCAAAAAAAAAAAAAATAAAAATAAAAAAATAAAAATTGATTTTGTGACCCTTTTCAAGTTTATTCATTAATTTCCTCGTAATATTCTTCAACCGCTTCACCTAATAACTGACCACTTAGTTAAAGCAAGGTAGCAAAATTATGCATGCCTCAGGTTTACAATTTAACAATCTTATTTACATAGACCTGTTTTTATTTTCAAGATGTTATTTATAACTCTAAAGAAGTAAGGCTAATTACATACACATAGAGTTAGCAACTGTTTACAAATTTTATATGTTCAGGTTTCCAGTATTTCAGTATTGTAAACAGTGCTGCAGCAAACATCTTTGTGCATGACTTTTCTTCGTTATATTCTGTACCTGTTGGTTTTACCAATTAATACTGCTATCAATTGAGACACTTCTTAAAATTATAAGTGACGTGGGTTCACCAGTGCTGATGTTCCTGTTTAGATATTCACAGGCAGCTTTAGGATGGAAAGTCAAAATTGCCTTCCATTCTATTCGTCATAGAGTACATAGAGTGGGAAGAGTGATCTTATGTCATGTCCTGTTATCCAGTGTCTAATGATGTTATTGCGCTGCTTACAGTCCTTTGAGGCCTTCCCATTACTCTTGAATACACTTGACAAACCTTACATGAGCTAGAGGACCTTGCATAATTTCAACCTATCTGGGCAACCTCATCACACACCATTCACTTCCTCCCTGTTGTCAGCCACCAGGGTAAATTTTCAGCTCCTAGAACCAGCTGAAGTTCTCTCCTGCCACACAGAGTTTGATGTGACATTTAACCCCACTGCCTGAAATTCTCCTTTCACTTTTTGTCATTCTGCATCATAGCTAGTTTCTCCTTGTCATCTGGGTTTCAGTTTAATCATTGTGATCACCTTCACCTCCACCACCCCCCATTTTATTTTCTCTCTGGGCCCTTGTTTCATCAGAATTTATATTTTATGTATGTCCCTCCACTAGAATTCAAGCTCCACAACCTCATCAGTATTATTCAATTTTATATTCCTAATGCCATAAAAATGCACATAATAGACTTTTTTTTTTCCTGCTAAGCTTTCTCAGATGCTTTATTTTTTTACAGTTTTTTTGAGATATTATTTACCTACCATTGCGGTTCACTCATTTAAAGGGAATGATTGTTTTCTAGTATGGTCACAGAGTTGTGCAACCATTACCACAATCCGTTTTAGAAACTGTTATCACTCTAAGAAGGAACTCCATACGAATTAGCGCTCACTTTTGTCTTTCTCCTTCCCTTCCTCCCCTCACATCTCTGTCCAACCACTAATCTACTTTCTGCCTCTATAGAATTTTTTTTATATTCTGGAAATTTCGTGTCAGTAGAATCATACAATATGTAACCTTTTGTTATTGGCTTCTTTCCCTTAGCATAATGTTTTCAAGTTTCGTCCGTGTTGCAGCATGTTTCAGTACTTTGTTTTGATATGGATATACCAAATTTTATCCATTCATCAGTTGACGGATATCTGGATTATTTTTAGCTCTTGGTTTTATGAATACTGCTGGTATGAACACTGTTATATATATTTTGTGCAGAGATATATTTTCATTTATCTTAGAAGTGAAATTTTGGGTCGACACAACAGACTTTTAAAAAATATTACTGAATGAGTGGGCAAAAAATTTGTCTCCAACCAGAGTGTGCCACATTTATTCTTTACATTAATAAATCCAGATAAAGAAAGCTCTTCCTTCCCTTACAGCAATACTTGGCATCCCCTCCTGTTGCCACCTGCAAGTACATGTCCCAACTCTTACATTTTCCTGCGCAATATACAGAGGACTAAATGAAACTGCAGGGAAGTTAAGCAGCATAAACCTGGTGACATAGATAGATAGCAAGAACTGGGCCAGGAGTTCAGCTCTTTGGAATCTTGATTCTGTCACTCCAACTCTTTTACCTAAAAAGAAACGAGGCTGCCGATATAAATAATTCTCCACACCTGTGGGAAAACAGTATGTTAGACCTGATCATTTATTCTTCCTCCCTCCCGAAACCATCCCAAAATAATGTGAAAAAACCACAAAAATACATAGACAGCTAGAAGAAAGAGGAGAAAGCAGAGAACAAGGGATCTCAAAAACATTTTGGAAAATAGAAAGCTAATGGAGAAATTATTCTACTTACACAATCCTTCACCATTGAACTGCAGAAGTATTCAGGAAATGAAGGGAGCAGTTAAGAGATAGTTTCCAGGAAAGCCAGGCTGAAACTAGGAGGATTAAGTAAGGGTCTCCTTAGTGAGTACAGAACTCTTTTTTTTTTTTAACATCTTTATTGGAGTATAATTGCTTTACAATGGTGTGTTAGTTTCTGCTTTATAACAAAGTGAATCAGCTATACATATGCATATATCCCCATATCTCCTCCCTCTTGCGTCTCCCTCCCACCCTCCTTATCCCACCCCTCTAGGTGGTCACAAAGCACCGAGCTGATCTCCTTGTGCTATGTGGCTGCTTCCCACTAGATATCTGTTTTACATTTGGTAGTGTATATATGTCCATGCCACTCTCTCACATCGTCTCAGCTTACCCTTCCTCCTCCGTGTGTCCTCAAGTCCATTCTCTACATCTGCATCTTTATTCCTGTCCTTCCCCTAGGTTCTTCATAATGTTTTTTTTTGTTTTGTTTTTTGGTTTTTTTTAAGATTCCATATACATGTGTTATCATACGGTATTTGTTTTTCTCTTTCTGACTTACTTCACTCTGTACGACAGATTCTAGGTCCCTCCACCTCACTACCAATAACTCAATTTCATTTCTTTTTATGGCTGAGTAATATTCCGTTGTATATATGTGCCACATCTTCTTTATCCATTCATCTGTCGATGGACACTTGGGTTGCTTCCATGTCCTGGCTATTGTAAATAGAGCTGCAATGAACATTGTGGTACATGACTCTTTGAATTATGGTTTTCTCAGGGTATATGCCCAGTAGTGGGATTGCTGGGTCATATGGTAGTTCTACATTTAGTTTTTTAAGGAACCTCCATACTGTTCTCCATAGTAACTGTATCAATTTACATTCCCACCAACAGTGCAAGAGGGGTCCCTTTTCTCCACATCCTCTCCAGCATTTATTTTTTGTAGATTTTTTTTTTTTTTTTTTTTTTTTTTTGCTGTACCTGGGCCTCTCACTGCTGTGGCCTCTCCCATTGAGGAGCACAGACTCTGGACGCGCAGGCTCAGCGGCCATGGCTCACGGGCCCAGCCGCTCTGCGGCATGTGGGATCTTCCCGGACCAGGGCACGAACCCGCGTCCCCTGTATCGGCAGGGACTCTCAACCATTGCGCCACCAGGGAAGCCCTATTTGTAGATTTCTTGATGATGACCATTCTGACTGGTGTGAGATGATATCACATTGTAGTTTTGATTTGCATTTCTCTAATCATTAATGATGTTGAGCAGCTTTTCATGTGCTTCTTGGCCATCTGTATGTCTTCGGAGAAATGTCTGTTTAGGTCTTCTGCCCATTTTTGGATTGGGTTGTTTGTTTCTTTAATATTGAGATGCATGAGCTGTTTATATATTTTGGAGATTAATCCTTTGTCTGTTGATTTGTTTGCAAATGTTTTCTCCCATTCTGAGGGTTGTCTTTTCGTCTTGTTTATGGTTTCCTTTGCTGTGAAAAGCTTTTAAGTTTCATTAGGTCCCATTTGTTTATTTTTGGTTTTATTTCCATTTCTCTAAGAGGTGGGTCAAAAATGATCTTGCTGTGATTTATGTCATAGAGTGTTCTGCCTGTGTTTTCCTCTAAGAGTTTTATAGTGTCTGGCCTTATATTTAGGTCTTTAATTCATTTTGAGTTTATTTTTGTGTATGGTGTTAGGGAGTATTCTAATTTCATGTAGCTGTCCAGTTTTCCCAGCACCACTTATTGAAGAGGGTGTCCTTTCTCCATTGTATATTCTTGCCTCCTTTATCAAAGATAAGGTGACCATATGTGCATGGGTTTATCTCTGGGCTTTCTATCCTGTTCCATTGATCTATATTTCTGTTTTTGTGCCAGTACCATACTGTCTTGATTACTGTAGCTTTGTAGTATTGTCTGAAGTCAGGGAGCCTGATTCCTCCAGCTCTGTTTTTCTTTCTCAAGATTGCTTTGTCTATTCGGGGTCTTTTGTGTTTCCATACAAATTGTGAAATTTTTTGTTCTAGTTCTGTGAAAAAATGCCATTGGTAGTTTGATAGGGATTGCATTGAATCTGTAGATTGCTCTGGGTAGTATAGTCATTTTCACAATATTGATTATTCGAATCCAAGAACATGGTATATCTCTCCATCTGTTTGTATCATCTTTAATTTCTTTCATCAGTGTCTTATAGTTTTCTGCATACAGGTCTTTTGTCTCCCTAGGTAGGTTTATTCCTAGGTATTTTATTCTTTTTGTTGCAATGGTAAATGGGAGTGTTTCCTTAATTTCTCTTTCAGATTTTTCATCATTAGAACTCTTAATCCTGACATCAGAATGCTTTGAGCCTGGTCAATTCTCCCCAGGCAGGACACTGGGGGAAAAATACCTCCAATGGGAGATGAGACACTTCAATGTCTTCCAATAAAAATTCTTATTTATTACTTAATGACCTTGCAAAAAGCCTCACATTTGTACACAGAGACTGTATGTATATTTTGGTATTACATCATCTGATATGATCTAAAAGCAAAAGATTATAAGACTTTTGAGAAAAGTCTTTATCATAAAAGAGAAAAACTAAGTCAAACAGCAAAATAAAGTGCCGAGAACAAAGAAGCATTTGGGATAAGGGGAAACTCAACATTGTTTAAAAATACTCTAAAATTTATATCTTCAGAAAGATATTTTATCTGTACAGTAAGAACAATATGCTATGAAAAGAACACCCAGGATGTAATAAGGTGGCACATAACGTCTAGGAAATCTATCAGAATTAGGGCAAAAAGAAAAAGAGAAAACAGAAAATATAAGCAAAATAAAGGATAATTTATAAGGTCAAACTCCATAAAAGGAGGTTCAAGATGAGAACATAGTGTGAAAATGGACATTTGGAATTAACAGAGACATTTTAAACAAAATTTTCCGGATAGCAGGGAGTGAAACGTCTTTTCTGAGAAAGTCATAGAGCACTCAGCACCATGAAAGGAAAAGACCCCATGAAGGAACATCACACACCTCAGAACACCTCTGAATCAGAAAAAAAGCAAAACAAAGCAAAACCCTAAAGCTTTCCTAAGAGAAAGTTATAAGCTTACAGTATTTCTCAAGAAGTGAGAAAATACTGTAAGCTAAATGATAGTGTGACAAAGTCTACAAAATTCTGAGAGAAAGTGACATCTAAAAGAATTGTATATCCTGCCATAATATGAAGGTTAAATAAAGCCAATTAGAATTCAAGAACTCTAATATTAAACACCCGTGTATCCTTTCTTACAAAGTTATTGGATGATGTGCTTCAGCAAAACAAGGAATCATACCAAATAGCCTGAAAACAGAAGACGGGATGTGGGATCTAACAAAGAAGAACCTTGAAAGAAAGTTCCAGGAGTACTCCTGAGTAGCTAGCTGGTCTTGAAGGAAACCAGTCTAGACAGGGAACAGAAAGCAGAGGCCTCTGGAGAAAGGCCTTCAGGGGAGAGAAAATGGATAATCAGAAGTTGAAAAGTAGTGTTAATAGGTGGTCCACAGATCCTTTGGAACAAGATATCTATGACTTTCATATGAATACCTATTGGGTACATTAAATAGAAACAAATAAACAAAAGATCTTTGTCAACTCCAGGATGATTTGAAGGTGTATAAAAAAGGGAAAAAAAATTGCAATGCTTGGATCAGCGGTGAATAACACTTACCTGTCCATTTTAAAGTAAACAAGGTTGACTGATTTAAGCAAAGACTATGGTCCAGTTATTCTGGGAGGAAAGAGAAAGGTAGATGAGGGTTGGGTATCCTAAGAAAGCTAAATCCTCATCTGCCATAACTGGAAATTAGCAGGGTTTAAAGTTGATATATCAATTTCTTTTTGAAATGTGAATTTAATGTCAAAAGAAAAAATTAGGGTGTTTAAGAAGTGGGCATGTAGAATGAAAGGAAGGGAGTTTATAATCTTCTTATAATCCTTTAATGCTATTTTACTTGTTAAAAAAGATTATGGGTATGTTTTGAGGTGACATATAGTTTTGTTAAGAACACAGATTCTGGAGCCAGCCTGTTTGGGTCAGAATCCCAGTCCACCACCTAAGTATTTGGGCCTCAGTTTCCTTAATTATAAAATGAGGGAAAGAATATATATATATATCTTATTGGGTTGTTGGGAAGATACATATTTTATATTTGTATTATGAATATATAGTGTCTAGATATGTAGTGCTTAGAAATAGTATACTTTGCTTCTTAATGCTATGTAAGTGTTAGCTATAATTATGAAAGTAAAAGAGCAGAATTAAGGAGTGTGAACTATTTAAGAAAGGAGAATACTAAGTAGACGCTTGACAGTCTTCAGAATTCCTTTAGCAAATGTGTCAGTGAAGGCAGGGCCATGTAAATTATATGCTGTTCTGTTTTCTTTTTATCTTCAGGGAAGTCTGGGCAGCAGAAGCCCTGATGTGTAGTGGCCGTGTTTGTGTGTGCTCTGTGAAATAAGTTCAGTCACGAGGGAATTAGCATTGGAAAACATCTAATACATCTTCTATCTACAAAATTTCCAAGATATAACAGTATTATCTTCTAAGTTAGTATAGAATGCTACAGTGTTGAACATTTAGAAATAGCTTTTAGGGAAAATTCTAATGACACTGAGTTGCCATTAATCCTTCCCATTACTCTTTATTTTCATCAGAAAATGGCATAAGCCATTTGGGATCTTATTTCAAATCAGTTAAATGTTATATATGAGTCAAATAAGATGATTCATAACTTGCTAATTTCTTTCATTTTCCTTTTTATGGTCAATTTTTTTTTCCATTGGAGTGTAATTGACTTATAATATTATATTAGTTTCAGGGGTACCACGAAGTAAGCCAATATTTTTATACATTATGAAATGATCACCATGATTAGTCTAGTTATCATCACTATACAAAGTTATTAGAGTATTATTGGGTATATTCCCCATTCTGTATATTACATTCCCATGACTTATTTATTTTATAACTGGAAGTTTGTACCTCTTAATCCCCATCACCTATTTATTATTTATTGTCAAATTTAGTAATCTATGAAAAATGGTTATTTAGAAATATAATTTAAGAAAAAATTCCTTTTTACATCATTTTAGAGAAGATGTCACTTATTGCCCTTGCAGAATATGTTAACATTGTTATTTTTTAAAGAGAGTATACTTTATTAAAAATTATACAATCTTGGTTGTTTGAGAGGCATGAACAGAGGCTGAGAAAATGAATATTGAAGGTTATATGAGTAATATGTATAGGGAGAACGAGTATTCCTTATTTTTTTTGTAGAAGAGTCATTCATTGTTTAAATAATTATTTTTAAAAATAATCTTTGTTCTGAGCAATAAATTTGGTATTTGTCTTGGAAAATCACGTAAGTGAATTAGGATGAAGATTAGAAACAGATATATTGTCCAGGATTCTGATGTATTTTTTTTAAATATATGAAATAGCAGAAATATGTGCTAAAATTACCTAGTTACGGTTGTACATGTATTGAATAATATAAATAACCCCAGAACCCTATTAACTTAATTATTGATTATACTAATAATTCATTGGCTATCCATTTATGTTAGTGACACTTAGGCTTCCAGGCTCAGAGAATACTTTAAGAATCAGATGAAATCTGTGGATTCTCAGCCTGGAAAAGTACATGTATTCACAAAATTTTTGTTTGTGATTTTAAGAGGTTTGTGGTTCCCTTTAAGCACATTTATTTTCAGACCCCAAGTTAAGACTTCTTGAACTGTCTAATATTTTTACACAGAAATATGATACTAAAAACAATGCATGGAAGACACAGGGAGACAGTTTTGCTTGGGCATTTAAGAATTAAAGCTGTAGTTAGAAAGATTTGCCTTGAGAGGGAGAGAATTCCATTAGCCAAGTTAATTCACTTTTGAGGCTGGATACCTCATCCACAGGGATTGAATAGAGACGATCATTCTGTTTTTGGGTCAGTCAGTATAATCAGGCACAGAATTATAGCTAGAAATATATTTGGAGTGAGAAGAGGCTAAATTATTTTTTTTCAGAAGATATTTATCTGCCTTAAAGAGCTAATTGAACTAACTGATAGATGATAGCATTACCTGCAAAGTTAATTAAGAGAGTTTATTATAAGAAAAATTTATTAAAATGTATCAGTAACTTTCCTATATGTTAACAGATGTGATTGAGAATATTTAATAGAAAAAATACCACTGACTACAAAAACCAAAAATATAAACTATATATAAAAAGATGAGTTATACAGTAGATAATATTAACCAACTAAAATAATTGAGTAAAATGCATTGTTATCAGTTTACAACAAAATTAAATCCAAATAGGTTTAGATTTATAAAAGGTAAAAATACTTAAATCAGAGTTCCTAGAAAAATATTAGTGAATTATTTAATAATATTGCTATGGGGGAAAGCTTTCCAACGTACAACTCCAAAGACTCTGTAGATTGTTGCAACTTTTCTAAATGTCAGTTTGACCCTATAGAAAAAGTCCTTGAAAATGTATAGGCCACTACCTAATTTTACAGAAGAAAATATGACACATGTAAATACATGGATACAAGGATGATTCCTATAAATACTTTTTATAATAATAGAAAATTATAAACAAATATAACCTGAGTAAAATTTCAACCCTATCCTAAACCTCTGGTTATCAGTTATTCTCCATATCCCTGCCCTGCCTTTTCTTCATAGAACTTCTCACAGTTTATTATACTAAATGTTTTGTTTATCTCATTTGATTAGCTACCCTCATCTATAATTTAAGCCTAATTTAGGAGCAGGGATTTTTCTATTGTTTTAACCATTTTATTCCCAGGGCTAGATGCATGCTTGGCACAAAGTAGGACTTCATAAATATGAATGAATGAAGAAATTTTATGAACATTATGCTTAATCTTGATTTTTATACACAATTTCCAGCAACCAGATGGTCTTTTCCCCTATATTTCCTACAACGAAACTACTTTAATTTAGTGTGGATAGCTTAATCTGACATACAGAGACATGTATTTAGAAATAAGATTTTATGCCATTTAAAATAACATATATACATACTTGTATTAATTCTATTTACTGTAATGCTTGTTTTTATGTAGTTTAAAAAATTTGAGGGGAATATATATTGTGGATCTTTTGGGATGGCTCTTGTTTCACAGCCCTATAAAAACTATTTAAATGTCATTGCCTTTGTAATCAATGCTCTCTTCATCAAAATAGTTGAAATACATCTCTCTGGGTAATGACATTAAGAAAGGATGACACATTTACTTTCTTGTATGTATCTTTTTTTTTTTTTTTTGCTTTTGCCAAATCGCACTGCTTGGTATAACAGCAGTGCACATTCCATTTCAAGCCCTATTGTATAGAGATGGAAAATTAGCACTGTCTCTATAGGTATAATAAATAAAAGATTGAGTCAGTGTTTTGAAAGAGGATTAATTTTGAATTTTAGCTCTGTGGTAAGTAGCTTCTTTTACTGTGTTCACCAAAGAACAAAAATTCCAACCAAAAATTTTCTGAGTAAGCACTATTAAATTGGTCCTTATGTAGTTAATGGAAAGGATATCATATATCTTGATACAAGAAAATTGAAGTTGACATAATTTTCAAAAGGAAAGGGAACTTGAATCTGAGAACAGTGATTGATAGTTTGATTTTTGCACATAAAAAACAGCAAATAGAGAGCAAAATGAAAAACACATTGGACAACTTTTACAGCAAAACTGTCCCCTGAACCTAAAAGATAAGTAGTTGGGACTGACATGTGACAACTGCAAAACCTGTGTTTTGTGAACCTCCATGTACGTCAGAGGAAGGAAGTAATGGGAAGCAAGGTCATCTGATAGACCTGAGGACAGGTAGACCTCCCACACAACCAACAGGTATTTGCTGGAAGAGCAGCTGAAACTGAGATGGGATTTGCACAATCCAGTAGTGGGAGTTCTGCAGTCATTTGAAGAGGAAGAATGCTGTTCCCAGGTTTGCGGCAGGAAATACATGTTAAGGGCCTGGAACAATTTAACATACCAGATAGTAGGGAAGCTGTCAAAGAGAACCAGGGTAATATTAAAAAATATGAGTCAACTTGAAAAAGCCAAGATGGGCTTCAGAAAAGCATAAGAATTTCAATGAGTTCAAACTTATTAGAAGTTTAAATTTAAGTTCATAATAATATAAGAAATCATTACCCACTGAAGCTCATAGGGACCCAATTCATTACCTTGAAACCTGGGTGAGTAAAAGGAAAGAATCAAACACTTACCCTGCTTTTCCTATATTATCTGAACCAATGTATAACCAAATAGTAGAGGAGGAAAAGAGTGTCCTTATAAAATTATCAAAGCTAATACATGAAAAGATAATGATACAATTAGAAAATAACGATTTTACCACCCCTATTCAATGAATGCATCTAGATGTTGGCATCCATAGGTATTCAAATACAGAGGGTGGAGGAATATGATGAACTTGCACCTGGAGCGTGTAATCAGCAAAATCCAGTGTTGGAGAACTGTCAGGCCTGCCATCCAGGCTCTTTCACAGATAAATAGTAAGGAAAAGAATGGGATGAAGGGAATTTGTAAATTAAGAGACGTTCTGAAAATGGAGATTTGGACAGAGCAAACTATACAATCTAGGGATGCACAATTGTGATGAAACTATAGAAAAATTTAGGGAAGCAACTACTATGAAAGGCAGCAGAGCTGTTATTTTGGAGGGTGGGAGGGGGCTGTGATTGGGACTATACATGTGGATGGGCTTCTTGGGTGGGTGGCCAAGTTCTATTTCTTGTCCTGGGTGGTGATTTCAAGGTTGTTTGGTTCATGATAAATCACTGTTTTCTCTACTTTTCTGCATTTGTTTTATTTTATAATAAAAAGTAAAGGAAAAAAAGGGAAGAGGTCTTAATTTTCAAAAAGAAAGATCAATATATAATGAAAAGAAGTATGATATTACTGTTTATCTCTCTGTTTTGCTCACAGATCTGATTTGTATTTACAACAAAACCCTAACAATGCTAAGGCAAAGCAGTTGGATGCAAATTTATGGTGGGAAAATGACTCAGACATAATCTCAGAAAAGTCAGAAACTTAAGTCTTTTAACTTGATTTGAGGAGATATTCAGCCTCTTTGAAGCTAATCTGTAAAATTTGAGAAAGTAATATCTGTCCCCTTAAGAATGTTATGATACTAAGATAATATATGAAAAGTGCCTGACACACAGCCAATATGTGATAAATATTAAATTCCCTTTTCACTTTCTTTAGTTATCCTGTTAATGTTATATAAGTACAAATAAATAAATCATAGTGTTTTTTCTAAAAGACATGAGATTACACACATGAACTCACTCATTCAGTAAATATTTATTGAGTGCTGAGTATGTTTTCAGGGATGGTTAGGTGTTTTAGATACAAAAAGGAATGAAGCCAAGTCACAAGCTTTCAGAGGCTTTTTGTCTACTAAAGAAGACAGGCACATAAGGATGTAATTTTAATGGAAGGAAAGAATGCCAGTAGTAAAACTGTATAAAATAATATACCACTAGAGAAAATCATGATGCATTAATTCCATAATATTTAATCATCAGCTAAATTTTACTATTTTTCACTATTTCTCAGATTTCTTTTTGGTAAGTGATTACAAATAATCAATACTTTTGCATTTTTTTTGTTTGTTTGTTTTTCTAAACAAGCAATTACCCTGCTGTGGTAAAATTCTCTCAGATTTTTTTTTTAAATTTATTTATTTATTTTTGGCTGTGTTGGGTCTTCGCTTCTGTGCGAGGGCTTTCTCCAGTTGTGGAGAGAGGAGGCCACTCTTCATCGCGGTGCACGGGCCTCTCACTGTCACGGCCTCTCCCGTTGCGGAGCACAGGCTCCAGACGCGCAGGCTCAGTAGTTGTGGCTCACGGGCTTTGTTGCTCCGCGGCATGTGGGATCTTCCCAGACCAGGGCTCGAACCCGTGTTCCCTGCATTGGCAGGCAGATTCTCAAACACTGCGCCACCAGGGAAGCCCCTCAGATTTTTAACATTTAAATCTTTATTAGTCCATTGTGACACTGTTGTGATTCCAGAAAGCATAAAGTATTTTCAGGCTTTTAAAAATCAATCAAATGGAGAATTATTTCAGAATTGTGTGCTTAAAAGAGAGAAAAATCCATTGGAAAATAGCAAAGGGATTTATTTATTGACTGAAAAGTGGAGTGCCTCTATATCTCTTTCCTATGTAAAATAAAGCTAATGGCTATCCTTCTGTATTAACAAATCATGTTGGAAAGAGAGAGAAAAGCTCTTAACCTACTTTCCTATCTTCAGTTTTTAACTTTATCATGCTTGCTAATTGTCTGGGTGTCCTTTAACCGTCTATTTCCATGATTCTTTCCCAGAGGCTTGGTTTAATTTTAAAAGTGTCTTGTATTCAGCCCTAATTATGTGAAAGCTCACTATAGGCAAACAGCAAGAGATAGTAATGACCAAAATGTCTTCTTAAATCATTGCCAGGATACCACAAGCACAATGCTATAAACGTTTAGTGACTAGGAAATACCACTATATATGGTAATACTTAGAAGCTAGTGATGTTTGAAAATAGGATTCCTTCCTAGAAACATAACTTCACTAACTGTGATGTTTTACATATATAATTTTGTGGTTTTATACATTTTATTTCTCTTATCAAGTGTTTAAAGAAGCTGAATACCCACACAATCTCAAATTCTTTTCATCATCAATAACTGTACCTGAGGTGGTTCTACTTTATTTGAGTTAGAATAAAGTTAAAAAAATATGCAATCTGTGTGCCTAGAAATACTGTCCATTGTTTTCTTTGAAAAGCATGCTATTATGTTGACTTAAGTGCCCACAGTAAATCAAGAAATTAAGCATGATCTATCACTGTTATTTTTATATTAATTTAGTGGGGGAAAGATTACTGTTGAAATGTTTTAACTGGTCACACATGGGAAAAGCAAGTCAGTGTTTTATTCTACAAAAGATGGTCAGAATGCAGCCTTACCTGCTATGTTCAAACTGTGTGTCAGACACTGTTCTAAGTGTCTTTATATTATCTCACTGAGTCCTTAGAGCAACCCTGCAACAGATACTATTTGTGTCATACTACAGCTTAGAAAACCAAATTATGGAGAGGTTAAGCAGTCACACAGTTTCTAAGTGGAGAAGCTGGGATTTGAACCCAGGGATCTGTGTGAGAACTCAGGATATTAACCACTATCTTTTGTCCCAGAGGAATTCAGTCATGTCCTGATCCAGTGACTCAGTCTTTTTCTCTGACTTTACAAAAATGTACTGTTAGAACATATATTCTTTTTCTGACCATAAGAATCTTAGTTATTCAGCTTGAGTGGGATAGTCTTGAGTGGGAAATGGTGCCCCATTAGCCAAATATTGGCTGCAGTTTTCTGAGAGCTTCATTTCTAGTTCATCCTGTTGGATTGGATCCTATGTGTCAACACCTAATTATTTCAGATGCTCATTTGTTTTTCTAAAAAGCTAAATGTTTGACAGTAAAGAGTTCAGGGTAAATCCTAAAAACTGAAATGTTCTTATCCAGGCAGGCAAATAAAATGGAAATAAAACTATAATGACTTCTTTTGACTCTACTCAAGTGTAATACTCCAGAAAATATAAGAACAAGTGAAAACAATTCTATTTCCTAAAAATACTTGTAATTTCCTTTCATTATGTTTTTCTGCATTCTTTTCAGTGATAGTGCTTATATACCAAAATGAACAGACTATTCAAATGAAAATAGCAATGAAGAGCTGGACTAATGAGGAAGGCATTGGTAGGTATTTGGAAATAGAAAGACGCTATAAACTTTAGTTTTAGGTAGTGTTGAAGAGAGAGATAGTTATTGCACAAAAAGGTCAAGGTTTGCCATCAGATTGCAATCTACCACCATATAAATGTTAGATAGCTTATAAATTGGAGTTTATTAGAATAATAATTGATTACAATTGCTTGGGAAAATTTAGAAGAGTTTTTATTAGACTTCGAGTCTGCTGAAAAAGGCAACTAAGAAAGGCAAGAAACAATGTAAGGTAACAGTATACGGTTTTATGTGGCAGATGCCCAAGAAATTCCCCCCAAACTATAGTCCTGCTGTACATCTGAAACCATTTCCTCAGATTTCCTGGAGTCTGATAACAGGATGGTCTACCTAATGGAATCACTGTTTCCAAAAACAATTATTTCATAACTCACCATTACTTATTGGGACTGTGGAGCTAGAAATAACCTGAGAAACTAAATCCCAAACAGAATTAGGAGCACCAGAAACAGAGATACTGGAGAATTAGGAAAAATCCTTCTGAAGCTTATCTGTTTAAAAATAGAATTAATTTTAAATTTTTGGAAAAATGAGATAGGTGATATTATCACCAATCATCAAGATCAGAATTTCCTGGATAATTATTAATAATTAAAAATGTATTTCATCATTTATCCTCCCTAACTAAGTAAATTTAAATTCTTTGTCTATAAGAAACATGCTCACAGGGAGGGGGAAGGGTAAGCTGGGACGAAGTGAGAGAGTGGCATGGACATATATACACTACCAAATGTAAAATAGATAGCTAGTGGGAAGCAGCCGCATAGCACAGGGAGATCAGCTCGGTGCTTTGTGACCACCTAGAGGGGTGGGGTAGGGAGGGTGGGAGGGAAATGCAAGAGGGAGGGGATATGGGGATATATGTAAATGTATAGCAGACTCACTTTGTTATACTGCAGAAACTAACACAACAGTGTAAAGCAATTATACTCCAATAAAGATGTTAAAAAGAAATAAAAGAACATGCTCAAAGCATTTTAATTTAAACAACACCAAACAAAACAAACCCTTGGCTCTTGGTTATTTTTGCTACTTCCATAGTTTACCTTTTACCTTTAGAGACTTTCGTAAAGATGAATTTATTTTCACTCTTTCTCCCTTGCTTATCATTACTCCTAAACCCTGCATTACCTGGCTTTCCATTTGAGCAGTATGCTGAAAAAACCAACCAACCAACCAACTGACCAACCAACCAAACAACAAATCTTGTAAATGTCATTTAACCTCCTTGTTTCTAAATCTAGTGAACACTTTCCAGACCTTATTTAACTTGAACCCTTATTGGCACTTGACACTCCTTCTTGACTTCTCTGACCCTTCTCTTCTCTGATTATCTTCCTACATCTCTGCCCACTGCTTCTGCAGGTCCCTGTCAAGCTCTAGCTCTTTCACCCTTAGCTTAAATGTTGTTGAGTCTCAAGATCCAGCTTCAAGGCCCCTTCTCTCCTCTCTGTACTTATTCTCCTTGGGAAATGTCATCCATTGCCATGTCTTGAACTACTATTGCCTATATGCTAGTGATTCTCTGATCTAGTCCAGCCCAGGGTATATGCCTTAGCATCAGACCATGTATCCAACTGCCTCTTTGATTTATTATGTTACCTTTGACCTGATGGCTAAAACTGCTCTTCAACTTATATTTCCTTAAGAATGGAGTGATTAACAATGGTATTTAACCCTAAATCTCATTATTATCCTAGGCTCCTACTTGTTTTTCCCCGGCACTCAGCCTATACTGCACAGGTGTGCACATGGGCATGTACACACACACACACGACTTACCATGCCTTACTTCTTCTACCTCCTAAATATCTCCTGAATAATCCTGCCACTACCATGGATCATGTCCTCTTCCTCTCTTATTTTTCTGTTATGACTTATCCATTGGCTTCTAGTGTGGCTCCACTTCTGTCTTCCAAACGAACACCACATTGTACCTACTACATTTTGCTTCTTTGTCAACATACATACAATGGTCTTCCATGTGTCTATTTTTTTTTCACATTTTCCAAACTATTTAATATGAGTCTAAGGACAAAATTAAAACCTAAGTAGACAACTTTATCTAGTTATTCTTTGGAGTTAGGCAGAGAAACAGTGCTGGGTTACAAAATTAAACTAGAGATAATAAACCAGAGCCAGACAATTTGCAATGAAATTCAAGAGGCAGGGCTCTGGAAAAATTCTCTGAAACTCCACAGCCATGTGATTCAATTTAATACTGATTTACTAATCACCTAGTATGTGCCAGCCACTAAGCTAGACCCAGGATAAAGCACTGAAGAAGGCAGACATTACTCCTGCTTTTTCTGAGCTTTCAATCTCGTGTGAAAGACACACATTAAATGAGTAATGAGAGATGGTCACTGTAATAAACTACAGGGTAATAGATGAAGGAACAGAGCTAGAGGTTTAGTCTAATCCAGAGGGTTAGGAAAAGCATCCATGAAAATGTGACAATTGAGCTTAGAATTCAAAGACAAATAGGAATTAGTGAGGTAAACCAGTAGTTTCAGGTATGGTTGAGGATAGAACTAAAAAATCTGATAAATGACACTTGTAAGGAAGCAACTGCTGACAACATTTTGAGTTATTTTCCACCAGTATTAGTTGGACAGATAAGATAGGCTAATGAGAGATAAATAGATAAATAGGTAGATAGATAGATTGACAGCTAATATTTAAGTACCTCTTAAGGATCACACCGCATATTTATTTCTTTTATAATGTGTCATTACAGCCTTTGTCTATTTTTCCTCTGGTATGATTGTATTTGAATATACTCCCATTCAAGGCTCAGATTTCCCACAAATCTTTCAACACATAAATGACCATCCCTTTACTCTGCATTCTCTTGGAATTTATTTATAATTCATATTCCATTATCTTGAGACTGCGTACACTTTCTGGTTATTTTAGCCATTCTATTCTTTCCTCTGTTTTTTTCAAATTCCTCTCAGAGCATTTATGTCTTCAACCTCATTTCAGTTTTGTTCCCTCCCGTACCATTTATCTGAATAACTTGAATGTCTTGTTCTAAGACATGCTTCAAACATATCTTACTCCAAAAATGGTAAAATTCTTCTTCTGACTTTCTTATAGAGAAATAGATATCAAAAATATTAGAATAGTGCAATTATGGTTTTATTTTATTTTGTTTAATATGACTTCTAATCTATCTGATTGATAAATAAAACTATATAGGTTTATATAGAATTGCTTGTATGTGTGTTTTTCTAGAGCAAGTTATACCTGTATTACTCTTTATGTAATGATAAGATACATATTAAAAATGTGGTGGTTTCAGATGTAGAGAATGAATGTGGGGACACCAAGGGGAGAAAGAGGGGAGTGGGATGGGTGGGATGAATTGGGAGATTGGGATTGACATGTATGCACTAATATGTATAAAATAGATAATTAATAAAAAAAACCAGGAACTACAAAAAATACGTGGTAGTTTTTCTGAAGATTTCATAGACAATCTGGCTAGTATTCCTGATGACAAAGCATATTATACTGGAAAAGCTGAGTGCTAAATATATATGAAGATTTGAAATAAAGTGATACCTCAGGAAACAAATCTTCTGGGAATAGAGCTTGTGTGTATAAAGTCCAGCCATGTTAATATTCTCACACATTCACATACATGCACCTACATACTTTATAAAATGTATGAAGCAGGGAAGCACACACACAACTGCAGTGGAGAGCTCCCTATTTGTCTTGATCTATTTCATGACCAACCGCGCAGAGTCTGGGCAAAGTTGTGAAGGATGAATAATGTGTCTTTTCCAACAGCATTTTCCCTTTTCACTCTTGAGCCTCTTTCCCATTAAAACAGAAAAGTATCTGACATTAACCATTATTAATGATATTTAGACTTAAGTGTATGCACACTGAAGTGATTTTATGCTATTTTTCTACTTACATTTTTATATCTAATGGTAGACAAGAAATTTTTCACAGTGGAAAGAAGTGAACAAATTATACTTGGATGCTGGTAGGTGATGGGAGCTGTACAGAGAAGACCCTTAAATCATATGAGGCTTACTTGGCCGTTCCTGAAGGTAAAGCTGACTTAATGCTTTGGGATGATCCAAGGAAAGGTCAGAAAGTACAGTCGAGTATAACAAATGGGGCTGAGGTTGAAGAACGTATATTTGTAGTGCCATCCCTGGCATGGTTGTGTGGTTTTTCTCTAACAGTTTGGCATTTCTGTGTATACAGAGAGAATTCAGATTGTAGCCTAGATCCACATTTAGGTTTGGCTGGTGGATTTGTTTGAATGAAAGATCGCTAGTGACTCAGTGGGCTAGAGAATGAGTGCTCAAGGTGATCCACGATGAGGTCTCGTGTGTTTGGGAGAAAAAGGTTTGAATGAATAGGTAAAAGCTGTAATGTGACTATCTAATAGAAAGAGAGGACTTGGCTGGCCTCAGATATCTTAAGGGACAAATGTTGATTTTATACCACATCTAAATTAGGAGCAAAGCTAGTATCAGACTCTATATTAGAGGGGTGCTGCAAATTATCTGGAAGTATGTGGCAGTATGTCTCTCCCAAGATATATCTTATAAAATTCAGAGTGGTAGTGAGAGTACTGATTCCAGAAAGGTTAGTGAATCATATTTTCCCAGAAATCATATTGCCACTTATTTGTTTCTTCCAAATAATAATCGTTGTTTGGTAATTCTGAGGTTATGTGCTACCTACATACAACATAGAGTACGTGCTTTTATGTCCACACATCTCTTACTGAAAATGCATTACATTCATTCTGCACTTTCTTGTTTTAAATCCCATAAATACTTGTACTCTAAAATACGTTAATAAAGCATTCAATTTTCATGATATTGAAGAATCTTATCAGTTTTAACATCATTTCCTGATTTACATGCAATGTCTAAAAATACACCTAAGATAATATTAGATTAATTCTAAAAGTTGGAAGTGGATACAAAAGTTAACTTATATCTAATAAAAATACATTACTATTAGTCCTGGTATAAGTCACAAAATAAATATTCTCTATTTTGCTAGAGTTCATAATGTAAGCTTAACATAAAATTATGAACAAATATGGTAAATTATGTAGACAGAAAATATTCAGTGAAAAAATATATTCTTTGTAGAATGTATGTTTTCCTCTTTTTGTTCATTATTCTTTTATTGAGCAGTTTTAATAATTGCCTCCTCAGAGAGTTCTGTGGCACTTAAAAAATAGAAGCCTCTAAGTTCTCATAAAATAGTTTTAAATAATTAGATTCTAACTGCAGATATTAAACAATTTCTTGAGTATGTATCCCAAAGAGCTAATTTACATAATTCATAATGAGCAGCTTAATTTAAGGCAAATTTGTGTATGTGTATAGACTAAAAGTCAGTGAAAATTAACATTTTAATATTAAAATGTAAAACATAACTATCTCATGGAAAGCTTAATATAATACTTAAAAGGTTTTCATTTATTATTTAAATATCCTAGTTCGTTGTTTCATCAAAGAGAAAAACAGTATTGTACTCTATTCGTTAAAAGAAAAATCACTTAAAAATGAAAATAAATAATGGGAAATAACTTGGGGGAATATCTTTGTTCATTTTGAAATTGTGAGTAATGAAATAAAAGTACTAGAATATTCTGCTGTGCCTTTCTTGTGGTAGAGAGCATAAGGTCAATTTTGTGACGGTTGCTTAGGAGTCTATTTTAGAATGTCTTATCAGTTGATTGTAGCTATAGAAAACTTTATTTGAAGACAAACACATTTCTCTATCACCTCTAACCCCCCACTTGTGACGCTGATATAAGCAAAGAATCGTGCTACTTGAAAAAGTCCCTAATGACTAGGGATGCTTGGTGGAATTTAAAAAGATAACCTAAAGAGGTCCCAGTGGCGAGAGATGGAACAAATTGAGCAACTAAATAAATAAAATAGTATTGAATTATAACCCAAAGTGTAAAATAAGTATTCATGAGTCCATACTGATATAAATAAATAACTGAATCAATAAATAAATGTAGAAGAGACACATCTCCCCTGTCAAAAAGTTCCAAATAACTTATGTAGCTACTCATCCCTTAAGGTAGCACACTGTAACTCCCCATTCCTTAATTGTGGGCTGTTAATAGTGACTTCTTTCAAAATGAGAGTGAAAACAGGAGTAACTTTACAGTTGAGAAACCTGACCAACACGACTAGCTAGGTGATCAAGATTAACAGAGGTAAGTTATGTTGCTAGTTACATACACTTGACATGTTGTGGTTTCTTTCTTTTTTTTTTTTTTTTTTGCGGTACGCGGGCCTCTCACTGTTGTGGCTTCTCCCGTTGCGGAACACAGGCTCCAGACACGCAGGCTCAGTGGCCACGGCTCACGGGCCCAGCCGCTCCACGGCATGTGGGATCTTCCCGGACCGGGGCACGAACCCGTGTCCCCTGCATCGTCAGGCGGACTCTCAGCCACTGTGCCCCAGGGAAGCCTGACATGTGTGGTTTCTATCCCTGTGGTCTTCCTTCTCCAAGTCCATGACTCCAGTCTAATCATGAGAAAAACATCAGACAAATCTAATTTTGAGGGATATTTTATTAAATATCTGACCTGTACTCTCCTCAAATATCAAGGTCATCAAAATCAAGAATAGTCTCAGAAACTGTCACAACCAAGAGGAGCTGAGACATGACAGCTAAGCTGTAATGTGGGATCCTGGATAGGATCCTGGAACAGAAAAAGGACATTAGATAAAAAATAGGGACCTCTGAATACATTAGGAACTTTGGATAATTGTAATATATCAATATTGTTTCATTCCTTATGACTAATACAAGATGTAAAAATAGGGGAAATTGGATGTGTGGTAAAAGAACTCTGTACTATCTTTGCAATTATTTTTAAATTTAAGATTATTCTAAAACAAATGGTTTTTTTTAAAGACAATCAAAACAACCTTTCAACAACCAGACACTCAGAGAACATAAGAAGAGCTACAAGCCTCTCTAATTAAAAAAAAATAATGCTCTTTTGCATAACATTTTTCTTCGTTTTTTTCATGATACTGTATTTCTGAATTGTTTACTATGGCAACCTTCTGTTCCAGATACTTACACCAAAAGTAGGTACTTTCAGGCAAAATAAATCTATTTATTCTAGTCAGATATTTTGACTGATGTCCCTAAACAATTTTTAATTACTTTATGAAATTCACTTCTTTTCTTCCAAGCTGGGTCTGCAAATGAATGCTAGTGATACGCCTGTGAATACTAGCCATACACTTAGTTTAGAGAGGGGTCCTCTAGAAACACACGGTGACCAGACAAGCTTACTGAAGCCGAAGGAAGATTTTACTATCATTCCCAGCTTTTGAAGTTCATTATCATTATGTTAATAATAGCATTTAAAAAAACCAAAATTCTGTAGATGTGTGCACAATAACATCCAGCATTTTCTGTACAAATACTCTAATAATTAAGGTAGCCTTTGTCTATGCACAGTAGATAATGTGGCTTGATATGACGCTCTCAAATAGTTTGAGGCTTGGGGCACAAGCCTAGTGATCCACAGTTCTTTGGTGTTTTACAATAGGCAAAGCAATTTATACAGATAGATGCAGTATTGAATGACATATATCCCACAGCAATCTTTCTCTCTCTCTTTCTCTCCCCTCCTCGCATTTCCCCATGACATTTTTGAAATTCAAGAGAAAAGGCATTTTAAAATGTAGGCTTTAACTAAAGTATTTTGACTCTTGGCATAAACATCTTTCTTATATGTATTATAAATTTTAAACCAGCTAAGAAAAGAAGTATTATCACCTAAGTCAGATTTAATGACTTTGAAAAAAGCAGATCCTTGAATGTAGCAATAGCAGGTTCTGTGCTACCTCTGACTCATTTATATTAGTGGTAACTTAGAACCGAAACCATGCCAGTCTCATAAAGACACAGTTTTAATATTTAACTAATGTGTATAGTGGAACGTTCATTCAAAGTTTTTCTGTTGAAGGTGACTATATTGAACTGAATAATTATTTGACAACTGGTATTGATTCCACCTTCATATTTTTTCTATGTGGTAGTTATCAAAGAATAATCAAAATTTACTCAACATACAAGTATGCAGCTATAATTATATATAACCGTGTACTAGGTACTGGAATAGATTCAAAGAAGAGTTAGACATGAATCTTGCTCTCAAAAACCTTATAGTCTAATAGAGATAGGATTGGGGGATGTAGCACTTATATAAGGCAATTTAATAATATATCTTCATACATGTGGTCTGATAATTAATGCGTATTGAGAATAGTTTTCTGGTAATAAACATTAGGGTTAATAGAACAGAATAATTACTTCAAACTGGGAAGTTCCAAAGAATTAACGGAGGTCACATTTAAACTAGACCTTGGTGAGAGGTGGGATTTGGGTGGTGGAGACAGAGAGGAGAGAACAGGAATTTAAGGCACATGGTAGAACATGAGTGATAACAGCAGAATAGTAGGAAAAAGTAGTGGGAGATACCAAGGAAAGTATATGGAAAATTAATTTTTCTCAACAACGACTGAGGAATGTGTTTGGGTCTGATTGAGAATGCATTTAATTAACGTTTTAAGTACATGTATTGCCACTTTCCAAGGAATTGAAGCACTTGGTATTATATTAAAAATAATTTGATTGTATGACTTCAAATGTAATTTAGGGTAATTAAATTTCTTGTCTCATCCATATGTATTAGTTATTCTTGTAAAGTGAGATTTAGGAATATTTGTTTGAATCTTTTGTCATGTGCTGTTTACTTGGCATTTTTCCAATAAAAACTGATTTTTTTTTTTTTGGAGGAGATCTCCTTATTGATAAATGCATTGTAATTAATTACCTTGTAGAATTTTGTGATTATATATGTTGCTCATATCCTATGAAAAACATGCATTAAAAGGATTTAATCATTTTCTGAAAAAAAATGAGATTATTTTTTCCCAGTAGATAAATCCTGAGGTAATAGAGCTTATGTTGGATGTAGATCAAACATAGGAGAAATTTGCAGGTTATATACCATAGTAAAAATGGAAGCTTCCTTGGATTTCAGTAGTGTAGGAACCTGACAGTTTAACAGAGTATTCCTATTCAAATGCATGGTCTGGAATTATATCATATTCTGTTGGAATATGATTCCTTGTTAGCAGCCTCCATCTACATCACTTAAGGAAAATGCACTGCTATGTTCCTTAAAATATTAAGGAAGCCGAAGAAGCCTAGGGTCTGCACTAGGAATTAAAATTCTCTCCTCATTTCTGTGGTTTAACTCAAAAATATATAGAATGTGTTAGATTTAGAATGTTTCAATTAACTTTTTTTTTGGGAAAAAAATAAACTTTGATAAAGCATAATTTGAAGATTCAGAGATTTTTTTTTTTTTTTGCTCTGTGTTCCTAAATTTGCCTTTCCACCTTTTCCTTCAATCTGTGTCGACTGAATATATCACATCCATGATTCAAAGCAAATTTCTTCCCTTTTGGTCTGTATTCCACTTTCATCCCTCACCTACAACCTCATTTCTTGTGTATTTACTCTTCAAAATAATTTTTTATTAGTAGCTTCTATACAATCAACTTTCAAGTATGATCAGATTTCTCCCAGTTTTGAAAAACAGTAAACAAATATATACACCTCCCCTCACTCAAATCACAGAGGGAGATTTATCTAGATAACAAAAAGAATGAACAACTTGTAATTTGTTCTTCATAATAGCTTAACTACCATTGCTTTTATAATGGTATCCTATCTTTGCATGATTAATCGAAAAATTTATTCTCCATCTTAATGTTTCTCAAATCTTGAGCATCATTCCTTGTGGCTTTTTCCTAGTTTTATCTGTGCTTCTCCAACCTTGAACTTTCTGCTCTCTATCCTTAAACTCTATTCCTTTATTGCCCCTACACTCACTACTCATCATCCCTACTCACATGATTCCTAAACCAGCACTTCCCCTCCTGACCCCCAGTCTTCTTACTCTTTAGACAAATTTTTTTTTCAACTGAAACAGAACATTTTTACCAGAGTGTTCTTCCATCCTCCTCAAAATGAACATGTCCACATGTGAATGAAATCTTACCATAAGTTAGATCTTCCTAATTACTCATTTCTGTACCTGGCATCACCTTGAACACCTTTATTCCATGTTCTCCAGTTGGAAATCTTAGAATCAGCTTCCCTTTCCATCCTTCCTTCCACTTTTGCACTAGGTATCGTCACAAAGCAGAACTTTTTCCCTTTCTCCTTTATTCCCACTGTCTCCAACCAAGTCAATCTCTCATCATCCTCATCACCTCGTGCTACCATAACCTCCTTCTAACAGAACTCACTTTCCATTCCAATGTGTCATTTACATTGCTTTCACAGAAATTTTCCAAAAGAAAAAATCATATTTCATTACGCCACTCAGTTATTCAAGAATTTCCAAACTGTCCTATTGTATTCCATATTGACTCCAAATTCTTTCAGTAACTTTTAAATTCCTTTCTAATGGAACTCCATTGTACGTATTCCTCTCTATTTCCAACTTCTTTCCAGAATTTACTCTTCTGCTTTGCAAGGGTTGATTTCTGCCCAGCCTTTCAAATACTTCCACACTTCTTTACATATTGGCATGTTTTATTCCCCCTGCCCCTTTCATTTTGCCTGTCCATATCCCACCTGTCAGATCTAGCTTCATCAACCCCTTCTCTCTTCCTTCCAGGCAGGTGTGTTCCATTTTTTGTCTTCAACTGAATTTTTAGGAATTCATCACAAAGCTTGGTAGTAATTATTGGCTGAGTCTAGGAAAATCAGCCAGCTGTTAAGATCAATAATACGGTTATTCACACTCATTTCCTCACTCATTTTACTTCATGTTTATGATTCTTCAACTTGCATCACTGCTCATGACCCCCTTGTTGGGTGAAGAACTAATCTGTACACATAAAGATGAATGCAGTCTTCATACACACTTAATGTAAAAACAACATTAAAGCTTTGGAAAAATTTAGATGATAAATATGCACATTTTCAAGATTTGGCTGATAGAGTAGCTACTGGAGTGTCTGTAGTATCACATGTGAGAAATTATAATTATATTTTCAGGGCAAATATTCTCATCACAATTTTTCATAATTCACTTAATTTTTAAAGTCAGGCTTCTGCAGTTTGACCAGCTCAAGTTTCTCAGTGAAGACAGTGATTCTTCTGAACTCTTCTGTGTGGGCAGAGAACAACAGTATCATCAATAACCAAAACTACCTCCATTCACCTTGATGCAATCTACATCCTGATTGAATCCTGACTTTCCAAGGCTTGTCTGCTAATTCATTAATTTATTCATTCATCAATACAACAAATATGTTTGGAGCACTTACCGTCTGCCAGGAATAAGTCAAATGCTGAAGCTACAGTCTATGTATTTACTCCCTCTGGGCCTTTCCTAATTCATTTTTTTTTTCCATCTGAAATGCTTTTTTTAGCCCCGACATCATCTTCACCTATCAAAATCCCTGGACCAGCTAAATGTCACTTCTCTGCAGCTTCTTCTAGTCCCCTGAACTAACTAAAGTACTTTTTCTTTCTCCTGAATTTCCAAAGTGCTTTGTTTATGTTCTATTAATTGTCATACAAATTGATCATGTTGTACCTTGTATTCTAGTCATTTTCATACATCTTACACTTCTCATGATGTCTTGCAAAGTATAAAAGATCAAAAATGTTACTGAATTGAAATAAAATTTTGTTGGATTGAAGTCAAAATATGCCACTACTAATACTAAATTTAGGTGAATTATTCAAACATAGCATTTCACACTGATCAGTATTATTACATAATGACTCGTCCTTCTTTGGCATAGGTTATTGAAATCGAGCCTACTGACAGACTTGTACAAATATGTGTTTATTCCTAAAACTGAATCATATAACATATTCAACTTTCATTTTAGAAAAACTTTCCTATCACAATGGTGCAAGTAAGTTACAGAGAAATATATTAATTGTTAAGACTTGTAAAGGGATATAAGAACTAAATTTATATAACTCTCCTGGATTAGTCACTCCATCATTCTTAGAAAGATGTCTCTTTGTACTCTCCATGCCAAGCCACTGCCTCCTTCTCTCAGAAATTCCATCTCAACCTCATTTCCTGGTTCATATTCTCGTGGCCCGAGAATGGACTTGGCTCTTGACCATCACTTTGGCTCTTTCTTCCTTCCTGCCTATAATGTCCCCCTTAAAGGACTCATGTTCTCCCATAGTTTCAGTTTTCAAATCTACACAAAGACTCTTAAAATTGTTTCCCCAGCCCTGACATCCCTTCTGAGTTCTAGAATATTACAGTTCCAACTGTCTTCTGTCATATGAATATGAACCATATTCAACTCATTATCTCTAAAACTGAATTTGTAATCTTTCCTACATCTACTCTCCAGACTTTCATGTTGTCATTTTCTAGTTTCTCTGGCATGAGACACAGGAGTGTATTTGACTCCTTTAACTTCTTTCTCCCCAAATCCAGACAGTCCTATATCTTATTTTTCCCTCACAAGGATTCTTTACTCTCTTTTTTCTTAATTTATTTTTTATTGAAGTATAGTTCAGTTACAATGTTGTGTTAATTTCTGCTGTACAGCAAAGTGACTCAGTTATACATATATATATATATATATATATATATATATCCTTTTTCATTATGGTTTATCCCAGGATATTGACTATATTTCCCTGTGCTATACAGTAGGTCCTTGTTGTTTATCCATTCTATATGTAATAATTTGCATCTACTAATCCCAAACTCCCAGTCTATCCCTGCCAAATCACCCCACTATTCTGTCTCTTCTTCTCTGCCTTCCCCAAGTTAGTTTTCTTAATTAAATTTCTTAAAAATTGCTTCAGTTCTCTCAGTTTCTTGCTCTGATACATGGATAACTCCTACAGAATAAAACTCTTAGATTTAAGAAGATTGTTGGGGCCCATCTAGGTTCACTTTCTACAGGGGAGAAAACAGAGATCCATACTGAGGGGATTTTTCTCAAGATTATAAGGTCTAGATAGTATTAAATATCAGAATTTCAGCATTTCTTCATCCAATCTAGTCTTCTTTCTGCTATATTATTCTGCTTAGTCTTAGGTAGGTTTTTTTCCCCTAGCACCAGTAAATTTGTTTGGTCAATAATAAGCAAAACTACAACCGACAACAAGATAATAACAGACCACTATTTTTGGCTTAAAGGCATAACTACTATTTTTCTATAAATTTATCCTAAAGAAAAAACAGTTAAGTTGGAAAATATTAAAGCAAAAAGCCAACATTATGCTTATTAAATAAGACTCCTGTCTCTAAGTAGAATGCTTGCTTGTCTGCTAATATCCATAAAGGTTGGAATTTAATAAATGGATATCATCTAAGTCCAAATTATGGATCTGCTATCTAGGGTGCATTTTCAGTAGAACATATTTGGAGTGGAGCCAGAGAGAAATACATGATTTTGCATTTGTGGCTATCTAGTTTGATAATTAATACTAATTATTTTCCATTAAGTCATTCCTGAGCATATAAGGAAAATTGTGCTATGGCTATGGCATAAACGATATTGCTTTATATGTAAAAGTACAAATAAATACAAATTAAAATAAATATGATGCATGATGTTAGACTGGAAAGAATCCTGGGTTAGTTACCAGAAAACCTGGCTTCAAGCTTCAGAAGCTACTAACTAGCCAAGTGATCTTGGCTAAGTCACTTACCATTTTGTTTCAGATTTCTCATCTGTAAACATAGAGGTAATAAAATATGTATGTCTCACAGAACTGTTGAGTAAATAAAATGAAAATGATTATCGTGAACATACTTTGTGACTACTAAGTTGTTTTATAGCAATTGGGATATAGCTATTGTCTGACAAACACCTACAATGTCATAGTATTTTGACAACCAATTGGAAAGGTAACAAAATAGTGCTGTAAAGTTGATTCACCTTACTAGTATTAGTTCCTAGAATTTCATCAAGTTATAATTCAGAGAATTCTAGAATGTTCAGGTTGATAACTTGCAAAACATTTCATGCTGATACTGGACACGATTTTCTTTCAATACATGTTTTACAATTTAATGTGATGTAAATTTGTTAAGGGCATTAGTCTCTAATATATTTCCAGCACACTTGACACTGTACTAGTACTTAAAATGCTTCAACACATGGTTATATTTTTTTGAGTTTTTTTGGAAAACATAAGAGTTTTCAATGTGAAGGGGTTTGATATTCTAAGATAATAGCTTTAATTCTTTTAAAATCTGACATACAGTTTCTACTCAAAGGAGGAGCAGTATAAGACAAATGGGTGTGCAACAAATGTAATAGTTTGCCGTTGGATGTTTGTTTTTCAGCAAGCTGTGTGGAATGACAGTTTCCTCTCACCAATACCAGCACAGGTCTCCTGACTGGTTGCACACCAAACAATCCTTGGGTTCTGATCTCAAGACAAACCACTAGGATCAGTGGCCCCTGACATTTGAAAAATATTCCTCTAAGCATTCGTTGTTGTGCCCTTCTGTGGCTCATTTCTTGGAAGCTGCTGGGGTTTGGTAAAACCAGCCAGTATGAGTTCCATGGCTCCTCCTCTACCCTCTTACTGTACTGGTTAAACTAAGTCCTTGTTTATGTTCAAGAATGTGTGGAATCTGTTCACATTTCTTCGGAGTTTTAATCTAGCCAAGTTTTACGTATTCAGCTTTTTGAGTCTTTCCTCACAAGTAAGGCTTCCCATTTCTTTAATTGTCTTTTCCTCCTTATTCCTTTTTGGACGTTTTCTAGCTTGTCCATATTTTTATGATATTAATGTGTCCAAAACAGAATAAAATATTCAAGGGACCGATATTTGTAGACTGAACTTCCACTACAGTGCCTTTGTTTCTTAAGGCCCTGAATACTCACGTATTCATTTATTCAGTAGATGTTTAGAGAATTCACTCTAGTTGCAGCCATTGTGTTAGACAGTGGAGACATAGTGGAAAGGAGAAAAAGATGAAGTTCCTGACCATGGTACATCCACTGTAGTTGGAGAAACAGACCTTAGAAAAATTGTCCACATGCATATAAAAATACAAAGCATTTTTTTGTGTGTGAAGGAAAAGCCAAGGTACTTAGGGACTATATGCTTGGGGCACCTGGCCAAGCCTGGAGGTGATTTCTTCATTCAGTCCCTGAATGCTTCTCTAGGGCTTACTATGTGCACTGCACTGTTGCAGGTTTTCTTCAAAAGCAATATAATGATCATTGCTCTCCATAAAAATATCAAGGGATGGCTTGTGAGAGCTTATGCCCACCCAAATGATTTTTGCAATCTTGTGTGAAGTGTAAGTCTCTTTAGGATATATTGTTATTTTTTATCGACCCATAATTAAACTAATTCAGCAAAAACAATGTGCTGGCTAAGGAAATAGTTTTACTTCAAATCCTCTTAAATCCCTTTCTCATACTGAAAGCTTACCACCCCCTCAGTCCCATCCAAAAAGATAGTTTGGAGATGCTCTTGCTTGCTCTTAGATTAGGCTTAATACATTCTAAGGTTCATGTGCCACACAGGTGGAGGAAAAAGGAGAGCCTGTGGCTTAGAGAATTCAGGACTGGGCTAAAGAAGTTGCTGGTACGCTTGAGGATGGAGAAGGTTAAGAAGAGCAGAAAGGTGTGAAGTGTATTCCAAGCTCTTGCAAGGAGCAGTTGTGCAGAAGAAATTAAGAAAAGGAGGCATGAAGGATAAATAATTAAATTAGCCTGTCTAAAGCTCTGGGATCAGGTTGAGGATTAGTGAAAGGAAAGGTCAGAGATAGGTAGAAATGTAAATTAAGACATTTACACCAATTTTAAATTGCCAACAGTTTTGGCATGATTTAATTCTCATAAGAGTATTCTATAGCTTGGTATTTCCTTTTAATCTTTTATGTTGTTATATAGCACCATATGGGTTTTGGAATCGTGACTTTTGAATTAGTCATCACAAAACAAAATAATTGTTTCAAGAATTGCTATCTTTGACACATATATAAGATAAGTTCTTGAGTCTTTACTTTTTTTTTTTTTTCAATTATCTCTCTGGTACAAAGAGAAGTCTGAGATTATATTTCTTCACAAGTTTCCTGTTTTTGTTATTTGCTTGTTTAGCTGCTGAAGAAACTAAACACCCAACCGTTCACTTACCTGAGGGTAGAAGCCATATCTTTTAAAGTGAACTGAAATGTACAAATCACAAAATCCTCTTGCAGAATTTAGTAAATTTATAAGTGTAACATTTTCCTTCAGGTCACTGGGCTACATAAAAAAGTATATGTTAACTTCAACCTATTAATGGGATTCAGTTATCTGCTGAGAAACCTCCTATTGTGAATATATCTCCTTTTTGAAGCAAAAAAAAAAAAAAGTTTAATAAGTGCCACTGAATGAAGAAGGAAGGGATGAATGAAGAGAGGCCAAACATTTCTAGTTACAGCTATGCAGAAACAAACATATATGAGTTGTTGGTGGGGACTGAAGTGGATTGGGGTGCGTGTTTATTTGATTCCTTTGTAGGTGACTGAAAATTTCTCACTATACTGGCAGTTCTACTTAATATATGCCCTAATGTTTGTGTGAGCTGCCCAGACAATTAAAGAACTTTTGTTCTCAATTCTTAAGTATTCCACAGCAAATGTTACTCTGCCCACACACCCTTGATACTTGTTACAGACTTGGGAGCATATGCTCCTGGTAGAAGCATTTTCTTCCTTGACACATCACCCCTTCTGCTCCTCAGATAATATGCAGCTGGAAGTGGGTGAAAACCTCAATGCAATTCAAGTGTGAAATACCATCTTTAGGTATTGTTGTTTTAGGGAAAAAACATCAACTAAATGGAAGTGATATTCCTATTTATGCATATAGAACCCAAAACCTGTGGAAATTAATCTTTAAATTCAGAAGTCTGCTGTTAAAATAGATAAGTATATATTGATTATTTTTAAAAAGTATTTTGAAGAAAAAATATGGTACTGTAAAATTTATAACTGTAAGCAGAACTTAACATTTTTTAATTGAGCTTTTATTTGATCACATTCTTGGCTCTTCTTGATCATGGTCCTTCATTTAACTGGGAAAACAAAATTTTAAAATTTATGAAGAGAAAACACTTGATATACCCTTGGAGCTAAAACATTAACTAAAAAGTAAATACATCACCAGACCTTTTAACGTTTCATGACATTTATTCCCTTTACCTCCCTGTTTTGTGTCTATTTCTCTTGGTATTCTGGTGGCAACTCTAGTGCATGCCTAGTGGCAACCTAGAAACTAGCACAGTTTTGGTGCTCAATAAATGTTTGTGGTGTAGTGTATACACCAAAACAAGTTTTTACAGTTGTATAGGGAAAGTATCAACTCTCTGACTCTGTGAAATCCTGCCCACTTCTCCTATCCTTCCCCCGAGTAAGACTTGATCACTATCTCCTTTGTGTGCCTCAGTATTGCTCTTTTATAAGCCCATTTTAGAAGACATTATTGATTGTTTGTCTTCCCTAGTCCTTATTTTCTTGAGGACTGGTTCCGTGTCTAATTCGCTTTGTATGTATAATGACAAGCCCAGGAAGCTGCACATACATGTTCATAAATTAATGTTTGTGCCATGAGTGAAATGCAACCTAGGAACTCCTCAGCAAATGCTGTCTTTGAGTTTCTTTAATAATAGTAGTTTCTTTAAACAGATGACCAGTTGTTTCTCTCTTTGGGAAACCCAGAGTACCTGTAGTGTGCTATTTATGAACATGTCTTAAATTCTCTCCTAGTCTTATTTAATAAGTACAAGTCTTTGTTTTCCTATTAAGTTGGAAGTTCTTGATTGCAGAGTTTGTTTATAATTTATGTTTGCATTTCTCAGAATGTTTAGAACAATATGTACTATGTGGAAGATAGCCAATACATTATTTGTTGGAATTATTATAATGTAACTATTTGGAGAAAATATTTGGTTGGTACTAAATTTGACTCTTGCTTTCCAAGCGCTTTTTAACTATAGAGCATCTGAACTAACTTCTGTTTATACAGTAGTGAGATATCTTTGTAGGTCAAGGCAGAAAGAGTTTGAAGCAGGTAATCCCATAGTTCCTTTATTTGAAGATGTGTGCTCCTATATGGGTGTAGGGACAGATGAACTATCATGTTGATTCTCTGGGGATGTAGGTAAACTCTCAATGGTTTCTGCATGGAAAGGCACAGAAACCAAAGCCCAGCCATGGAGCCACATCTGCAGCACCACAGTCTACTTCCCTTCAGGGCTTAGACTTTTCCTTGTGAAACAATTTTGTTCTGATTTCAGATGGGTGACTGATAAGGACAGGTGAACATATGGCTATATTGTGGGAAAGTTTTTTTTTTTTTAATGCTACTCTTAAAATCCTTGAATCATTTATTCAGGCATTGAATAGTGTAGAAGGAGTGTAAGCATGGGAATTGGTCATGGGTTCAAAGCAATTTTTCTCATTTCCTGTCTACAATAATTTAAGAAAAGTCTTTTGCTGGATGAGATTCAGTTTCCTCTTGTTAAATTTAGGTTATGCTGCCTACCTCTTTGGTTGTTTTGAATATCAAATGAAACAATGTTTACAAAATGCCTATTATTTAATAAATATTACTTACACTTCATTGCCTTGATGCTGCTTTTCTTTTCAAAATTCAATGAGGTATTATTATATATAAAAATGAGAATCATGGGCACATTCCAAACTTTCCATAAAATGTAGACATTTTGTAGACTTCCGGACACAATAATGTGTTTGGACATTGATTCTGAACCTTCCATCACATCCTCAAACTGGAGCAATAATGCAAAAGATCTACATGGCATCAGCAGCTTAGAAAGAACAAAGAGGATAAGGATTTATTGAGATCTGTAGAGTAACAAGAAACACAAGGGAAGTGACATGTATTATCAGCCACAGGAAGATAAAATGGATGATTTGAAAATAAGCCATGTGGTGGGAAGCTTATGAGAGAAGAATTATTCTGAAATTTAAACTTCCAAACCTGAATACACCTTAAGTTATCTATGTATTTAGACAGGGAAGAATCAGTCACCTTCCTTTTAAAAATTTCAGAGTGGTTGGATGAAAGTATATCAACAAATATAAAGCCCTTATCAACTGATAGTCATTTAACTGAGCTTCAAAATAAAGATGTGTTCATTGTCTATGTCATGGGACTGTCCATCAGTGTGATCTCCTAATGTCCTTTGGAAACAGTTAAAAAATAGACTCAACTTACTGAATTTTATACTGGAGTGAATGGTACTAGGACACATTTTGGTTGACATGACCTCTGACAATATTTCTGCTTTCCTTAAAGGATTAAATTGCTGACTGTCAAAGGAGAGAATAAAAATTTTAAAAATCACTCAGTGATAAATTTAAAAAAATACTAAGAAGCTAAGGAATAGGCTTACATTGGACTTTTTAAAGAACTCTAAATTTAAACACTAGGAGCTATTTTACACATTTTCTACTCACCTTTTATACATTTAGGACTTTTATCTTTATGGAAAATCTATATGTCACCATAAGGATAGTACCGCAGCATAGACCTGCTTAATTCTCAGGGAGTTCTGCTTCATTCTGTAACTTCTGATTAAAGCTATAGACTGGGACTTTCCTGGTGGCGCCGTGGTTAAGAATCCGCCTGCCAATACAGGGGACAGGGGTTTGATCCCTGGTCTGGGATGATCCCACATGCCGAGGAGCAATTAAGCCCGTGCAGCACAACTACTGAGCCTGCGCTCTAGAGCCTGCGAGCCACAACTACTGAAGCCCGCACGCATAGAGCCCGTGCTCCGTAACAAGAGAAGCAACCGCAATGAGAAGCCCGCGCACCACAACGAAGAGTAGCCCCCACTCGCCGCAACTAGAGAAAGCCCATGCACAGCAACGAAGACCCAACGTGGCCAAAAATAAATAAATTTATTTTTTAAAAAAGCTATAGACTTATAGAAATGTATTTCGTGTGGGACATTTATGGATAAGTAGATGTTTTGGTTCAAAGGAATGAAAGTTGTGGGCTTCATTTGAAGTAAATTTGAATGACATAATGAAAGTACCCTTGAATGACATCTTTCTTCCTGTTGTCTAAAGCAAGAAATTTAGCATAGTTTGAAGGTATGCCATACCACTCAAGAGGAAGTAAAAAAAGGCTTGTACCTATTTAATTTCCAAACCCTCCAAAAAAAATGATCATATGTGTTTTAATTAAAATCTTATAATATTGTAATAAAACCTCATTAACATAAATGTGATTAATTTGGAATTTGATCATTGGGAAATCAGACACATGCATACTATTTGCTAGGCAATTTAAGTGTAAAGAAAATTGGCATAGAGTTTGGCTTGGAATGAGCACAAAAGCAGTGTTTCCAGACAACGTTTATTAAATGGTCTTTATCAAATTATTACCAACACTTCATTATGGTGAGTTATTCAGTGTTCACTAGTTGGTGCCCTCAAATGCTGGAAATCTCAGAGAGAGATTGAAATAGGAGTTGGGGCAGGGAGGAGATAAATTCCAACTGATCTGGGGATGGGATAAAAGAGGGTACTGTGAAGAAACTGGCATTTAAGTTGACCATTGAAATAATGTTAGGAAGTGTAGAGGTTGAGTTTGGGTTTTAGGAAAGGAAATCCCAGACATTTGTTGGGCAATGACAAAGATGAAAAGTCTGAAAAACAGGGTCTTTTTTAATTTAGCTGAGGATCATGCATGTACAAAAAGTTAAGCTTCGAGATATAGAATTGGGACATACTCTAGAGGATTTTGAATGATTACATTTCATTTTGCAAGCAATAGGGAAAGCCTGTTGGATATAAATAGGAAGTAATTTCCTGGCGCAGGTAGAAACAGGAAAATGAGTAAGCAGAATAATGATGTAATAAAAACTTCATAGAAGATGATGGAAATGGAACAAAATGAAAAGCTTCTATTGTATTAGAAGGAATGTAAGGCTGGGCAAAGGATCAAAGGTCAGAGCTGGGCCAACAGAGGAATCAGGGATAATTTTTAAATTTTATGCCTAGTGGCTGACTAATGAAAAAAAGAAAAAAAGAGGAAGAAGCTATGCTACAATAAACAGACATACAAATATCAGGAGAATTATTTTGGGGCCATAAGGTTCATTGGTTTGGATTTCAGCCTGTTGAGATGACTATTCCACTGGAACACTTAGAAGCCACTAACTATGCAGGATGTAGTTAGAAATGCATGACTCCATCTCAGAGGTTAAGGCCAGTGATAGATTTGAGAACAATTTACATTACCGTATCAGTTTAACCTGTGGCGACTGATGAGGCCAATGAGCGAGTGAATAGAGGGATGAAAAGTGGGATGAGAGTAATGTAGAATGCCAACTTGAATGGTGGAAGAAGAGAAGTCAGGTAAAGCTTGAGGAAAATTAATTTCTGCTAATATATAAATATGAGTGAGAAACTATGAAAATGCAGAATCATAGAAACTGAAGATTTGGGAGAGTTTCAAGTAGGAGGAGTGAACAAAGTTGTAAAGTGCCACAAACGAGTTCATGGACCAATATAAGGTTGTTAATATTGGCAGTTAGAAGATTAACACACGAAGAAAAAAGTTCAGTTTCAGAAGAAGGGGGAAGTAGAAAAAACATGTTTACTTTTTCCTGTACTGGTGCAGATCTTAATACCTTCGTAGGGATTAAATTTCTGTCCCATTAGCTCATTTTAATAAATAAGATTAGCTAAAACATAATGTACCTCCCACCCATCTCATGTTCTTATTGGGTAAATTGCTATTTACCAGAAATCATTTGTCTTCAAATATGATATAAGTTAGTTTTATCCATAAGTTAGGCTAAACTTTCCTACAACTGGGATCTTTATTAAGAAAGCTAGTGTATTTTCACTTCAAAATACCCATATTTAAGTTGTCTGTTTTCTGATCTCTTCACTCCCCCCCCCCCATAGACAATGAATTTGTCCTTGTGAGATAGCAAGGCATTAGACTAAATAATAGATCTGACCTAGAAAACTTCTTTGCAAGGCTTAGGATAGGCATATGTCCTACAGAACGTCAACCCCAGTGTGAATATTCTAAATAATGATGTTTGCAAGGTGACAAAGGATGTCTCAGAACCCATTAGATCAAAGCTCAGGTGTTGGCTGCTGAGACTTGGTGGGGTGAATTGACACTGATAGTACTAGGAAGAGGACATAGCATTTAAGAGAAGACACTTCATGTTATTATTCAAGAGATATGTGCCTATTAATCAGGCTGTTAATTGGACTTTTGAAAATTGAATCAGTTTTAAATAAAATTTAAAATATAATTGCAAGGACTATGTGTTTTATAAAAAGTAAATCCAGCTGGACATTTGTTTATTTGTTTAGATTGACAAATAAGTTGGTTTACAAGTGTATGCACAATTTATGTTTGACATCTAAAGACATAATTGTTAAGAGTGACTCTTAAGTGTGAATAGTGGGACAGGTTTGTCACATCAGTTGATTTCAACAACTGGCAAAAGAGTAGCCATGTATAAATCTGGTACCATTTCAGGGTTTAACCAGAAGTCCCTTCCTCAATTCCATTTAATGACAAATATTTATTTCATCAGAGAGAGGGGAGAAGAGAACCTTTTACTCAATATTTAGAGACAAAAATTTAAAGATAAGCATCTTCAGTAATGAAATATGGGAATTGTTTTAATCTCTTTAAGGCTTTGGGATAGAAATGTCTGACATCAGATTATTTCAACTAGAGCAGATGTCATAAGGGGGCAGGGGAACCTGAAAGAGTGAGAAATTCTTGTTAGGACAGGAGTGTGGTCTTTATTCATCACAAGCCTGAGAGAGATCCAAGTGGGTAAAAAGAAAGGAGCATGACTGAATTCTTCACAGTTAAGATCATGGACTAATCTTTGCAATGCCACTTTTTCTCTTCTAAAAACTTATGGGAGAAATGAATTCTTAACATGAAAATAATTTGTCTGTGAAAATTATTTACTAGTAATTAAAGTGACCATAGTTTTAGTGATCTATTAATTATGACTGAAATACCATTTTATTTTGTATATTCTATCTACTTTTAGTATAAAGTAAAAATGATTACCTAGGTTATTATTCTACTGTAATTGTCAAGACTTGGCTTTGCAGTGAGTGTTGATTTTACAGACAAAGTTGACTTTCTATATCACAGGTTCTATATGCTTTGCACACATCTTTGTATGCAGTCCTCCTGGAAGAGAAACTCTGAGAGTAGGAGGAGAAAATTGAAATTCACAGCAGTTAAATACCCTGCTCCAAACCATACAGCTAGTGGAACTAGGATTTGAACCCTAGGCTGCCTTCAAAGTGCAATCAAGATCTTTGACAAATGCGGTCTCTCTAGAGCAAGATGAATAAGAGGGGGTTTTTGTACCATTCAAAACCAGGTATAAATCCAAAATTGTTTAGTTTGCAGGTGGTCTGACCTCAGAACATATTTTTAATCTCTTTGTTTCCTATTTATTTTAATGTATTCTATATTATGAAGGCCCTCAATTAATAAAAATCTAGAGTTATATAAAAGATATATTGGGAAAGTATTTACTGCATTAATGGCCTTTGACTTATTAAAAAAGGATTTCTTTAAATATCCTCATGAAGTGTATGTTTCCACTTAAAATTTAATTAATATATCTTCTTAGCACTTGCTGTCCTGGATACTGTCTACATGATGCAGAAGTTAAACAGAAGACAATATAGTTTTGAACTTCAAAGAACTTAAATCCAAGAAGGAAACAAAGGCAAATAGTTAGTAACAAAAGCAAAAGTGAAATAACAAGCATACTGAAAATAAATGTTGCTCTGGAAGTTGTAAAAAAAAAAAAAAAAAAAAAAAAAAAACTAAGAAATTCATTGCCAGAATGGGACTTGAAGGATAGGTAGAACGCTGATACGAAAAGGAACAGGTAGAATGGAAGTAACCGTATCTCCTGTATGTGTACCTAGGTGTGCATGATGGCAGGGTAAGAGCAGGTACTCTCTTGCTTGAGCTATGAGGTACTTGCCATAAAGGGTTAAAGAAGAGATGGGGAAGGGAGGAGGAGGCTATATCAGGGAATGCCTTGATGTTTTTACTTAATTGAGAGGGTCCATGATGGTTTTGACCTGGTAAGTTACATGTTAGATGGTCGCTCTGGTACTGGCGGGTAGAATTGATCAGATTCCATAGACAGGAGACTCTTTGAGATATTCCAAGCAAGAGCTAGCTCTGCCCAAACTAGAGAGATAACAATGGGAATGCAAAGAGGGAGTGGGTAGGGAAGACGATTCTGTAATAAAATGTACAAGACATAGAAACTGAGAGTTAAGGAAAAGGGAGGGCATGAGTATCCAAGAGAAATTTTCAGGGAGGCATGAGAGTCTCATGAGGTCAGTTTTCAGGAACATATTCATTGCTGTTTTTTAAAGCAACTTCTAGAGTGGGTGATAACTGTATTTTCCTTGGCTAGCTAAGGAATGCATGTTAACCAAAGAAAGTGTTATATTATGCAAAGTCTATAGAATTGTGTTTATGACTGCAAAATATGGTCAATGATACTTTAAAAGGAAATTATAAGGTTTAATTGAGCTTCATATTGATACATAGATATCTCATGACTTCAATCCATAGTAAGCACCACATAAAAAGCTACGGTGTGGCAAACATTATTGCTAAAATAAAGAGTGGATGGCACATTATCCTTTTCATTTCTGTTGACTAAGAAGGATAGAGTATGAGTTTTCCTTAAAAATAGCTTCTATCTTAGTAACAGAAATACAAGCATGTATGTAAAAGTGAGTGTTTTTCAAAGGGCTCCTGACTGCTTTCCCCAAATTGGATTTCTTTTGGTAAGCAAGGAAAGGTAGATGAATACTAAGTATGCTATCAGCATCGTGTGCCACAGCTTGTTCTATGCTAGGAGCTGTGATTTGAATATAGTGTTTGTTTGTTTGCTTTTAAATCTGTAGAACCCTACACATTTGGTTCTATAATAATCTTTATTTTACAAATAAAAAAATTAGGATTAAAGAATTTAAGTAACTTGTCTCTAAATTAAGCAACTGTTGAGAATTGCTGGTTGAAGACAGCTGCAATGGGAATGATAAAGGACAAATGGATGAATACAACTTACATCTACATGTTAGAACCAAAAAGCCTTGGTAATTGATTGAATAATGAGATTAAGTAGATTTCAGGCCAGGGGTTATCTAGGATGGTTCCAAGGTTTCTGGCTTGCAAATCAAGTAGAGCGTTGTTCCATTCCCTGACACAGGGAATATCTGGGGGATGTCTGTGGGAGGGAAGGTGATGAGATTGAGCTTGGGCATGCTGTTTGACATGAGTGTGAGATATGCAAGGGGACAGATGTAATAGACTGCTGATTATAAGGATTAGGAGGCTTAGAATACAGGAATGGACTGGAGATAATGCTTTTATAGTCATCCATTATGAATTAATCATTAAAGACATGGATGAGTATATAATGTTGCCCAAAGAGCATGTGTAGAATAGAAGATAAAAGGGCTATCTATGTGTAACACCCAAGGGAACAGCAGCCTTTCAGGGGAAAGCAGAGAGGAGAGCAGAGAAGAGACTGATAAGAGTGTCCAGTAAAGTGAAAATCCTCAGGGCACACAAATTTCATTTTAGAGTTCAGTGATGTCACTTTTTTGTGAAACAGCTATTACAGTACTGCATCTGCCCTACATCTCTCCTCTGTCCTTAGTGTATTAAATGGCACATTTTGCACTTCCATTAGGAGAGGAGAAAAAAAAAGAGAAAAAAATTCATTGAAATTGCCAGGGCATGATGTATGATTGACATGGGTATTTGTATACTTGTCCATAACTCTATAGGTAAGTTTTGACAGAAAGACTGGTGAAATCTTCAAAATGACAAACATTTATCTTTTATATAATCCTGGGGTGGGGGGTAGAAAAAAGGGCAGAGTGGGACTGTTATAGTTCTTTCTTGTACTACTACTTTTAACCTAGGAGTCACTCATAATTAGGAATGATAATAAATTTGAAAGGTTCATGCAAATGTATACCTTACCAAAATGTAGCCCAAATAGTCTAAGTAGGAGAATTAATGTAAAATAATACCTTGGTTAACAGAAATGTCATGAAAGTTTATACCATTTTTGTAACACAACTGCTAAGAGAGTACACCTTCGACTAGAATGAAGTAGCTCATGTTTCCAGAGACTATTTTTTTTTTTTTTTTTTTTTTTTTTTTTTTTTTTTGCGGTATGCGGGCCTCTCACTGCTGCGGCCTCCCCCGTTGCGGAGCACAGGCTCCGGACGCGCAGGCTCCGGACGCGCAGGCTCAGCGGCCATGGCTCACGGGCCCAGCCGCCCCGCGGCATATGGGATCCTCCCAGACCGGGGCACGAACCCGTATCCCCTGCATCGGCAGGCGGACTCCCAACCACTTGCGCCACCAGGGAGGCCCCCAGAGACTATTTTATGACTATAGAGTTGTATTAGTTGATTTGTTTCTTTATTTTTATAAGTATATGCTTAACAAGTATAGTCTATTACCTAGTCTAACTACAGTGTCAATAGACTTTGAAAGAAACCAAATGAGAATAATACAATAATCTCTGATGAATTTATTCTATATTAATAAACATTAACTATATATTAATGCTATATTAACCTGGAATACATTTCCTAATTTTAATATAAGGTGCGATAAGAGTGTTTCAAAAGGTAGTTAGTAGTCATAGCTATGTTGAAAATTAAATCAGAAATTTTAAGGAAAGTATTGTTTAGAAAAATAGTGGCAATGTATTTAAAGTAGTTGTTCAATGAAGCAGTGACAAAAGTGCAAATTTTAGCTAGATTCTAGTTTCAAACCTAGAGTCAGTTCAAGTATTTTCAGCCTCAGAACAGAATTAGTTTTCTCATTTCAAATTAGGAAGAATAAAACATAAATATTTGGAGTGCTGTGAAGCTATGGAAGTTCTAGAATTTATGGTTGACCTAATCTGTAGTTCTAGAGATAAATCTGCAGTACCAATATTTTTCATGTGCCCTATTTATTACTGTTTATTCTAATCTATGATTGGTAATTTTACATATAAAGTACTTCAAAACACCTCCAAAGAATCTTCTCAAAGGTAGCTTTTTTAAAGATCTTCTGTATCTTCTCCCTTGTTTTCATCCATATTGTATGTTAACTATAGGGGAGTTTATTTTTGCTTCTTTATCAGATAAATGGGGTATGGGTGTTCATGAATTTATTTCTATAACATTTTATAGAAAGTAATTTTTAGAATTCTATAATCACAATGCCTTGCTTTAGGAATATATTAATTTTACTTAGATTTAACTTTATGGCCACTGAAGGAGCTATCTTATTTACCAAACTGACATTCTGTTCTTCTAGTCATTTATTTAACCATAAATTAGTCATAATTTTTATGGTGGTGGGGGGCAGGGAGAACAGGCTGGTCACTGTCTACATCTTAAAATCTGATTTTTTTATTTATTATAGGTTTTATTGGGATTTAATAATGCTTATAATGATGGTTGGAAATCTGGTCATCATACCAGTTGGAATCACATTCTTTACAGAACAGACAACAACACCATGGATTATTTTCAATGTGGCTTCAGATACAGTTTTCCTTTTGGACTTGATCATGAATTTCAGGACTGGGACTGTCAATGAAGATAGTTCTGAAATCATCCTGGACCCTAAAGTGATCAAGATGAATTATTTAAAAAGCTGGTTTGTGGTTGACTTCATCTCATCAATCCCAGTGGATTATATCTTTCTCATTGTAGAAAAAGGAATGGATTCAGAAGTTTACAAGACAGCCAGGGCACTTCGCATTGTGAGGTTTACAAAAATTCTCAGTCTCTTGCGTTTATTACGACTTTCAAGGTTAATTAGATACATACATCAGTGGGAAGAGGTAAGACATATCTTTTACATTTTTAAAGCTACTATATCATGCGATTTAAACTATAACTGTTCCAAAATGAACAACTGTGCTATATATAACAAGTTTTATGAAATTCAAAAGGAAAAATTTCTTTTTTTTTTTTGGTATGTAAGTGGTATATTTGTATCCTCAAAAGATATGGTCGAATACTGGATTTGAGTGAAGTGAAAAAATTAGTGATTGTAAAACAATTGTCTTATGCCAATTCAGTCATTTTTTTTAACGTCTTTATTGGAGTATAATTGCTTTACAGTGGTGTGTTAGCTTCTGCTTTATAACAAAGTGGATCAGCTATACATATACATATATCCCCATATCTCCTCCCTCTTGTGTCTCCCTCCTACCCTTGCTATCCCACCCCTCTAGGTGGTCACAAGGCACAGAGCTGATCTCCCTGTGCTATGCAGCTGCTTCCCACTAAATATCTATTTTACATTTGGTAGTGTATATATGTCAGTGCTACTCTCTCATTCATCCCAGCTTACCCTTCCCCCTCCCTGTGTCCTCAAGTCCATTCTCTATGTCTGCGTCTGCGTCTTTATTCCTGTCCTGCCCCTAGGTTCGTCGGAACCATTTTTTTTCTTTTAGATTCCATGCTAGTCTTTTTTTAAAGCAAATCTACTTTAATCAACAAATTTTTACCTTAACCAGTGCAGCCCCTCTTCCACCATGGGAGATTGTTTTTATTTAATATCTAATATTAGTTTGTTTTATCTAACACATCAAGTACCATCTTTGACAAAGCTGTAGGGTCTGATTGCTAACCTGGTTTGTATCATTAGCTCTGTGAAATAATGTGGAATATGTTTCCTCTAATATTGAAATTTTAGAGAATTTGTGTTTGAAGAAAACAGATTTTTTTTTTTTTAGTATTTCCAAGTTGTATGTGTAAAGACTGATTTTAGTATAATAATTTTGCTCTTTGTTATTCTTTGCCTATAATTATTTATTATAGGTTCTCTCTACTAGTTCATTTCATAATACTGAAAAACAGCATACCCCGAAGGGAAATTATCACATAAAAAACACAAATACTACAGTGAATAAGTACAGTGAATCTGGCCAATATTTTGCTGAATAAGGCATCTGTTGTTCTTAGGCAATTGGTGGGACCTGAAAGGGCTCAGCCAACTGGAGTTTCCAAAGGTCTGAGTTAAATGTACCATCACCAAGCAAAGGAGGTTATGTCCCTAATTTCAGAGTCAGCATATTAACTTTTTGATTTTCTTTTCCTTCTAAATGTATCTTTAAAAAGTTAATTATAACTTGAACTTTATTGTCTGCATAAAAATGAGGGTCAAAGAGGCCTCCAGAGTGCCTAAACCTGCACTAAAGAAAACAATACATTGGCTAGGAATTAATCGCCACTTTACTAACTACAGAAATGCTTTTTAGGATGAATTATATTTTGGAATTTAGGTTTAAACAAGTCATAAAATGGAACTTTGGTGAACATTAGCTCTGCTTTCTGCGAGACTGTAACAATGCTTTGTGTGTGCCTGTTGATGACATTTTGGTTCCTAGGATTTCAGGAAATGACATATAATAATAAGACGCTGCATAAGACACTGCTAAAAAGACATAAAAATGGATCATTCTTAAAATATGGATACGGATTATATTTAAAATCAGATGAAGCACATGTGAGAAATTGGATTCATCTTATAATGTCTCTCTATATAGCACATTCCATCTAACATGTAAAAAATGTTTGGTTTTCAAACATTATTATGCTAATGTTAATATCAAAACAAGGTGATTACTGATAAAAATAGCTAATATTTATTGATGGCTTATTATATATCAAGTAATATGTTTGATTCTTTACACGGATTAGTTCATTGAATCTTCCTAATAACTCTGGTAACTTGCCCAGATTCACAGGGTTAGTAATAGGTGGAGCTGGGATTCTGACCTTGCCAACCTGACCTTGCCAACCTGACCTGACCTTGGCAAAGCTCTTAACCACATAACCATATAGCTTCTCACCATAACATATATATTCTTTTAATGAGAAATACCTTAATATTACACCATTTTATATATATAATCAAAAATTGTAGGAAACTTTTCTTAACTGAACTTTGTGGTCCAAGCAACATAAAATCTGAATATTTGCCTCTTAAAACATGGTCACAAAAAATATTGTAATGAGTAGCCTGTGAGAAGAAAAGTCACTGATATAAATACTCAGTCAATTAAAAATACAGTGGGCGGGCTTCCCTGGTGGCACAGTGGTTGAGAGACCACCTGCCGATGCAGGGGACATGGGTTCGTGCCCCGGTCCGGGAAGATCCCACATGCCGTGGAGCAGCTAGGCCCATGAGCCATGGCTGCTGAGCCTGCGTGTCCGGAGCCTATGCTCCACAACGGGAGAGGCCACAGCAGTGAGAGGCCCACGTACCGCAAAAAAAAAAAAAAAATACAGTGGGCAATGCGACTATTTTCAGTGTCTTGTAGTTTGAACCCAGTTACCCTAGAGAACGGCAGAAGGATGAACAGATGGCATTCTACCAGATAAAATGGCCGGCTGTACAGTCATAGAAGAGCACACTCCTTAGTACCGTTGTCCTCTAGTTCCTGGCAGCGGTCACAGACACCCAGGTCTGTGTAACTTGATGGTGTTTCACAGATGCCAGGATATAATTCAAGAGCATCAGCTCACTGCCATCATTACTGTAAAATGCAATTTAATATGCACTTACAGGCATTTGGTAACCAAACCCATTCAAGCTAGAGTTGTGAGTTGGCAAGATCTTTCTTATAAATAAATGACCTTGATAATAAATGAATCATAAGCTCACTTCACGAAGAATGTTTTCTTGATTATATGATATCCCCATATAATATCACATATATCATGGATAGTTAATGTCTGTCAGTAACACTGTTAAGCAGAGAAAAAATACAGTAGTAATTAACCCAAATTTAATATGGATTCATTATTTCATCACCTACGTGATTGAAACCAAAGTCACAAAGAAACTTGAATCGTTCCAAATTGGTAAAGTTCTACCTGGGTTTTATAAATGCCACCAGGATGTGTTTACAAGTAGAAACACAACAAATAATCAGGTTGCTCTATGAGCATTTGGAATAAGAGTACAGAGGAAGATGTGGGTTCACCCACATGTCTTTGAGTTCTGAGTGTTTCAGTACCAAGCTGGCTAATGCTAAATTCAGCAAATTTGGGGAAGTAATGTGTGAAGTCTGGGAGCTGCCACCGTTTTAAATGAATCATTCCCAAGAAAAGTGGCTGCCTTCTATAGGAAACTGCTTCCATCTTCAATGAGACATTTTCTTTTTCCAATCTGAATTAGTTCAACTGATAAACAACAGGAAGTGCCAAAGCCAGATAAATTAGAGAAATATTGTGAATGAAATACAGAAACTTTAAAATTTAGCCCTTATGTTACTATCCTTACTAACGTTGAATATAGTGACTAATATAGAAGGAAAGAAATTATTTGGCCAACTGATTTATGAAACACATGGTGTTAAGAAGTCGGGGGGACGTTGTTTTCATGAAGCAATGATAAGATCAATGGCTTTAGGATGCAAAATTAGAGCTCTCTGACACTGTACTGAAACTTTACATGTATGGCCAGGTGAGGTGAAAATCTGTGGCAATTGTTTAGATAAATCAGGTCAAAAAATTCCTTTTCCTGTAATCGCCCAAAAACAGAGGTGAATCTCTCCCACTCTTGTATTTTGGCTTAAAAAAAACCATTCCCTTAATTCAACGTTGTTGTTATTGTTGTATTTCAAGTGAAGTCAGTGACCTGAGCCAGAGTGCCCTTTTGTAACCTATCACAGAGAACCCGTTCTCTGTGATCCTCCTGAAAGAGACATATGGTGAGGAAATCCTCAGAAATTAAATGGAATATTATTTACAATTTTTGACAATCACCAGCCACTGAAGAGATAAAGGGTAGATTAAGAGCTTAGTAAATAGGAGATTATTTAAAAGTGAAGAGTTCCAGGAACCTTGAATGCTATAACTGCTGATCCCTATCATTTTATCAAATACAGATGATCCTTGAAATTATTAGATATTTTGGAAATAGTAATTGAAAAGAGAAATATTACTCTGTCATGGTTATCTATTTGTAGGATTCAATGTCACAGAAAGTGGAAATTCTTCATGGGCAATGTTAAAAATGGGTGGCAAACACATGAAGCTCCTATAATAACTATGGCTTTGGAATACATACCTATAATATTTTATTTTTCATTCTTTATTTACTATCCCCTCAACTTTCCTTGTATAGATTTTAGACCTCTCACAAATTACTTGCTTATTTTGAGACAAGGAAGAGGACTGTGGTTCTGATCTTCAAATATGTCTATAGCAATTTCAGATGAATAATGTGTCTGGAACATTGCAATGCCCTTCTATCAATCAGTATTAGATTTTTATGTTGGCTTAGAGGCAGATTTATGTACAAATTATGTTTAACAACAGAACATTAATAAGGAAATTTATTCTACAGGGAGCTAATACAGACTGCAGTTTCTGTCTTTGGTTAATTTTAGCATTCTAATTGGTTTAGATTAGAAACTAGCTCTTGCTATAAATTGCAATACATATTATAACTACTTCCATTTTGTAGAAAACACATAGAATTCTAAGACTTGCCATAAGCAAAAAAACACATAGAATTCTAAGACTCGCCATAAGCAAACACCAGTGTTTTCCTAAACCTGCCCTCTGCTAGAACTTAGGGAGGTTCCCTATTGCCTATCACATCAAATCTGTGTTTCTTTGCTGTGCCTTCAAGGCTCTACAGCAAACCATTCCCCTGTCTCACCATTGTCACTTCATATTTGCGCCCAACAGCTATTTTCTGTTTGTTTTTTAGTTTTATAATGCTTCTGGCAGAGAATGATTTTTTTTCTGCTTCTGGTAATTTTGCATGTGCCACACCTCAGATTTGGAAAGCCTTTCTTTTTCTATTATTCATTTAAAATTTATGCTCAAACTCATCTCCAGAAAATATTCTGCATTGATGGACTGCATTATAATGGTCAATACTTTTACTTTGAACAATTCTACTGTCTCTGCGTGCATTTGTTCATGCCCATAGCTGGGTTGTGAATACTTATATATGCATTTCCTTTTCCTTTCCTGGGCATAAATGTCTGTAGGGAAGAGTCAGGGTCAACTTTTTGCCCTTGAATCTCCTTGTACACTAGTATAGAGTTCTAAACACAATAGGCTCTCTGAGTATACCTATCTGCTTACTACATGGCAATGCTCCATGTTCTAAATCCATTAAATAATTGCAAAGGTATATTTATTCTTCACTCCCAAGCATTTACTGAATAACTTCTATATGCAGATGCTAAACATGAGAATACAAAGCACATCTCAGCTTTGCAGGAAAAACAGACCTGTGAACAAATAATCACAGATGGTGTGGTAAGTGATGGCATAAAAGAGGGAGTGAAGAACACAGCTATTTTTGCAGGAGAAGAAAGCCTCAGCGATACTCGAACTGAGTTTTGAGTTTTGAGTCTGGATTACTAAGGTGAATAAAAGGGAGCAGAGGAGTACCGTCAGTAAGACATGAAACATATGCAGCCTAGCACAGTTCTGCATCTCTAGAGCCTAAGTTGCAAAGGCAGTGAGTTTGGAGGAATAGACAAGAAGTTGTGCTAATGATGGACTCACTCAGTAAGGTGTCATTGAGGCATATTAGCTGAGGGATTTGCATTTTAGAATCCTGCAGAGTCAACAGGATCGGAGACAACTGAGGATGGAACTAATAATATCAGTTAAGAGAGAGATTCATCACACATTTGCATTTTTTATATATAGCTAGCATCAGGCAGGATACTTTTTAGATATCTAAAGGGAGGTTTATCTTTGCCAAGTATTCTTGCCATTGAAATATTTGTATCAAATAATAAAATATGATAACGCCTTATATGAAGTACTGTTTGTAATGTTATAAAATTTAAATATTAATTATATTTGATATAATTAATAATCATTCATAGAATAACATATTAATGTGTTAATATAATTATATTATTGATATAATTATATTTGAGTTTTGTATTTCACATCACCAGAAATGTGATGGTGTAAAATGGATCCTGTGCTAGAAATGAGCACTTATGGATGTTTATTCAAGTTGTGCCTTTTATTTTCTATTTAATCTAGGGAAAAATGCTTAAAGTGACTTTTTTATGCCTACAACCTTAATAGAACAGTTGTGAAGTTCAAAGGAAATTAGATATATGGAAATTATTTGAAGTATTCAAGTTGATGTATGCCTATAATATTCATACATATGAGTATTCACGATGTCATCTTTCTCAGATTAGCACACTGACTAACAAAAACATTATTACGTGTGTGTGAGTTGCTTACTATTTTTTTCAGGCAAATATTGATTCTGCTAAAGACCACTAGGTGTCCTCTATTGGTTGTATTAATTCAGAGTTCTATATTCTGAAATACCAAAACTGTCTTTTTTGAAATTATTCATTTATACTCTCTTAGAATCGCCTAATTGCTTGGCTATCTGTCTAGATAAAATAGACGACAATGAATATTCATATATGTAAAGATTATTTCTCTTTATCTGTACTTTCTCCTCAGGTTAAAGAAAGAGCTTGTTAAGTTCATTCTCTAAAAAATCATTTTTATTCCAAGAGAATTGTTTTCAATATTATACTGTATGTTTTTTTAAGATGGTATTTTAACAGACACCCTGAAGTTCTAACGTATGGTGTAATGAGTTCTATTTTGGTAGGCAGTATTATTAAGTCAAGACAATTAAAAAGAGATTGACAAAGTATGTGTGTATGTGTGTGTGTGTGTGTGTGTGTGTGTGTGTGTGTTTGGGGTAAGATATATAATTTTATGAATGCTTTTTGGTTAGTGCCTTGCAGAAGATCTATATAATCCTGATGCTTTTGACATGGAGATGTCAGTTTAATGCTAAAATATAAGATCAAATTTGACATGTCCAGGACTCTATTTTAATATTAACACATTAGAATTTCTTAATGCCCCATCATTACCCAATCTATGTTCCTGTTTTGCATGTGTTTATATGCCTCCTTGGCTATATGTTGATAACTAGACTCATATCCCAAATTTCCAAACTATGTACCCTTATGCCTCAAAATCTACATGATATCTCTATAAAGATATCTTGTGAGTTCCTCAAGCTCAGTGTGTTCATTTCCCCTTCAGGTCTCCTCCTTCTCTCTTGTTTCCTGTTGCTCAATTCAGGAATCCAAGAGGTATCCTTGATTTCTCCGCTCTCATTCTCCGTAGCTAACAGTAACCAAGTTCTACTGGTTCTACTTCTTGGAATGTGGTTTCAATTCTAATATTCCTTCACTCAGTCCTCTCTATCACCATCCTAGTCCAAGCCAACATCAGTCATTTCTCATTTGCATTTGTATAGTAGAGTCATTACTATGTTTAAAAATTCTCCCTTGCTTATCTTCCTAGGGCCTCAAAAGTGACATTTTTGAAGAGCAAATATTACCATATCATTTACCTGCTGAAAATATTTCTATGGTGTTTCAGTATCATGAGGACAAATTCCAAAATACAAGGTCCTTTGAAATCTGATTCTTTTCCCATGTCAGCCTGGAAAACTGCTTGCTCATTATTATTATTATTTTAATAAATTTATTTATTTTTGACTGCGTTGTGTCTTTCTTGCTGCATGCAGGCTTTCTTTCTCTAGTTGTGGTAAGCGGGGGCTACTCCTCGTTTTGGTGTGTGGGCTTCTCATTGCGGTGGCTTCTCTTGTTGCAGAGCACGGGCTCTAGGCATGTGGGCTTCAGTAGTTGTGGTACAGAGGCTTGGTAGTTGTGGCTCACAGGCTCTAGAGTGCAGGCTCAGTAGTTGTGGCACATGGGCTTAGTTGCTTCTTAGTGTGTGAGACCTTCCCAGACCAGGGATCGAACCCACGTCCCCTGCAGTGGCAGGCGGATTCTTAACCATCACGCCACCAGGGAAGTCCCTTGCTCATTAATTTTTAACTAGTCTGAACCTCTTTATGTTTGTCACATATACTGTTTTAAGGCCCTTACAAGTGTTGTTCACTTTTCCTAGAACTCTGTTCCTTTGGCCAACCCCAATTCATCCATCACATTTTGTTGCTATGACTTTGACTTTAACTTAAGATACCCTGGGGTGGAATTAATGAATCTTTCAGGTAATGTTAGTTCCAACCGTAATATGCTGAAATAGCCTCACATGCTTTTGCTTTGTAACATTCATCACTTTTGTAATTTTCTTAAACTCTGCCTTCCCAACTATATATTAAGCTCCAGAAGGGCAGAAACCATAGATTTCCTGTATCTTCAGCTGCTAGCGTAGTGTCTGGAAAATAATGGGCACAAGAATACTTGCTAAATGGGTTAAATTATGCCCTCAAGGGAATTTCAGTTCAGCAGATATGTAAACAATCAAACATGTAAGGAAAACAGTAGAGTGTCTTAAATCCAATATTAGAAGCATTTATAGTATAGAAAAAAAAAACAAAAGAGAGAAATGTACTATGAGAGTGTGGTAGAGGGTAGAGGAGAGGCTCTAAATAAGCCATCCTAATAAATGTGGCCACTTTGAAAACCAAGCTTGAAAATATATATCCTTCCAAGTGAGTAGGCCTGGGAAATATTCTAAGAGAACTGAGAAATCATGGATAAATTCAATCTAGCTCATCATTTATAGATGGGGATGATAGTGATTTTCTGCCCAATCTCATAGAATGGCTTTGAGGCTCAAATGAGATGTAACTGTTGAACATACTTAGAAACTATAAAGTTTATAGAAATGTGCATTATTGTTATCATAAAAGTCTCCACTAGTTTAAAATATGTAAAATCTCAACAGACAGTTCAACTCTTGGCCCTTTAGTGTGCTTACTGCCTTTCTAAATATTGGAAGAATTATAAATATGATTATGCATTCTTTCTGTCCAAAGTATACCAAGTAAAGATTTGAAGCACTAAATGAGTCAGGCTAATTTAGGACAAAGTGCGTTCAGCCTTTCAGAGAAATGTATCAGCTTTTCATTTCATTGTGCATGCAGACATAACATGTATTATGTGTGCTGCTATTTTAGACTCATCTGTGTGCTGTTAGAGTGCAAACTGGGAATGCCATTGGCTCCTGAGTACTGGACCCAAAATTTGTGATGTGATTCTGTTTTAAACTTGAATTCTATTTCAACTGCCAGAGTGTTTCATAAAAACACTTTATACTGTGCTGTGTTACTTTAATTATCTGGGTAATTATCTCAACTGAAAAGGTCACTGTTTTTAGTCTTGTATACATACTGTGATGCACCTGTCTACAAAAAGGATGTGTGAAGAGACATGACTTAAATTGGAAAATGATACAGTGGCACCCAAGAATTTTTTTTTTTTTTTTTTTTTTGCGGTACGTGGGCCTCCCACTGCTGTGGTCTCTCCCATTGTGGAGCACAGGCTCCGGACGCGCAGGCTCAGCAGCCATGGCTCACGGGCCCAGCCACTCCGCGGCATGTGGGATCTTCCCGGACCGGGGCATGAACCTGCGTCCCCTGCATCGGCAGGCAGACTCTCAACCACTGTGCCACCAGGGAAGCCCCCAAGAATATTTTGTTGTTACAAACAATGAGGTGAAATTTAGCTCATCTCTGAAGGAAGTGTTGAATATATAATCACAGAGGGAAAATATGTGCTTTTTTATTGTCAGTTTCTAACAAGGCAGTCTTTCACTTTAGTCAGATACAATGTCAGAAGTGTTTTTATTAATTTGAAATATTTTGGAAAACAAAATTTTGCTTGCATTATGTCAAAAATAGTAGTCAATTCAAATTTCCTTGAGCTAAGCACAGTCATTGAAATATATGAGAATTTGTCACAGAAAGTCAGTTTCATAAGACCTTATTAACTGTGTCATGAAAGCTCAAGAATAAATAAAATTAGAACCCTTGAATTGCACTGAGTAATGGATGAGAGAGACCTACTTTGACTTCTCTTTCTGTCTTGCTGATGTATACACTTTAGATTTTGTATTAGAGAAGTCGTGTTTTAGTGTGAAAGGGAAATACATTTGGTTGGTTATATAATTCTGGTGGTTATTTTGAGTTACGTCTACCATTTAGGCCATTTTTTTAAAAAAGAGAAGCAAAATCTTTTTCTTATTATGTCTTAAAGTGAAAGTAGACATTGTGCAAGGCTTCTGGAAACTAGTCCCACAGTTTCATATAATTTAAAGCAGCTGTGAAGGAAGAGAATAGTAGCTATTTTGAGATAATCTTATTTGTCAGGAGTGGTGGAATCAAAATGGTTTTCCATTAAGGTTGGTCATCAGTGGGAATATTTGCAATAATATGCTGATTATTTCAATGTGCTGCTTTTTTCACTGTCACTGATGTGGAGATATGAGCTGGGTGAACATATGAAATAAAGGAAATTCCACTGAATTGAAATGAAAGTCAGGAGTACCTTGCACACGTCATTTCTAGACACTTTTCTCTCATTTAAAAAATGTGGATGATAGCTTCTACTTGGCTCATATGGTTGTTTTAATAATCAAAAAGAAAATTCATATGAAAGTGCTTTATAAACTTTAAATTGAAAGTCTAAAGAGCATAGTAATGTGAGATATAATTAGCCAGTCAAATTATTTTACTATCTTTTTCACAGAATCCCTGAAAAAAATGAAATTCCTATCTTCTTCAATATTTGGCATCATACCAGAATGTAAAGGTAGAATTCGGATTGTGATAGTGTGTAGCGTCCAAGAGCTGTAACTCCCTAATGGTATCTAACAGAAATATTTGGGGAAATCAACTAATTTTGTGGAGGCTACACTGTTTTAGCATGGGAAGCAGTTCTCCATTGTGTGAAAATATTAATCTCTTGAGGAGAAGGATAAACATTCAGAACAACTTCTTCCAACTAACTGACATTGAATCACAAGCATTCAAATTCACAGGTTTTAATAATACTGTACAGTTGGACTTCCTGGTGGTGCAGAGGTTAAGAATCCTCTTGCCAATGCAGGGGACACGGGTTCTATCCTTGGTCCGGGAAGATCCCACATACCACAGAGCAGCAAAGCCCGTGCGCCGCAACTACTGAGCCTGCACTCTAGAGAGCCTGTGAGCCACAACTGTTGAGCCCACGCGCCACAACTACTGAGCCCACATGCTGCAACTACTGAAGCCCACGTACTCTAGGGCCTGCATGCTGCAACTACTGAAGCCTGTGCATCTAGAAGCCCGTGCTCTGCAACAAGAGAAGCCACCGCAATGAGAAGCCCTCACACTGCAATGAAGAGTAGCCCCCACTCACCGCAACTAGAGGAAGCCTGCATGCAGCAATGAAGACCCAACGCAGCCAAAAAAAAAAAAACCCCAAAAAACAAAACTGTACAGTTAAAAATGCTTCTCCATTTTTACTCAATCTGAAATTCAGAGAAATGCAAACTTAGATAGTCCTTAACCTGGCGTAGGTTTACATCCCCTTTTCCCCCCAGCATATGGTTGTTGTAGAAGCAGAATAATTTTGTAATGACAATAATTAGTAAAAAATGCTAATAAAATTTGTTAGGAAAGAGTTATTGATAGATTTATGATATCTTAGGTGCACATATATTAATCATTTTAGAAAAATATTAGAACATGAATGGATTCAAAAAGTTGTATATGTATTTACTACCCTGACACACACAAAGCCAAGTTATGAGTAATGGACTCTAGAAGTTCTAAGTGACTGGTTTTCTGTTTTCAGACCTATCTTGAGACTTGTGACATTAATGACTAAAATTTCACCATTGGAGAATGATTCATTTCTGTTTCTTCAAGAAACAAAAGTTCTTATAGAACTTCAAATATAGTTTAAGCCATTACCAGGTAACATTTTAGCAGGCAATTTGTTGGCAGGTAGTGAGAGTAATTTGAAAGTAGCTGAGAGTAATTCTTACACAAAACAATATAGGTATATGAATATGGGTTTCACAACTTGAGTGAGAGGTGCATGTGTATGAAAGGGGGGTTCTACCACATTTGAGAAATTCAGTTGGGCTGCAGAGGAGACACAAAGACACCAGCAAGTGATAAAAAAAAAAAAATTCACACTTTTGCTGAAGTCGTTCCCTGTTGCCATATTACCAGTATTTGCCTAATGTCAAAGACAAATGTTTTAATGTTTCTAACTGTTATTTCTGGGAATTTTACCAGCTGAATCATCCATCCCCTTTTCCATTTAGTTGAATTGTTATTTCAGATGTTCCAAAAATCTCCCGTGTCTTCAAATTAGAAGCTGACTCTGTGGTTACTGATGAAAAAAATTCTAGTTAACACATGTCCTAGAAAAATGCTACTGTTTTTGAAAGAATTCTGTTTAGTAGCACATTTCTTAAATGTATGATTCTGTACGTCCAATTAAACATTGTATGTATAATCACATACTAACCATTCTAACGAAAAATAAGAGACTAGGTAATTACTTTCCTGATTCCTCATTTGTGAACTTCATATCTTTATACTATTATCAGATATAATATTTAATATATATTAATTGCTGAGCAATTAATTTGCTGAGCAGTGTACTACATATAGGGATACAAAGATAAATAATCAAGACTACTGCTAAAAGGGATTTTGTAATCTAGTGGAGGAATTAGAAAAGGAAATCAACAATCATGACAGATATCTATTAGAAATTTTTGAATGGAAGATTTTGAGAATGATTATAAGACTGTATCTCAGCTAAGGCAGGATGGCCTCCACAATCAATTCACCAAGTCTGCTAAAGGAGCAGGAGTGGGGAGTGGTGGTGTCTGGGTCAGATATTTAACCTCCTTTGATTAATGAGTTGAAATAGAATGAGCTGTAAAACACCATGCTTCACTAAAATGTAAAATGTGTTGAGTTTTAGAAACAGTAGAAAAAATTTTATTTACAGTAATATCAATACTGTGTTGAGATTGCAAAATGAGTCCCCATTACTGGACTGTGAAACATTTTCATTTCATTAAAATCATACAAAGTTATGAAAGATTTCTAAATGTAGAACGTTTTTTAGGAAGCAGAAAGGACATTATATTTAAACTTCATACATAATATTATAAACCCTGTAATTGTGAGAGAATTTAACACAAAGGAACAGAGTTTCTCACTTGCTCACTCTCTTGTCCTCTTTTCTGTAGTACGGATGCTTTTGCGCAAGACTCCTAACCAGAAAATGTGTCTTCACAATTACTAAATGAACAATCCCTATCAGATATCAAGAGACTGAAGTGCATTCAGGGACCTGGGTGCCCAAGAGCAAATCAGTTACTCTGTAATTATGGAAACAGCAGCTCCATTCAAAATGCTTGAGTTTTCTCCACATTTCGCACAAACGTATATTTTCATTCGCCTTGTGGCCTCCCAGCTTCTTCCTGCGTTGAGTCGCCTGTAACATGGGTGACTGGTACAGATACTGCTGTGGCTCTTTTTCCCTCATGAATCGGTGTGTTGATAGATTCCACCTGCAAAGGGAATGAATTCTTTCCATCCAAAACTATTCTCAAGAACAACTGTTTATTAATATTGTTTTTATTGTTGTTGTTGTTACTCTTGTTGAGAGATGAAGCAGGCAGTGAAATTACCCAGAATCTCGGGTTAGATACCTGTTCTTTGAAGAAGCGAGAGGTCAGATTTCCCTAGCTCTATTTGTAGCCCTCAGGAAATCAACTCCTTTCCCTGCCTCCTGAGAAAGAAAGGTCCTGTCAATACTATGAGTTTCTTTTATCATCTTTACGGAAGCGGAAATTTTTCCCTGTCCTCTTCTGTCACATTTCCCATTAGGAGATTTGCTAACAGAGTGTAAGGAAAATATCTATTAGTCATTTTATTACAGCTGGGAAAATGAAATATAATTCTTGTGTCAGGAGAGACACAGACACTGTGGAGCTTTCACATAAGGCCAATACATCCTATTTCAGGACTTAAGGTACTATATGTCCCATTATTTCTTCATCTGAGGGATGGAGTATTGGGGGTGAAAAAAACAGTGTGATCCACCCCTTGGTTGGAGAACCATTTATTATATCTATTAATTAATTAGTATATCATTTTATTTCTGCCTTCCAAACAGAGAAAAAATAAATACTTGTATGAAAAAAATAAAAGCAATTAAGAGATGACTAAATTCAAAATAGAACACTTCCAAATTGGCAAAATAACTTACTCAATTTGCAAGACCAAACATATCCGATTATTTTCTTTTTCACTTGATACAGATCTTCAGATGATAATTTATTTTATTCAGTTATTTTATTTGATGTGGAAAGAAGATGCTTCAGGTTAAAAATACAATTTAAATGTGATAAAATTTCATAATTATTCTATAAACGTTTTCTCCCAAATTATGATACTAAAATATTCTTAAAGGAAAATAGCTCAATGTTTCTTCCAAAGAAAAAAATCAAAATAATTTTCTCACAGTTCAGTCATGTAAGCATGTTGTCATTACAAACTTGTGGCTGCAAAACAAAATCAAGATGTCATCAAATTTGGGAGAGGGTTTCCTTAGAAGTGTTTCCCTTATGCTCTGAGATTTTAGAAATCTTATTCAATATTCCCCAGTGTGTGGTCTGTGAGTTATTAATGGCTTCATGAAGACATAATTTTCTTTTTGTTTTTTAGTGATGAGAGTGTTATCACTTGGCCCAAGATATCTTAGTAGCTTCTCGTAGGGTCTTGGTGGGCAATTAAATGATCTGACTCAAAGTGATATATATTACTTTCTATAATTCTTTGGCCCAGATTTGTCACATGACCTCACCTAGCCACAAGAAGTCAAGAAGAGCAATCCCACCGTATACCTGGGAGGCAAAGAGCTGGAGCTCTCTGCTTGATAGCATTACTTCAGTAGTTGGAATAGCCGAGAGACGGATACAGGGTGTGTCTGGAATGGATCACTAAGTTGGCTTGTGGCTAACTTGCATATAAACTTGGGTCTATTCAAAATAAAATCAGGGGTCTGCTTGATAATCCCATTGTTTTTCTCTCATGAATATTTCTGGTCTTAGATAAACAACCTTCTAGCTAGTGAATGATGTCATGATGGAGAAAACATGTACTTTTCTATAATATAGTGATTATATCAGTTATTTATTAAATTATTAATCCTTTTTTGTTTTACTGAATAAACATATCATGGACTCAAACTAGATTATAACAGTGCACAAAAAATAGTTTTTACTCTTTTTTTTTTCCTTTTCCCTTTTTCTTTCCTTTTTTCCTTTTCCCTTCCTTTTTTTTCCTGCGGTACGTGGGCCTCTAACTGCTGCGACCTTTCCCGCCATGGAGCTCAGGCTCTGGACACGCAGGCTCAGTGGCCACGGCTCACGGGCCCAGCCACTCCATGGCATACGGGATCCTCCCAGACCGGGGCACGAACCCACATCCCCCGCATCGGCAGGCGGACCCCCAACCACCAGGGAAGCCCAAGTTTTTACTCTTAAATAGTAGCTTACAGTCTACTACATGATCCAAAATTTTAATGAATAGGTCTTGCTCCTTCTCTGCTGTCCTGTGTTAGGTGTAAATATGACCAAAAACAGCATATAAATGGTCTGGAAATGAGACAGATAAGATTTGAGGTAGGGTTTCCAATGAGTGGCATGTGCTGTAATTTAGACAAGAGATGAGGTATTGGGGTGCCAATAGTAGTACTACCTCATGACATTTCCTAAACTCACAAAGTGCTTAGGAAACAGATGGACATTTCTTTAGGCATCAAAGGGAACTGACACTTACCCTGGGTGACTCCCTCAGAGATGCCTCTTGGGTATATCAATTATAAAGCAATCCTTATTTTACTTAGTTTTGTAAGTGAACTCAACCTTAACAGGAATTTAAATCACTCTATTAATGGAAGTACTGATTTCCAAGATTTAAAACATCAGATTTAGTGTGAGTTTAGTCATTTATTAAATATGGATGAACATTTGCATAATTCAGTCTCTTATCCATGCTAAAAAGAATTACAATGCTTAAATTTTAAACCTTTGCCCAATCAAATATAGAACAATAAGTGTTACGAATATGTGATAGTATCAGAATAATTATTTTACAAAGAAAATTTATTATACTGGAAATCTTGAGAACTCTTGAAATGCAAGCATTAAACAACCAAATCTTACGTGTGGCTCATAATATATCTATTTTTCTTAAAATATATTACTTTTGTTTGGACTTCATTTTAAAAATAATTCAGACTTGAAAAGTACTTAAAAATCAAATATAATTATTAGAATCTGTAGATATTACCACTAAATATTATCATATCTTTAAAAATTTTTGAATTCTATATCTTGTTCCAATTTATTGAGACTTGTTTTATGGCCCAGAATAGGTCTGTCTGAGTGAATGTTCTATATGTGCTGAAAAAAATGTGTCTTCTGCTGTTATTGGTTGGAATGTTCTACAGTTATCAATTAGGGCAATTAATACTGTTATTCAAATTGATTATATTCTTACTGATTTTATGACTGCTTGTTCTGGCAATTCTTGAGAGAGGAATATTAAAATATGCAACTATAATTTTGGATTTATCCATTCCTCCTTTCAGTTCTAACAGTTTTTCCTACATGTACTTTGAAGCTGTCCTATTAGATTCATACATAGTTAGGATTGTTATGTCCTCTTGATGAATTAATCTCTTTAGCATCATCAAATGACCTTTTTATCTCTGATATATACTTCCATATTAATAAAGCCACTCCATCTTTATATAATTAGTATTTGTATGATATATCTTTTTCCATGTTTTATTTTCAGTCTGTTTTTATTTTAAAGTGAGTCTTTTATATACAGCTTTTGAATTTTCCTTTTGTTTTTTAAATCACATCTGATAATCTCTACCATTTAATTTAAACCATTTACATGTAATGTAAATTCTTTAATTGAATTTAAATCTGCCATCTTGGTATTTGTTTTCTATTTATCCCATATGTATTTTGTTATTTTTTCCCAATTTTCTCCCTGTTTTTATATTAATTTAGTATTTTTTATGACTCTATTTGATCTCCTCTATTGAACTATACCTCAGTTTTTCCAATGCTTGCTCTAAGTTTTACAACATGCATCTTTAGCTTATCACAGTCTACATTCAAATAATATTATACCATTTTACATATAGTATAAGAAATTTAAAACAGTATATTTCCATTGTTCCCTTACTGGTCTTTGTGCTGTTGTTATCATATAATTTACCTCTATGTTTGTTATAAATGCCACAATGTATTGTAATTATTTTTGCTCCAAACAGATATATGTCTTTTAAGGCTTTTTTTTTTTTTTTTTTTGCGGTATGTGGGCCTCTCCCCGTTGTGGCCTCTCCCATTGCAGAGCAACAGGCTCCAGATACGCAGGCTCAGCAGCCATGGCTCACGGGCCCAGCCGCTCCGTGGCATGTGGGATCCTCCCAGACCGGGGCATGAACCCTCATCCCCTGAATCGGCAGGTGGACTCTCGACCACTGCACCACCAGGGAAGCCCTAATCTCATTGTGAGCCATGGCTGCTGAGCCTGCGCACCTGGAGCCTGTTGCTCCGCAACGGGAGAGGCCACAACGGTGAGAGGCCCATGTACCGCAAAAGAAAAAAAAAAAAGTGAGTTTAAAAAGTGCCCTTTATGCTTTCTGTTGCCATTGCATTGTATAGATCCAAATTCCCATCTGGTATCATTTTCCTTCTCTCTGCAGAACTTCCTTAAACATTTCTTGTAGTGCTAGTCTACTGTTAATTAATTCTCTTAGCTTTTGTATGCCTGATAGTCACTATTTGTTTTGATTTTTGAAAAGTATTACTGCTGCATAAAGGAGTCTAGGGAGATTTTTTTTTCTTTTAGTACTATAAAGATATCAGTCGATTTTTTTTTTTCCTGCATGCACTGTTTCTGATGAGAAGTCTGATGTCATTCTTTTCTTTGTTCTACTGTATGTAATATGACTTTTTTCTCTGGCTGCTTTTAAGATTATGTCTTTAATATTACTTTTCAACAATTTGATTTTTAAGTGCTTTAGTATGGTTTTCTTCATTTTTCTTCTGCTTGGTATTTGTTGAATGTCTTTGATCTTTGGGTTTATAGTTTTCATCAAATTTGTAAAAAATGCTGGCCATTATTTCTTCATGTATTTTCTGTTTCATCTACCCTTTTTTGATAATTCTTTCCTTGGTCTTCATAGTGACTTCACATGCATGTGCTGTGCTCAGAGACTCATTTCAGGGATCCCTCTGCTGATCTTGGTGCTCTCGCTCTGTGCAGCTCCCTCCGCTCTGGTACTTTGACTCATAAGTTCCAGCCACCACGGCCTTCCTGTCTCTACACTTTGTCTCTCAACTCTACAAGACCACTTAGTTCTATTTGGGTTTCTTTTCTCTTCACTGTCCCCTGGAAACTCACTCTAGGCAAGAAGCTGGTGCAGGGTCACCTTATTTGCTTCCCTTCCTCCAGGAATTATTCTTCTGCATTGCCTGTGATTCAATATCTGAAAACCATTGTTTCCCACAGTTTGTCAGGTTTTCCAGTTGGTTAAAGCAGGAAGGGAAACCTGGTCCCTGTTATTCCATTATGGTCAGAAGCAGGATGATATGCCTTGTTTCAAAATTTTAAATATCCTATTTCATAGAGAGATTTTTGATTTCAGAGATGGGTATGATATAATTTGAAACAATAAGGTCATCATAGTTTTTGCAATTTATATGGTATAATAACAAAACTAATTTTATGTTATGGATGCAACAAAATTGTGATATATGGCATAATTTTCTTTATGTAGTTATGTCTATATAGAAGGTTCAGACAGAATAAATGCATGCATCATAGAAAGCTTTGTTATGGAAAAAGTAAAGGCCATTAAATTGACCTTGCATGCTTAATATCATACTTAACTAGCCATGATTAGGCTTAAATTAACAACTGTAGTTTGTTAGGTCCTGGCTTCCAAAACTGGGATACCCAGTGCTTTGGGTTAGCTTCTCCCAGTTAGTTCACTCAATGTGGGCAATTTATATGCCAGACATAACGTATGCCCCTTTTGTGGACAAAGGATTCAAAAAATAATTATTGGCTACAATACAAAGTAACACCTGGGTTCAATTTGTCATTTTGTACACTCTGGAAAAGGCACATGAAAAGTCAAAACTATTTCTCCCAAGAATATAGAACATTGAAGTAGCCTAGGGCTTCTCTTAATAATTCAAATATCAAATAATTTTATTATGATAGAATAACTGCATTTTATTTACCTCTCACTTAGCACTTTTAGAGGGAGCTAATGAGGTAGTGTGACAGCCCTGGCTAAATTTTTTTTCATTCCTTTTTAACTGATACTTTTTTTTTTTTTTTTTTTGCGGTACGCGGGCCTCTCACTGTTGTGGCCTCTCCCATTGCGGAGCACAGGCTCCGGACGCGCAGGCTCAGCGGCCATGGCTCAGGGGCCCAGCCGCTCCGCGGCATGTGGGATCTTCCCGGACCAGGGCATGAACCCATGTCCCCTGCATCGGCAGGTGGACTCTCAACCACTGCACCACCAGGGAAGCCCTTAACTGATACTTTTAAAACAAAATTTTTTACTGTGTTTTTATTTCTGCGACTAATAACCATTTTCAAAACAGACATGGTTCTAGCCAATTCTCAACCTTGTTCTCCTGATACTCAGGGGAAGTGGTTCTAATCTCAATTAAATGGATCTGCCAGTACAACAATACTTTAGGATAAAATGTATTCAGTGAGGATAGTGAGTATATTTTATGTTTATATAGTAAACAAAAGGAATTATAATCAAGAATATGTTTTTATGGATCTAGGTGGAAATGTACATACAGACTTTGTGCCCCTTTGTAGAAAAACAAATGATGAACCCCTCTGAAGAATTAAAGAATATGAGGCTTCATCCCTGCAGTTACAGTGGATTTATCCATTAACAATTGGCTTGGTTACTTTCTTCTAGAATAGCAGATCTTTTTAGGCATTGAACTTTTCCCAACAAAATATTATGAGAATTTTCAAATGTACAAATTTTGGAAGAATTTCACAGTGAATACTTACATATATTCACTACCTGGATTCTTTAATTAACATCTTAGTACATTTTCTGTACCACATATTTATTCTTCACTTCACATACCAACTTTTTTCTTTGATGCATTTCAAAGGAAGCTGCAGACTACAGTCTTTCACAGTCTGCTTCCTCCAAATATATCAGCGTGCATCAGATGCTCCATTTTTAATCTCTCAATTTTGTACATGTATTATGACATATAAAATGCTTTCTCTGATATAATATAGTTTTATAGTATAACAAAAATAAAAATAATCAGGTAATATAAGTAATATTATAAGCATTAAATAACCTTGAAACATTGAAAAAACATATTTCAGTATTTGGTTCCATCATGATTATGTTTATCCAGCAAATATCCTTTTAATGCCTCTAGTTTCTTTAACCTTTAGTCGTTTTTATGATCAAATTAGTGAGATTGTCCTTAGACTGGAAAATATTCTTAACGTCCTTCTTTTGGTCTTGGTTATTTCACCTCTGTGCAGAAGAGGTTGAATTGGGTGATCTTTTTTTTGTGTGTGTGTGGTACTAGGGCCTCTCGTTGTTGTGGTCTCTCCTGTTGCGGAGCACAGGCTCTGGATGCGCAGGCTCAGCGGCCATGGCTCACGGGCCCAGCCGCTCCACGGCATGTGGGATCTTCTTGGACCGGGTCACGAACCCATGTTCCCTGCATCGGCAGGCGGACTCTTAACCACTGCGCCACCAGGGAAGCCCAAATTGGGTGATCTTGAATAGGCTTTTCAGGCCTGGAACTCTCTGATTCTCATACTTCTTCTCCCAACTCATCAGATGCACCCTGCCGTGCTTTGTGAAAGCAAATATTTTGGAGATTCTTCAAACTACTGTTCTTTATGTCTGTGTTCAAAATGTATTAGTTGGGGGAATTCTTGTATTCTTGTTACACTAGAAATGTAAAAGGCCACGATGAACAGTTGACAAAAAACTCTTGCTTCCCCGGGTCAGTGAAAATAATCACCATGGCTGCTCCTGGTCCACAGAGGAGCCTTTGTAGTGATGGCTCAGTTAAAGTGAATCATCAAGAGGATGAGAGAGAACTTTATGCATCCTTTTCACATGATGCAAACTGATCATATGCAATCATATCCCAATTATTTTGGGAAAGAAATGTCACATGTAACTTAGTAAGAGATGACATTCCTGCTATTCAGATATGAAGGCTTCTAGTGACTTGGAATGATAAATGGCTGATTTTGCAGGTTCTGCATTTCAATGTCAGTTACCAAAAAGAAACCTGTCATCTAGAGAGGAAGAACAAGATAAAATCAGAATTACTAGAATTACAGAATTGTATTCCATACTGCCTGAAGGCACAGTCATCTTATTCAGCATCAGTTCTTAAGCATTTGACTTTGAGAAATCTATTTAAAGTAGAAGTGTAGGCAAATGGATGGACCCTGTTTGTCATATATATGCACATAACATATATATATATGGCATATGGCATATATATAAGCATATATTTATATATAATTTACATAGTAATGTCTTTTCTATGAGGTTGTTTTAGCTTTCTTTTCCAAATTGCATCTTGTAACTCCTCTAAGTCCTCTGATTAAAGCCTTCCAATGACTTAAAATAAAGTTTGAATATGCCTTACCATGACCACCAAGACCTTGCATGATCTGACCCCTGCCTGTCTCTCCAAAATCAGCTTATATCACTCTCTCCTTTGCAGAACATTCCGTGGTTTCATTAGACTTCTTCTTGAAGCTGGATCCTTCATTAGGAATTTTTGCATTGGTTGTATTCTCTGCCTCCCCAAACTTAGCTCAAATGTTATCTTTGCAGAGCCATATTTTGTGGACACGCTTAGCTCAAGTTGTTATTCCTCTGTATTCACATTCACATTATGTGGGTCTTTGCTTCTTGGCACTTAGAATGGTTTTGTTTATGTGTTTCCTGATTTGTTGCTCTGTGGGTCTCCCCTAGGATGTTAGTTGGCTGAGAGTATAAACTTCAGTTTTCTCTGTTAGTGTTGAATTCCCAGTGCTTCAGTAGTACCTGGCGCACAGTGAACACAGTAGTGATTGTTGAAGGATGTTTCCTGAGAGCAGTCACTGTTGACTGTGGTACCGCAGTGATTTCCACATCAATATTCAGAACTGATGACCTAGATAGTTATGTAATTATTTTCAACAAAGAAGCATTATTAGATGTTCATTTGCAATTGACACATAGTTTTTCATCATTATCATAAACTTGGTAAGTGACAACAGTGTGGTGTAGTTGAGGTACAGGACTGTGTTGAAATTTTGTTTCTGCTTCTTATGAGCTCTGTAACCTTGCTAAGTCTCCATGTCCCAATCTATATAGCAGGAATAATAGATAACTCATGAGAGGGTTGTAAATATTGAATCTAGTGTGTCTGTAAAGAGACCAGGACAGAGCCTGAACACAGTGCCTGCCACATAGAAGGAATTTTATGAATCATTAACATAAAACTTTTGTCTGTATCATTCCAAATTTTCTTCTTTTTGCTGTAAATATGCCTTCTATGTAAATAAAACCAGAGAGATTCTAATACTAATGAATCAAAAGAGTGGCTTAATAATGCATTGAAGTATTTAGTTATCCTATTCTGGTGTTTGTAATTAAGTAATACATTTCACAAAGTACCCTGAGATCAAGACTTACCTCAATACAATCCTGCATCTTAATTTTTTTTGCATTGTATTGATATATTTTATAAATATATTATTGATATATGTTTTTGCATACCCTTCTAGGCTTCTGAAAATCTGTAGTTTTGGTTTCTTTTTTCCTTCCTAGCTGAAAACGTTTTACAATTTTTAATTAGAGCCATGTATATTTTTCCCATTTCATACCTGATCAAGAACAGATGCATCACTAATTAAATATGTGCTGCCCCATAGTACGTGCAGGCAGTAAGTTTGAAGAGGGTAGTGGTGTGCAGTGTTGGGAAATATGGGCAGTAAGCCAGCCTGGGGGAACTGGGGTGGCCTACCTTATCTTTGCACTTTCTATCAGAAAATGTAAGCCCTTACTAACTGCACATGCAGCTCAATACTTATCTAGTACTAACATATAACCCAGTACCTCAAATAGCTACATGCTATTAGATCAAGCATTCCCATGAGAAAAACCAAGGATAATACTTTGGCCAGGAACCTGAGGGCGGAGAAGACAGAGCATGTACTTCCTCATCATCTCAGAGCATCACAGCTTCCTGGCAGGAAGAAGCCTCCTTCCTCCAGGACTGACTCATAGCCTCATCACCACAGTTTTCCTGAAACATCATCCAGCCTAATGCCAGTATGTCTTGCATCCCAGTTTGCCTCTGTAAATGCAAGAAGCCTCAGATTACCACATTTTCCCATCCCATAAGGTTCCAGACATCCACTACCCTGACTTCCTCTCATGACCCTCTCCTCTCCAACCCTATCCCTCACCCTGTCCACTGGGTGCTATGGATCTAGAGGTCTTAGCAACAAAATCCCTCTGACCTTTAGTTCTCCTTTAAAAATTCCATGCATATTTTTTTTTCTCAAACTGAAACCTAGTCCTCACTTGAGGACACTATACCCCCTGTAGACCATGCAAGTGGTGACTTTTTTCCTCTGCTCATCCTTGGGCCCTGCAAATGAGAGAGGTGTGTTGATCCTAGTCAGTTATAGCCCATTCCCCTCCCTCTAGCCAGTTGCTCATTTGACTTCTCTTCCCAACATCTCCATATCCAATCCATTGACTATTACAGAATAGATCTGGAATTTGACCATTTCTGGACCATTTCCACCTTTACCTTCTGTTTCAAGCCATCATCGTCTGCCACCTGGGTTATTGTAACACCTCCTAAATGGTTTCTTAACTTCTACCCTTGTACACTTTGGGCTAATTTTTCATATACCTGTCCAAGGATTCCTTTGAAAACCTAAGGCAAATCATGTCACTTCGTGGCTCCAAACCATACAATGGTTTTCAATCCCATGAAGAGGCCCATAAGGTCCTCCTACATTATCTGACTCCTTGACTACCCCTCTGATCTCATCTTTTATTGCACAGTCCCTTTTTACTTCCTTCTAGCCATACTGTCTCCCTGCTACATCTAGAACTTTGCCAAGAATGCCCTTCATGTCTCTTGGACCAGCTCTTTCCTCTATCTGGAATGCTCCTTCACCAGATAAGACTCTCATCTTTCATTTCTTTCAGGTCCCTACTCATGTTATGGATAGAAGGTCAAGTTATGAGTGAACTCTTCCTTGACTACTGTATATAAAGCATCACTCTTCTCCTCTGTTCTTTATCCATCCTGCTTGGGTTTATTTTTTCTTCATAGCACTTATCACAACTTCACATATTATATATTTATTTACCACATCCCCCCTAGAATGAAAGCCATAGGAGAAACGAGACTTTGTTTTACTTATTATTTTGTCCTCTTCACCTAGAACAATTTTTAGGATTTAGTAGATTTATATTCATTATTTGTTGAATGAATGTTTAAATTATCTCATTACTCTTCTGAATTAGAGAGAATGGATTCTTCACTTTAATTACTAGGAGATGTTTCTCCTACCTACAGAGAAAAACTACCTTTACTAAGTTCCAGTGAAATAATAGAGGATAGGAAGAAAATGAATACAGGATAATAATATTATAGTAGTTAAGAAAAGTTTCTTGAAAATTTCATGTTTAAGTCAAGAAAAGGATATAATATAACCTATTTATTAAAGCTTAGAACTTTAGAGATGGACGTAATCTTAGAGGAAACTAAGACATAAAGAGGCAAAGTGAACTTGTCCAAAATAATGGAACTAATCGGTTGGCAGGCAGGGCTGTATCTCTGACTCATTATTTTCTATTCAGGATTCATTCGCTCAGCAGTGAATATTCACTGAGCACCTACTCAGGTTATGCTGTGGTCAAGGAAACAGATACAAGATCTCCTCTGATGGATCTTCACAGTAGGAAAGGAGATAAATGTTAAAAATATTGATGTTAAACACATACATTCTTGGACTGTGTACTCTGAAGAAGGCTGCATCTAAAAAGTGATATATTTATGAGAGGAGAATGACTCAATCTGAAGGATAAAGCAACTCTTCCCTGGGTAGGTATAATCAGGAAACTAATGGACTTTTGAGTGATGAGGAGGAAGAGGAAGAGGAGGGGATAGTTTTTCTGGCAAAAAGACCAGACACTTGTTCCTGGAAGGGGCAGGAAGGAGCACAGTGCTGTCACCTGACTGTAGAAAGGCTTGGGTGACCTTTGATAATGCTAGACTCCCAATTTGATATTATTATTGTTATGTTAACTACTTATTAAAGCATAATAGACATTGAGAACTATATAGCCCTATACACAATTTAACTATGAATAAAACATTTCTTTGCCTCTTCTTTCAATTTCAGGAATGAGTTTACCATTAGTTGAAAAGTTCAACCTCTCCAAAGAGCCCTCTCTTGACGATCTAGTTCTTTGTAGCTCCTCTTTTCTCATCCAGCTAGTTTCCTATTTTTATTGCTGAGTCATCCAATCAGGCTTAATTGTCTCTCCAGCTGGCTCTGTTCTTTTGGAGAAAAAATTCTGCTCCAGGTGCACTTTTTAAAATTAGGAAAATATGAGTGCCTAAATATGGACATAGCTAGAGTTAAATGGTGAATTCTGAAGTTATAGAGGATGATTAGCATCTTTTACCTTTCATCATGGTGACCGATAGATTTTGAACTATCCTATCGCAAGCTACCCATTGCTCTCACTGATAAATATTTTTTAAAAATTCCTTTTACGTGATTTTTATTTGTTACTTAATTAGTTCTTTTTAGAAATTTTAGATTAATTCAAAATTGAGTCACACGTTTTTTTTTCCCAAAGGCAATGTGGTTTGAAGTAAAAATACAACTAAACTGAGAAATCAAATTTGGAATTAATGAGAAATCATTTAATTTCCTCTCTATTATTTATGAAACAAGATTTCCAAGTAAATTCACTGTTTAAATGTTGAAAGGAGAATGATTAACCTACTCTAGAAAAAGGTTTATAAGTCCTACCATACGGAAGTCTTTGGATGAATGTTAAGAAGAATATGACGTTAACACATATGCAATGTTTCTAAAATACTTTGTTCCATGTACTTGAACATAAAGAAATAAATTATTTTAATGTACTCTATTGATCTACAATTGGCCCTAAATGGTAAATGGTAAATGAAATTACACTAAATGGTAACAGAAACATATTTTTTTCTGCTCAGTTTATTCAAATATTAATGTTTAAATACTTATATTAGGTTAAACTGTTCACAAAATTCCACTCATATTGTCACAGATAATACATTTTGACTTATGTAAATCAAATCAAAGATTCAGATTGTTTGATATGTTATTTTTATGGCAGTTCAGCCTCTATACTTATGTGATATTAAAAATGTTTCCAGAAAACTTCATTTATCAGATATTTTATTTTCCCTTTACTGTATTCATATTGTAGCTACACAAATAACTCTTGCTCAATTATCTTACATTCTAAATTTGATTTGTTGTGCTCGCTTCAGCAGCATGTATACTAAATTTGATTTGTGGGACTAAAATTGATGAGAAAATAGAAGGAAAACTTAATTTAGCATGTATAGATATAGTGCTAGCATTTCACATACATTATACCAAACAATCCAATCAGTTATATATATATATATATATATATATATATATATATATATATATATCTCCACTCTTTTTAAGATTATTTTCCCATATAAGCCATTATAGAGTATTGAGTAGAGTTCCCTGTGCTATACAGTATGTCCTTATTACTTATCTAGTTTATATATAGTAGTGTATATATGTCAATCCCAATCCCCCAATTTATCTCTCCCCCCCCTTACCCCCTGGTAACCATAAATCTGCCAAACAATTTACTTTTATTTCAACAAGTTCAGTAAAGTCAGAGCAAAATATTAATGTAAAGTCTAAAATTTTTCATTCCTATGGTCAGAAAAATTGTATTTTACCCATAAATGGTAATAATGTCAGTAACAGCATAAGACTTTATGTGTCTCTTTGGACATATTTTAGGATTCAAGTCTACATTACTAAAAATTTGTAAGCCCATTTACCTGCATCTTTTACTCCCTGGACAAATTTCTGAGAGAGTAGACTTAAAGTCTGATACCAAGATGTGAATGTGGTCCCTAAAGCATTAGAACAATGGCCTGGATATCACTGTAGAGTCATAGTATTGTACGATAATTCAGAAATTTCTTGGTTCAGCATTTCTCAACAGTGTTTCTATTAAGTGCTTTCAATAAAAGAGTTGTATATCATCCACACAGTGACAGCTTTACTTCTTCTTTTCTGATTTGGATTCCTTTTATTTCTTTTTTTTTCTCTGATTTCTGTGGCTAAAACTTCCAAAATTATGTAAAATAATAGTGGTGAGAGTAGGCAACCTTGTTCCTGATATTAGGGTAAATGGTTTCAGTTTTTCACCACTGAGAATGATGTTGGCTGTGGGTTTGTCATATATTAGCAGATGACTTGATACTATACATAGAGAATCCTAAAGACTCTACCAGAAAACTACTAGAGCTAATCAATGAATTTGGTAACGTAGCAGGATACAAAATTAATGACAGAAATCTCTTGCATTCCTATACACTAATAATGAAAAATCTGAAAGAGAAATTAAGGAAACACTCCCATTTACCACTGCAACAAAAAGAATAAAATACCTAGGCATAAACCTACCTAAGGAGACAAAAGACCTGTATGCAGAAAACTATAAGACACTGATGAAAGAAATTAAAGATGATACAAACAGATGGAGAGATATACCATGTTCTTGGATTGGAAGAATCAACATTGTGAAAATGACTCTACTACCCAAAGCAATCTACAGATTCAATGCAATCCCTATCAAACTACCAATGGCATTTTTCACAGAACTAGAACAAAAAATTTCACAATTTGTATGGAGACACAAAAGACCCCGAATAGCCTAAGCAATCTTGAGAAAGAAAAAAGGAGCTGGAGGAATCAGGCTCCTGGACTTCAGACTATACTGCAAAGCTACAGTAATCAAGACAGTATGGTACTGGCACAAAAACAGAAATAAAGATCAATGGAACAGGATAGAAAGCCCAGAGGTAAACCCACACACATATGGTCACCTTATCTTTGATAAAGGAGGCAAGAATATACAATGGAGAAAAGACAGCATCTTCAATAAGTGGTGCTGGGAAAACTGGACAGCTACATGTAAAAGAATGAAATTAGAACACTCCCTAACACCATACACAAAAATAAACTCAAAATGAATTAAAGACCTATATATAAGGCCAGACTCTATAAAACTCTCAGAGGAAAACATATGCAGAACACTCTATGACATAAATCACAGCAAGATCATTTTTGACCCACCTCTTAGAGAAATGGAAATAAAAACAAAAATAAAGAAATGGGACCGAACAACACTTAAAAGCTTTTGCACAGCCAAAGAAACATAAACAAGATGAAAAGACAACCCTCAGAATGGGAGAAAAATATTTACAAATGAAGCAATTGACAAAGGATTAATCTCCAAAATTTACCAGCAGCTCATGCAGCTCAATATCAAAAAAACAAACAACCCAATACAAATATGGGCAGAAGATCTAAATAGACATTTCTCAAAAGAAGATATACAGATTGCCAACAAACACATGAAAGGATGCTCAACATCACTAATCATTAGAAAATGCAAATCAAAACTACAATGAGGTATCACCTCACACTAGTCAGAATGGCCATCATTAAAAAATCTACAAACAGGGCTTCCCTGGTGGCGCAGTGGTTGAGACTATGCCTGCCGATGCAGGGGACACGGGTTCGTGCCCCAGTCCGGGAAGATCCCACATGCCACAGAGCGGCTGGGCCCGTGAGCCATGGTCGCTGAGCCTGCGCGTCGGGAGCCTGTGCTCCGCAACGGGAGAGGCCACAACAGTGAGAGGCCTGTGTACTGCAAAAACAAACAAACAAACAAACAAACAAAAAAGTCTACAAACAATAAATTCTGGAGAGGGTGTGGAGAAAAGGGAACCCTCTTGCACTGTTGGTGGGAATGTAAATTAATATAGCCACTATGGAGAACAGCATGGAGGTTCCTTAAAAAACAAAAAATAGAACTACCATATGACCCAGCAATCCCACGACTGGGCATCTTCCCTGAGAAAACCATAATTCAAAAAATCATGTACCACAATGTTCATTGCAGCGCTATTTACAATAGCCAGGACATGGAAGCAACCTAAGTGTCCATTGACAGATGAATGGATAAAGAAGATGTGACACATACATACAATGGAATGTTACTCAGCCATAAAAGGAAACAAAATTAAGTTATTTGTAGTCAGGTGGGTGGACCTTGAATCTGTCATACAGAGTGAAGTAAGTCAGAAGGAAAAACAAATACCGTATGCTAACACATATATATGGAATCTAAAAAAAAAAAAAAAGATGATGAAGAACCTACGGGTAGGACAGGGATAAAGATGCAGATGTGGAGAATGGACTTGAGGACACAGGGAGGAGGAAGGGTAAGCTGTGATGAAGTGAGTGGCATGGACTTATATATACTACCAAATGTAAAATAGATAGCTAGTGGGAAGCAGCTGCATAGCACAGGGAGATCAGCTTGGTGCTTTGTGACCACCTAGAGGGGTGGGATAGGGAGGGTGGGAGGGAGGCGCAAGAGGGAGGGGTTATGGGGATATATGTATTTGTATAGCTGATTCACTTTGTTATAAAGCAGAAACTAACACACTGTTGTAAAGCAATTATACTCCAATAAAGACATTAAAAAAAAGAGTTGTATAGTCAAAAAAAAAAAAAACAATAACTACAAAGGTAGATATTATTTATGCCTCTCAAGGGTGAGGAAACTCAGTTTCAGAGAAAGTAAGAAACCTGAGAGGAAATCAGTAAAAATGTTCTTTAAAGGAAAAGTGTTTGATGATATACATGTTGTGAGTTTCATAGTATATTAATGCTGTGTTGGGGGGGTCCCCATTTTCTATGTGTTACAGTGATTCAGAACACCTGACTCTGATAGTAAAAGTACTACTACAGAAAAATAGAATTTTATTCAGTGAGATAACGAGGTGAAATAAGGCAAACTTGAGGAATCAGGGACTTCTATTCTCAGCTTTGTCACTATCTCATTAAATAAGCTCAGAAAAGCACTTAACCTTTCGAAACCTGACTTTCCATTTCTGGGGAAAGAAAAAAAAAAAGAGTAGAACAATTATGAGTTTTATCTAACAAGGGTTTTCTGAAGATTAAACAGTGTGAGTTTCCACTTCCTGGAATAAAGTTTGCTAGAACCTAGAACTCTTTGAATAAATCATGATGATAAGCTCAAATCACCCTTAATGTTTGGAGAATTTTTTTCCAGTCACAAAGGAAACAAACTTTTTTTGTACCTCTCCCAGTGTCTCTCCTCCACCCAGAATCATTGTTTAGGTTAAGAAGAAAATTGTTGAAGAGATATTTCTAGTCTACTTCTGTTTTTAACTGACTGTGTGACCTTGGTTATATCATTTAAACTCTAAGACCTCAGTTTTTTCATTTGAATAATCAGGGATTGATTATCTAGTTTAACTTTAAATAACATCAATGTGTTTCAGTCTCTCAGAATAGTGCTTGGCACATAATAGAAGCTCAATAAATACTAGGTGGAATGAATGAAAAAGTGGGTCATTACACTACTTTCATTTGCTTCATTACATCAGGTGGTGTAGGTGTGTCAGATAGAGAAACTACAAGGATACCTGTGAGGGAGCAGCACTATGGGGGGAATGTTTGGATGAAATTAATGATTTTCTCTTACTATGCTCACACAGGAGACATTTGCTAAATGTGACATTTGCTAAAATTTGCTTTGTCATCTAGGTCATTTATTGTGTGTATTTGTGTTTCTAACTCTAACCCTCTTTCAACTGCAAAACTGTGATTTATATAGTAGAGAACTGGCCTTGGCGTAACAATCATGCAGGTATGTTTTGTTTGATTTCCTTGCATAATTTAGTCCCTTAATCCTCTCAATATTTGTCTTCTGGTACCAGTGACATATATCTTTAACTTTCCTTTTGAAACAATCTTAAATTTACAGAAAAATTATAAAGATAGTGGGTAGAATTCCTATATACTTTTCACCCAGATTCTCCTAATGTTAAAATTTTACACAAATATGGTACATTTATTAAAAATGAGAAGTTAGTTTTGGTGCATTGTACATTTACAACACTATTAACTAAACTACAGACTTTATTTTGATTGCACCAGTTTTTCCACTCATGCCCTTTTCATATTCTAAGATTCTGGGATACTACATCCCATTTAGTCATCATGTCTCCTTAGAGAAATGTAATGTTCTTCAATCTTTTCTTGTTTTTCATGACCTTGATACTTTGAAGAGTACTGGTAGCTATTTTGTAGAAATTTTTTTCTGAAGTTGTCTCATGATTAGACTTGAATTATGGCTTTTTTTTTTATAAAAAGAAGTAATATTACTGAAGTGTTCTATTCTTTACATCTTATTGGAGTATATGACATCACCCTGACCTATCACTGGTGGTGCTGACCTTGATCACCTGATTTAGGTGGTGTTTGCCAGGTTTCTCCACTGTAAAGCTACTATTTTACCTTTCCATATTCTGTTCATTAGAAGTGAGTCACTAAGTACAGGCCATACTCAAGGGGAAAGAAATTGATCTTTGCCACCTGGAGGGAGAGATATCAAAGAATCTGTGGAAATGAGTTAAAATCAGTGTGATAATTAATAGTATTCAAGAGGAGATGGCTTTAGGTTATGTGACTATCCTGTTTACCTTTAGCGTTTGGTTCACTCATTTTACCAACCTTCAGTGGAGCTTGGTTGCAGCAGATATTACTGTGGTATTCTAATGTGATTTCTTCTACATTTATTATTTGAAATTATTCTGTAAGGAACATTTGCCCCTTCTTCTCTACTTATTTATTTAATCATTTGTTTACATCAGTATGGACTCATGAGTATATATTTTATTCTTTGGGCTTTAGTCCAATACTATTGTTATTTATTTTGTTGCTCAGATTGTTGCAGCTGTAGTCAGCTCTTTTAGGTTGGCTCCTGTGTCCTTTTGTGAAGTTCCTAACCTTTTTTTCCCAACATTACTTTCTGACATTACATGATGTTCCAGATTCATCTTGTATTTTCCTTTCTCTAGCTTTTGAATCTGCAGTTTCTCCAGGGAACCCTAGCTATTCTTATTGGAATGGTATTTAGAAATTAAGATCTGAGCCTCATGTGTGCTCATTGCTACCAAGGTGTCACTGCTTTTAGGCCCTCTTAGCAGACAGACAGTGGAAGCAGTTTTAATCTAGATTAGCACTTACATATGAAAACACTTCTTGGGATGCTTGGTTTCTGTCACTTCTCATTACTTTTGCCACTTGAAGACTTTCATATGATTGATTATAGATTCTCCACTTCTTCTACCACTTTTTCTAGTAATAAAATGTTAAAATAATTTAAAAATTATTTTTAAAGCAAATATCAGCAAGAGTAAGATTTCAAAATAATGACTCCCCAAATTGCACCCTAAATCACTTTTCTGAGTTTCAGAATTGTGTCCAACTCCCTGTTGAATGTTCTTACTTGAAAATCTACGTGATACCTCAAATTTAGTATGGTGAAATGTGCATTCTCCACACACCCTATAAACTGATCCTTCTCCTTTTTATATATCTTAATGACAGTCATTTAAGTTAGACTCTTTATCAGCTCACCCAATTAGTCAATGACTAAGTCCTGCTGATCTTACTTTTTCAATATAATCAATTTCCTTTCCTTCTCTTTCTCTCCCTCCCTCTCCCCTCTCCTAATCTTGTTCTAGCTCAGAAATTCACTGTCTTTCACTAGGTGAATTGCACCTGTTCCCTAACTGGTCTTGTTTATATAGCCTTTTTTCCCCCAAATTCATTCTTCTCAAGGCTCCAGCAAAAACCTTATCACGTTACACTTTCTCTGCTTAAATTCTCTCAAATGAGTCTCAAATGAGATTTATTTACTTAAATGAGTCCAGCTCCTTAAAATATTATACAAAGGGTTCTAAACCTCAGTGTTCCCACAGTCACTGAATGCTTGCAGTTTGGGTATTGGCTTCTGTTTCTTAGTGGCTTTGTGCTTTTTCCTGTTGCATATTCTTAGCAAGAATACCTCCCTGTCTCTTCCTACCCCTCATGACAACACACACACACACACAAACTCACACACACACACACACACACTCTTCTAGAATTCCTTCTCTGACTTCATCTCTTAGGTTGGTTTAGTGGATTTTCAGTGCAATTATTGCTACCTGCATTTTTGTCATTATTGTTATTATTGTTTGTTTAAAACATGCCAAGATATCTGATAAGTGCATTACCTGCTTTCTCTTTTTCACTTTTCTATAATTACTGTATCATAATTTCCCATCTGTTTCTACCTTCTCTAGTAGTGTGAGCACCTGAGGAATGCACCAGACCTTCCCTTTGTTGTATCAACAATGATGAGCACAGTTCCTGGTGGATGGTAGGTCTGTAATATCTTTTGTAGTGAATGGATGAGTAGACTCGGGAGCAGGCTGATGTGGAGGGAGAACAGTTATAGTCTTCTTAGAATGTCCTTTTTTGAATTCAATTTCTATTCCTAGAAATTCATCATGTTTGCTGCTAAGATGGTATGGATGAGAACTAGTATAAAAACCAACGCTGTTTATTCCTTAGTGAATATTTAAAATACTTCTAAATTTGTTAACATGCATTTTCTCAATTAACCTTCACAAAACACCACAAAATAGGTTTTCTTCCAAGTTTTACAAATGAGGAAATTAAGGCGGTGACAGAGTTTGTTAGAGCTTCTTCTAGGGCTCACAATACTGTATTATCCATTCTACCTAGCGGGGGGAAATGAAGTGTCAAGGCTGAGTTCTCACCAGTGGAATGTGAGTGAATATAATGCACTTCATTTTTATGCCTGGACCAGAAAACCTTCCCACAATCTCTCTTCCATTCTCCTTTCCTTTTTCTGGCTTGAACCATGGTCACTTCTTATGGCAGATAGTGAAACCACACAATGGAACGAGCCTGAGTCCTGGAATTTCTACCTGGAGCAGAGACACTTGTTTAATGAGGAACATCCTTTTGACTTTCAATGAGCATGATGAAGTTCTATTTTGTTAAAAACCCAAGATTTTCAATTTAGTGGTTACAACTGCTACTATCACCCTAACTAATGCAGAGGTGAACAGTGGTTATTTAACTTGTCTGAGGTCACACATTTCTGTAAAATATGTGCAAGCAGTCAAAGATCAAATTTGATCTGACTTCGTAGTTTATGTTCTCTTAATTTATAGTGCATCCCTTACTAAGTGTGAATATACATTTTTCTGTTTTTCAAAATTTTGTTTAGGTCTTGACAAGTATTAATATTTCCCTCATCACTGCTCTCACATTTAGCTCCCATTAAAAATTTTGTCATTACAAATGTTACCAATTTCCACAGTGGTGTCTTTGCCTCAGGCATCTTCAAGATTAGAATGATTGCTGATTAGATGTGGGACATAGTAGTATTTGGTGACTGATTAAAGTCAGTGACACTTCTAGGATTTTCACTGTGTACTGGAAGTGTGGTTGTGCACTCGTGGTAATATAGGTTCTTTATTTTGGTTAAACACTGAAGGAAAAATGGAGCTAGATGATATATTTCTATCAACCATGTTTCTTTTCAGTTTACTGAGGGAACCAAAGATCTTTTCACTAACTTATTTATTTTCTTTTCCTGGATTTTTAGTGTAATGTAAAGATCATGGGTTTATTAATGTGAAAAACTTGAATTTTCTGGCATAGTTCCAACATTACTGAACATATCACTTTGAAAATTTTCTTTAAACATAAGAGAGAGTTTCATCTGTAAAATGAAAATAACAAAAATTTGCTTATAGGATTAATGTGAGGAATAAATGAGGTAAACTATTTAAGTATAGACAGTGCACAGGAGCTAAGGCAATAAATGATATTAGCATTTATTAGTATTACTCTTGTTTTAATTTTTTTACTCACTTGGCCATAGTCTCAACAATTTGAATAACATGAACTGCTCTCTATCTCTGGTTACTGGTTATGGGTTGTCTGACATGTTTTCCTGGTTTTCCATTATATAGAATATACTAAAAGTTTCTATACACAAATAAGCATAATTTTACAGAAAAGAGTGTTCCATTGTATTATATCACATGTTGTACACCATAACTCCGGGCATTGCTTTGTGAGGATTTCTCTGAGAAGAGTTATTTCCACAGCTTACTTTTTTTGTTAGTTGTAATATTTATACATGAAGTATCAGTCTTCCAATACTTAGCTATATACATCTTTGGATAGAAAGTGCTGTCTTTAAAAATTTATCATTACATATCAAATACATCTTTTAGTCACTATCATTTGTATACTTCATAAATACGTAAAATTATTTGGAATAGTACTTTAAAAATGTCTTTAAAATTTTTTATTATAGTTTGTTTTCCGAAATCATTTTGGAAAAATAATTTCAGTGTTTTAAATAAAATAACTATTGTATTTCAACCCATTTTACAAGTCATCACCATAGGAGAATCACTTATAATCAGAATTAAATGAGGAGAGGAATGAGATCATTGCATCCTATTCATCCTGTCATTCATGTGTTCAGAAGAGAAACAGGACACAGATAATAAGAACATAGTAGATGACCCCCAGCCACTTATATTTGGCTTTAAAATGAGCTGAGAGTTTTGAGAAATAGATTTACTTTTTAAATTATGTCATCCTTAGACAAATATTAATACAGTTTTATTCCTTAAGTATATAAGTTATACCAAGGGACTTTGGCTAAGAATTGTGACAAAGGCTAAAATGATCCAGTGAGAATGCTTTCATTAGACTCTGTTCTGGAGTCTTGCCATTAAATGCTGCATTCTGTACCAACATTAACATGTCTATGAAGTTGCAGTATGTTTGCAAAATGTTTTTCTTTAGTTAAGGCATGAAACATATCCCAGTATTGTTTCTGGCTTTGGCTTATATTTGGAAGAAGATACCAAGCAGCCAGAGAAAGTCATATGACCATTCACATTAAAAATGTGTAAATTCCACTTCTCTGAGGCCACTTCACTTTTTTCCCCCCAAAGATCACAATTTACCATATTAAGACACCTAGATTTATCCAGGAGACTATAAGAGTTCTTAAATTGTAAGGATTTGTGTTTAACAATTAATGTAAGTGTGCTTCTCTTTTTAAGTGCACAGATACTTATCTACTCATTGCTATTTGTACTGTCTCTTAGGTTGAAGACACCAAAAATGTGATTATAAGAAGTAGTGGCTTTTAGCTCAGAAACCTATGAATTGAGATATAGGTAAATCAGCTTTGGGAAATTATTACCAAATTAACAAAGTAGACTTAAGTTTTTAGTTTTTAGTTTTTTTTAGAAATGCTCTGTGGTTTTGAAACATATTCTACTCTCCACCAGTGAATGTGCAGTTTTCAACTAAAATAGCCAATGGATGAGTTTCCAAATTTGAATTGCTACTAAGCTCATCTACACATTTCTCATGGAAATGTTATACTTGGTAATTAAGTTCCAACAACAGTCAGCAAAATTTCACTTAATTTAAAATGCATGTGACAAATATGAAACTACCACAGAAACTAACAAATATATATTTTTAAGGGTATTTTAGAAATGTATATTTACAAAATTCTATATACATTAGCCTGAGCACAGGAAGTCCATGTGTCAAACTACTATTATACATCTGTAGCTATATTATTTGAGAAGATGAGAAGACCTGGGTGTGAGATCTGACTCTCATAATTCCTGGCCACGTAAAGTGATAGAACTTATTTAGAATCACCACAGTAGCTTTACCCATTATCATCACAATATTTTTATGAGGAACAAGGTGATATAATGTATATGAAAATTCTTTGAAAAATGCACAGACAAGCAAAAGCAGAGAATTCAGCATCACTGAACTAGGTTTACAAGATGTTAAAGGGATTTCTCTAAGCAGAGAAGAAAAGGCCACAGCTAGAAATATGAAAATTACGATAGAAAATGTCTCATTGGTAAAGGCAAATATACAGTAATGGTAGTAAATCAACCAAGTAAAAAGCTAGTAGGAAGGTTAAAAGACAAAAGTTACAACCCACACCTCAGAAATACAGAGGATCGTAGAAATCGCTATGAACAATCATACACCAATAAAATGGACGATGTAGAAGAACTGGATGAACCCTTAGATATGTATAGTCATTGAAGACTGAACCAGAAAGAAATAGAAAATATAAACAGATGAATTACCAGAAATGAAATTGAATTAGTAATAAAGCAACTTTCAACAAATGAAAATTATAAAACTCAAATGTTAATCGTAGTTACATATGCTGTACACAAAGGTTTGTATTTCCCTACATTTAAAAAAAAACATGATCTCATCCTGTTTATTTCTTTTATTTCCCATGTTTATTGAGATGTAATTGGCATACAGCTCTGTATAAGTTTGTTATACCGCATAATGACTTGACATACACATACTGCAAAATGATTGCCACAATAAATCTAGTTAACATTCATCTCGCCATACAGTTAATCCCCCCAGTTCTTTCCCTTGTGGTGAGACCTTTTAGGGATTACTCGCTTAGCAACTTTCAGATACACCATGCTGCAGTGTTAGCTGGAGTTATCATCTTGTACGTTACATCCCCAGGACTTACTTTTCTTATAACTGAAAGTTTGTACCTTTTGACCACCTTCATTCAGTTCCCTTGCCCCACATTCCTTGTCCCTCTGACATAGGTAACAACTGAGCTGATCTCTTTTCATTTTTTTAAATTCCATATATACGAGATCATATAGTATTTGTCTTTCTCTGTCTGACTTATTTCACTTAGCATAATCCTCTCAAAATCCATCCAATTTGTCACAAATGGCAGAATTTCCTTCTTTTTTAATGGTGGAATTGTATACACACACACACATGCGTGCATGCGTGTGCATACATATTTAGGTTGTTCCATGTCTTGGCTATTGTAAATAATGCTGCAGTGAACATGGGGGTGCAGATGTCTCTTCAAGATAGTGATTTTGTTTCCTTTGGATACATACTCAGAAGTAGAATTGCTGGATCATATGGCAGTTCTAGTTTTAATTTTTCTGAGGAACCTCCATACTGTTTTCTGCAGTGGCTGTACTAATCTGCTTTTAGCACACAAATCCCACGTGTTGTAATTCATTCTAGCTTAAAGATTCATTTGCATATAAAGGGTTAACTTACATTTTTAAAGATAACATTGATTATATGTTAGAATGGCATTGATAACTACCGCTTCCAGAAATGATCATGAATATTTTCTATGTAAATTATTATAAATAAAAGGACTGAAACAGGCAATGTAAACACCCAGATATTAGTGAAATTTTGCATATTCTGTGTGAAGATAATTGTTGGGGGTAGTGTGAGATCATTTGGAATGTGTAAAATGTAAATGATATAACACAAAAAAATGAGAATCCAAAAACATATGGGCACAACTGAAATTCTTGCACAATACTGATTATATGTACCAAATGTTACTGCTTTGGTTTTGGTTTCTTGTCTGTTTTTGTCTAGTTCATTTAGTACTAAAAGGAAAATAGCCAAAGCAGAAAAATCAGAAGAGAAAGAGGAGACTTACTTAGGGACTGATTATCCAATCAGTTGGATAATCAGTCCCTAAATAATTGAGAGTTTAGATTTGAAAGTCTTATCCACAGCAAGAAACCTTTAGGTAACCTTAAACCTCTGACCATTGTCAACCAGAAGTGATGTAGTTCAAGTTTCCCCTTTCTCTTCTTTATCCCCTTGGCATCTCTTGTGGCTGAACATCATGGCATACCCCCAGCATAAAAAAATACATGAGAACCCTAGTTTGTTTTAAGACATGTATGTTACAAATATATCCCTATTTTTTTCAGGAATGTTTATCACTGATTTTATTAAAATAATAGACTTCTATTTTCTTAGAAAACTAAGAGATAGATGGATGAATAGACAGTTATATATAACATGAATAAATGAGGGCAATGCCTCATAGGGTGGAAACAAAAATATAGAGTTATTTTGGTTATTTATTTATTTTTTTGATAAGACATTGCGGGAAGGACATTTGAAAAATGGCAGTTTGGGTTAATAGAAGATTCCTGATTATCAGTGAACAGCAGTATCCTATTGCTACTAACCGTCTTAGCTATAGGGAAAAAACAGGATCTAGGGTGCCGTTAGTATGTTTTCCCCTGGTTGCTGTACTTGACAAGAATAAATCTGAGTCCAAAAGCTAAATTTAAAAAATGCATTACTGAAACTTCGTTTATCACAGTAATCATTTTTTCCTACCCTTGAATTTGCTGAGCCCATAAGACTGTAATTATCTACAATACCCTGGATCATACTTGAGAAAATTTCTACCAGAGTGCAAAACATACTAATTTGCTGGTGACCATTGATATAGCAGAAGTTTTCTGTTTTTTTTTTTTTTAAATTTCACTGAGGAAGTAGAAAGTAAATTTAAATTACATCAGATAGTAGATTCTTCTACTGAACACTATTTGTCCTCCTAAATAATTAACTACTTGAAAATAATCATTAGGGATAGTGGCCTATAGAAAATAGCCTAAAATAAAAATATGCATCTATCAACATTTCATTTCTCTTTGTTTTTCTGGAATATACTCAGTGCATAAAGCTAAGTACCTCTCTGTCTTCCAAGGTCATTTTCAGTTAGCCTTTTGAAAACAGAATGGGGCAAAGGTAATATAATCAAAAGAAATGGCTATTATATTTGTCAGTGACATTAACTGGTGCCCATTGGGTTTGAAACATGCACGCTTTGCCTTCAGGGTTCATCAACGTAGTTGGAAGATTGAGTAAACACAAACCAAGAGGAGTATAAGAACTCACAAAATAATATGATACAAAACAATAGAGTGCAAATTATACACATTTAGGTCTCTGGAAACAAATATATATTTGGATTACATCATAGTGTTGGGATTATATAAAAATGTAGTTATTTATAGAAATAAGAATAAAATGATTTAAATTTTAAGAAATATGTGTTAACTCCAATTATGACTGTACTGTCCTTTAAGTTGTGCACTGGAATTGGAAATTGTTATAATACACACAGCCCACCTTCAAGAGGCTTATAGCCAATTGAGCCCAAAACTTAGAAGGAATAATATCTTTTATAGGCTAAAATGTATATTACTGGTACAGATAACAGTTGCTATTAAAGATTGGAAATCACTGGGCTTCCCTGGTGGCGCAGTGGTTGAGAGTCCGCCTGCCGATGCAGGGAACACGGGTTTGTGCCCCGGTCCGGGAGGATCCCACATGGCGCGGAGCAGCTTGGCCTGTGAGCCATGGCTGCTCAGCCTGCGCGTCCGGAGCCTGTGCTCCGTTGAAAAAAAGATTGGAAATCACTGACCATCAAAGATGGTTTCCTGGAGGAGCTAGGACTTGATCTACTACTTGAAAATAAAAACGTTATTTAGATAAGAAGGAGGAGACTGAGAAAAATAAGACATCAGAAATAAGATAGTGATATTTAATTATCAGATTAGTTACTGCAATTATGAGTGTGATAGAGTTTGTTACTCACGTTTCAAAGGTTTTTAATCTGAGAATAGGCTTCAAGTATAACTCTGCAAAATTTATTTGCAAACATTTATGTGTATGTGCAACATAAATATTTATAGGAAGTACTTCAAGTCCATAATTTTACCAGCTTCATAAAGAGGTCTAACTTCCCTTAAAGGTTGAAAACCTCTGCTTTGTGTTCAGAGCTTTCTTCCATAGACAGTGACTTTTTCATAATCATTAGTCTGCTTAAACCTGACTATCCAAGTTATTGGATGTTTTATGCTAAAATAGCAAAGTTTTGACAAAGACTGTCTCCCCAGTCTACCAAATAGTTAACTGAATTGTTAAAAGGAAGAATCATTTTAATATCAGCTGTATGGCGTGATACTGAAATAATACAATATATAAGTTCTAAGATTATTTATGGCTCTTATTTTTAACAGTAAGTAAGTTTGAAAAGAATGAAACTAATTGAAATTTGTTATTGGGAATTTAATGGGTAGGACTTAAATTTTAGTGACAAAACTAAGGTAACAGCTCAAAATGCTCATTGTATTTTTTGATCATCTTTTACAAGTTATATTTTAATATCATTAAACCAATCTAAAATGAAGCCAGTTTTTTTTTTTTAACAGAACTACTTCTCTTTTAGGTTGTTCTAAAAAAATAGTCTTAAAGAATATTCCAATTATTCTTAATTTTAGAGTGATTGTTTTATGGACACACCTTTTATATGTGCAGAAGTAATTTAATTATTACAAAACAAAGTAGGCATGCAATTTAAAGAATATTTCAAGTTCTCTATTCATCTAGTATTCTCTTCATTCTCCATTAAGTTGTTAAACTAATTATGGTATACAAAAGTACAAGTTAATATCTTAATTAATGAAAAGTATATCATTAAATTTAATAACATAAAAGTCTTAAAAATGTTTTATCATCAGAAGTGTGGCGTTAGAACATATATTAGTCAATACATATATATGTGTGTGTGTTTCAGTGCATCTGCTTGAAATAGAATTGGGTAAAATAAAAACGGACTATCAGTCTTCATTTCAGAATAAATAACCAACATATATTTCAACACCACGTTTTATTTTTAAGCTATTTAGTCCATTCTTTCTGCATTCACAATTATATTGTTATGCCAATTCATGATTTTATATTTTCACAGATAATTTCATAGGGAGATAATTACTTCAATGTCCCTTGTTCTGTATATTTTACATTCTTAGGGCTATTTGATGCCAGAATCTAAAACCCATAAGAAAAAGAGTTCAAGCTAAAGAGAGACTAAGCGTTGGAGTGGACATTTCTATCTGAGAGTCACAGCTCCTTTTAATATATCCTCTATACCACCCTCAAATCTTTCTAAAACACGTCTTATCCTCTCATTTCCTTACTTAACTCCATTCATGACTTCCCGTCTTCTGCAGGTTGAAATCCTGACCTATTAGCATCACATACAAGACCCTTCTTGATCTGACCTCAGTTTACCCTGGAAGCAACTTTCGCTACAACCTCATGCCAAAGTCTTTTTATTCGAGCTTCACACAGTTACTCTCAATTTCTCAAAGGAGCCGTGGCATTTCACTCTCCCTCTCATGTGGAGTTAGTTGGCTCTTCCTCTCTGCTCCTTTTCCAAAGTATAATACTATATCAGTGTACTTAAATTTTGTTTACAAGTTTGTCCCTATCACTAGACTAAAGGATCTTGGAGCTCAAGGACTCCATTATTCACCTGTGCATGCCCTTCAGCTAGTATATGGTGTGGCACAGATAGGGACTCCATCATAGTTTACCAAATTCATTCTCACCAGCCTAGATAGAAATAATATTGTAATGGCAGTAGCTCTTTTTAAGGCTTAATGGACAAAATTACTGTAGAAACAAAAGGACAGTATTAAGCTATGCCCATTGATGTGAATAAGCTCTTCAACTTATCCTACCATTGTGAAACAGCTACCTCACCTAAGGTATTCTGAGCATCAGTATTCACCACGATCCAACAAATCAAAGGGGAAAATGCAATTATTGGAGAGTAGTCATTTGGTTCCCTTATGACAGAGTTCTAATTCTACTCTTGATGGACATTTGGTTTACTCCAAATTTTGTTGTTCTGTTTTTGCAAACATTGTTTACATGTCTTTTTGTGTACATTTTCAAGATTGTCTCTATGGAGTATACCTAAGAGGAATTGCCAGTTACAGGATATGGGCAGTTCCAGCTTTACAAAATTATTCCAAATTGTTTTCCAAGGAGAATGATATATTGTTCTCCCACCAGCAGATGCGAGAGTTATTGCTTTTTTTTGGTATCATTTCAAACACATTGTCTTATCTTTCAAGTTTTATCATTCTTTGACTTGAAATGGTGTCTCACTTTAGTTTAAATTTGCATTTCCCTCATTACTAAGAAGGTTAAACATGTTTTCAAGTTGTGAGTCATTCAAGTTTCTTGAATGTCTTTTGCCTTAAATTTTTTTTTCCATCTTTACTTATTGTTTCATTGGAGTTACTTTTAAAACATAATTATACATTTTGCAAATGTCTTTACCCAATTTGTAGATTACCTTTGTATTTTTTTCTTTATACCCTTTTAATTTTGTCTTTTGAGGTATAGACATTTTAAATTCTAATAGGAATCAATTTGTTAATATTTTCCATTATGAGTTTTTGCTTTTTTGCATGCATCTTTTCCACTGTCTCTCAGAAAGATTTGTTCTATCATTTTCCAATTTAAAATATATATTTCATAATGGGTTATATCATTTTTCCATATGAAATTGATTTTCATAAACTGTATAAACATATGTTAAATACATAAGTCAGTTTTATGGTTTTATCTTTTCTTCCATTGACCTGTCTGTAAGTTTGCTAATACCAAAGTATCTTAATTACTGTAGCCTTAGGTTAAGTATTTAAAGCTGGTAGGGCAAGATTTCCCACTTGATTGCACTCTTTTGGAAGTTTTTTGCCATTTAAGAAAGCAGCTTATCATAAATTTACATACACACACACACACCATATACACACACATCCTTCTTGAGATGTTGATTAAAATCATAATGAATCTATAAGTATATTGGGAGAAAATTGATTTCCTTACAATATTAAATAGTTTTAGCCATGAACATGGTATGTTTTCTATTAATTTAGGTCTGCACATATTTTGTTAGATAAATCCCTAAATACAGGCTTGTACATATTTAATTAGCTATATCTCTAAAGATCTAATATTTTAGTTTTTATTTTAAATAGTACCTTCTTTTAAACTTTTATTTCTTAATATTACTAGTGTGTAGAAATGCAATTAACTTGTAAATCAATTTTAAATGCAGTAACATTTCTAAAAAGTGAGAATTTTTCTGGCAATGGATGTTTAAGCTGTGGAAGAGTCATGGTGTATTTGACTGCGGGACCGTAACTGGAAGAATTGGCTGACTTAGCATTTCTAACCTTGCCTCGAAAAGAATATGAGACAAAGTTTGAGGCAAAAGTTTTATATTTAAAAAATTATAGGACATTCTTATCTATGAATTTTGATTTTACTTCTTATAATTTTCACTGTTCACACACAAGTTAGAAATGTGAACACGGGAATTCTATTTCCTTAAATGTATTGATTTCTCTTTTTTTAAAAATCTTTTAAAAAACTTATCCTGTAGTCTTCACAGATGAGTTTAATTTTGTTCCTTAAGTTTTACTCACTTTTTAAATATTACAAGAGTAATGCAACCATCCTATTTTCTTAAAAAAACTCTAAACATAAATCATAAATATGCCAAAGAGTGAAAAATCAGTCTTCATTTATTCCATCATTCTCATTCACCAGATACGACTGTTAATTAATGTATACGACCCCAGATTCTTTGTTTATGCAGTCATTTACAATATATAAAGACTATAAAATCTATAAATTAAAAAAAAAAATTCACAATGCTACCCACATTATTCAGAAACTACTTTTATTCAATTAAAAATCTATTATGTATATCTTTTCATATTAGTCCTACAGTGACCATAATATTTAAAATAATGGCACAGAATTTTATTCGCTTTCAATACTATATAGTTATTCCTTAACTAATGGGCATTTGGATTGATTCCATTTCATTCTATTAGAAACAATGCTACAAAAAGCATTCTCACACACAGATCATTGATCAGTTCTACAATTGTTTTTGTAGAATAAGTTCTAGAGAAAGAATTACTGAGTTAAAGACATAAGTGTTTTTAATTTTGTAGAGACACCATTAAAATGAGATATTAAAATCATTAAATGTTTGGTTATAGTCACAAATAACTAGAAGTACCCATTTAATTTCAACCACCGACACATCTCAAACACCTGTCTCAAATATATGCCAACTAATAGGCAAATATTTGCCTTGCTTTTACTGCCTATTTTATTTAGATTATATGCTTACACAGTAAGATAGTATGCTCTTTTCATTTTTAATAGCTCTTGATAAGCCTTAAATGTAAAAATTTGCAATGTTCATTTCCACGTTTTATTTCTGTGAAAATGTAGCAGAAAATACATCAGAAAATATAGTAAGGCAAAATCCAGCTTTGTATGTTTGCTAGAACATGGCTAACTCCCTGTATTTCTCTGCCCAACCCAACCACACCATAGTGTTGTTTGTAACTTATAATTAGTAAATTACTGTTTAGATGCAGACTTTGGGTAATTTGCTGATTATAAAGCTATATCCCTCTTTGCCTGTATTTATGAATTAGGTATGAAAATCATTGATATTTTGAAGTTGTGTCCTTGGTTTTGTTTTTATTGCTTTTACAATTATTCTGTAAATGTCTTATCTGAGAAGATTGTCCACTTACATTTACTTGCCACTTCTTAATGTTAAAGCATTCATTAACTCAAGTGTTCTCTTTTTTAAAACTTTGATGTATTTAGCTTCTGTGAACATATGACATGCAATTTCTGTCCCTTTATTATTAATACATTTTGAAGGGTTATTTATCAGTAGACCGCAGAACAGTAGTTAACAGATATTTTGTCACCTATGTGACTGGCTCCCTAATTTCTTACAATGCCACTATTTATTGATAGGACCTCTTCAGTGTGTCAAAAGCACAGACTTTTTCTAATGTTCTTAACTTGAAAATTGAATAATGACATTAGTAGCACAGTGGTTAAGAATGTGTAATTTGCCAACTAGACTCTGTGTGTTGGAACCTTGGCTCTGCCACTAGCTGGCTGCACCACCTCAGACATGGGCAATTTGCTTATCTCCTCTGGTTAATGGCATCTATGAAATGGGAGCAAGAGTAGTATCTTTCTCATTCTGTTGTTATGAAGAGGAAGGAAGGAAGGAAAGGAAAGAAAAGGAGGAAGGTGTCTGGGATGGGGGCACAAAATTGGGTTTCTTCATCATATTGCAATTGACAGTTTAGTATATACTATTGATAAAATGTATTAGCACAAAAACAACCAAAATCAAAGAAAAACCCACTATAATACTGCAACTTAAAAGTTTACATACAGAAAAATCCCAGCTGTACTAAAAGACAGCCTTTCCCCTTTAAGAAAAATTAATTATATAAGATTTTTGTCATCAATTATTTTTTTAAACTGTGCATAGATTGGATCCTAAAGTTTCACTGCATTCATTGCTCTCCCCAGACTAAGTCAGTCTCTACCTTATTGGCAGTGAGAGAGAGAGAGAGAGAGAGAGAGAGAGGGAGACAGAGAGACAGAGAGAGACAGAGAGAGAGAAAGAGATGAAATTGGTCACTATGGCTATGCTTTCTCCAAAAACTTTTATCTGGAATTGTCCAGAAATGATGACGTTAAATGTTTGATTTTTACATTATCAGAATAGCAATCATAATGATCCACTTCTTTAAATGTGTAGCAACGGTCCAGAAGTGATTTTGGAAAATGAAGAAAAAACTGTTCAATAGCAAACATAATATTTTATTGCAGTGATCAAAAGGAAACCAGAAACCATTTCTTTTCTTTAAAAAGTCTTAGCTTTGTAGCTTCAAGAAATAACAAATATGAAAAGTTTGTCATACGACTAGTCATATTTTAAAATCCCTATTGGCAGTGTTTCAGTAACTGGCTAGGTTTCATTTTGTTTTCTGCTATTCCTTTGGGCATGGTCCTCCACAATTGATTACCACTTTAGTGGTTTCTCTGGTAGTAGAGATTTTGTTGACAAGGCTTTCAGCTGTAAATTGCATACAGAAAACCATATATCTGATTTTCTCTCATAATGAATCCAATGATTTTATGCTATATTTAAAATCCATTTTAAACATTCTATACAGAGAGCATAAAATAATTATTACATTAAAAAAACTACCTAGGAGATGTGTTGTCACCTACTTTCATCCAATATTCATCTGTAAGAAGCTAGATTACATCATGTTTTAAATGCCTTTCTAGGCCAAATTGTCCTGTTCATATTTATCATAGCATAACATTTTATGATTTTCTTACATGTTTTATTCAGAAAAGTGCTGGAAACAAATTGACAATTATTCTAGCCATTAGAATATCTATGATCCATATAAATCTATGATCCATATGCTTGAAAAGATATCTGAAAACCAAGAGAGAATTGGTTGGAAAATTTATTTTTGGCAACACTAGAAAAGGAAATGGATTGAGAGTACATCAGATACTGTGACAATATAGATTTATCATCTATGATATTATCGGTTATGTGTCCCTGTCTTCCTAAACTTCCAAAAGGATGAGAGGTAGGAACACTGCAACACTCATAGTGACCTATGGAAAATAATTAGTCAAGATCCATCCAAACAGATTTTTTAAATTCCACAATTTTCTGTGTAACCACTTTGACTGTTTCCCCCATTGAGTTGGATAGATGTTTATGTTGATACTATGTGGGCATAAATTGCCTCTAAACAATAGACAAAAAAGAGCTTAAACACACATCTACTTTCAGTGATTGTTAATAAGAATAGAAATGAAATCTGATCACAAAAAACCCAAGCTTTTTGTGCCACTGTGCCAAAGCTGTGTGCATGTGTATTTGCCAGTAACTTAATGAGCACTCAGACAGAGTGCTTCTCAGACAACTGAATCTGGAAGAGAGGGTTGCAAAGTTATAAATACATGTTCAGTCTTAATCACAGGAGAACTAAAGAGAAACTCTGGCACTGCTTTCCCAGTCAGCAATCACAAAAATATTCAATAAGAAGCAGGCAAGTTTTTTAACTATTTTGGTAACTGGAAAGTGAGGAAGACAGATGTATTAGTTCACTTGGGCTGCCCTACAAAAATACTGTGGATCTGGAGCCTTAAACAACAGAACTTTATTTTTTCATAGTTCTGGAATCTAGGAGTCCAAGGTCAAGGTATCAGCCAGTTTGGTGTCTTCTGAGGCTTTTCTCCTTGGCTTGTAGATGGCCACCGTGTTGCTATTTCCTCACATGTTCTTTCCTCTGTGCATGTGCTTCCCTGAGGTCGCTGTGTGTCCAAATTTCCTCTTCTTATAGAAGGACACAAGTCATATTGGATTAGAGCCCACCCTGTGGACTAATTTTAACTTAATTTAATCTTTTAGAAGGCCTTATCTCCAAATCCAATAACATTCTGAGATACTGTGGTTTAGGACTTCAACATATAAGTTTGGGGAGGACAGGACTCAGCCCATAATGGCGCACATCTCATGCTTTCTCACTTTCTGTTTGGAAAATATAGATGCAGTATCAGAATACGTATGTAAATGTTTTGTTTTCCATTTTCAACAAAAATATTAGACAGTAGTTAGAATCCCTAGATATTACAACTAATCAAATAACCGGAACTCTACAACCATTTTTTAAAGGAGGCTGAGCTGCCAAAATAGATTTCATGAAATCCATGTGCAAAAGATCATCTGCTTTACTCATAGGAACATATTTTAGGCTCTAACTCAGATCTGATTTATTTTTAATTTATACATATTTGTACCAGAAACGATAATCTGGTTTCCTGGAATTGTAACATTAGAAAGGGATTAGGGTTAGAAGGAAGTTGATTTTAGCTATTGATTTTACAATTGAGAAACATGGGCCCCGAAGGTCAGTGGCAGAATCCACACTAAAACCTGTCTTACTGGCTGCATATCCAGAGCTCTCAGATGAGCTGCTTGCCTATTTGGGATTGGGTTCCATCATCTGAGATTCTAGAAGTTACTCCTTTTTGGTAAAGGCTGCTGTGATTACATACCCATAGTGGAGCAAAAAATTTCATTAGAATGTTTTGTTCCTCACCATAGAAGAAAAATCTACTCAATAAGTCGAATGCCATAGAGATATGTGACAGAGGCCAGACATGCTCACCCATCACGCAAGATGGGCTATTCTGTGTGAATCCTTCCCTACTCTCGAATTTCCAGAAGTGTTTTTCATTTTTAGCTCTTTCTGATAGGTGGCCAGAGATTTTAAAAGCATAAACAGGAAGAAAAAAAAAAAAAAAAAAAAAAAAAACCACCTCTCTTTTGACTGCCCTGTACCCATCTCCCATACCCTTTATTATTTCAGTCTTATTTACTTAACAATAGGAGAGAAGTGAAGTACTTCAGCTTCACTTTTGAGATTCTTCCCATCTTGCTTTCCTGTGTTCTTTTTTCACAGACAAAAATTTGGGCTATTTAAAGTATGTTTAAATACCATTTTTGTGTGTGTGAAGTGTTTCCTAACTTCTCTAACCCACAGAGCTCTCTTTTCTGGAGTCCTAAGTAATACCCACTGTCTGGAACACTCACTTGGCATTCATCTTGGGTGATGTGTGCCTTTTTCTTTAAATGGATTGCAAACCTCTTGGCAGCAGGAGGTCTGTTCAATATCCCTATGAATTTTCTGGTTCTCAGGTCAGGAACTGCCAACAAAGTGCATTCTGTCTCCTCCAACTGTTGCCAGTCTGATAGCTTCCAAGTGAGATGCTGTTAAGACCTCTCCTTCCATGTGAGTTGGCGTGTAGCTTTCTGGTGGGATCTGCTAACAGGTGTTATCATTTTTCAGCATAATTTTACATGAAAAAGAACATTTTCAAAGGCTCTGAGTTTCTTATAGCTACTAAAACATTTCATCATAAATGAGAATTCCAATGATTCTACATTAGTTATTAAATGCTTGAAACATACCATGATTTGAAGAATGCAATTTAACATATTTTGATCTAGGGTATATGAGATTTTTGGGAAAAGAGAGAGGAGAAAGTAGGACAGATATTTTTGGTTCAATTAATCAAAAATTTTTGCTCAGAACTCACCTGTTTCTTATGGCTGTTCTGTTGACATTATTGAGAGAGCAAAATACACACACACATACATATGCAGGGGTGGAGGAAGAGAGAGAAAGGGAGAGAGAGTGCACAATGGGAAACTGTGCTGATAACTGTTACTATTTTTATACAGCAAATCAAGATACTTAATCTGTCCTTCTTATAAAATGACATGGCCACATATCTAAACAAATTATATTAACTACCCTTGCTACTAGCTTGATGTTTCTTTTTTTTTTTTTTTTTTGCGGTACGCGGGCCTCTCACTGTTGTGGCCCCTCCCATTGCGGAGCACAGGCTCTGGACGCGCAGGCTCAGCGGCCATGGCTCACAGGCCCAGCCGCTCCGCGGCATGTGGGATCTTCCCGAACCGGGGCACGAACCCGTGTCCCCTGCATCGGCAGGCGGACTCTCAACCACTGCGCCACCAGGGAAGCCCAGCTTGATGTTTCTTGTCTTTATCCTCCTGAAGCCAGTAGATGCTGAGTTGTGAGCAGGCCTGGACAAATGGTAATGATCTAATTATCATTTCTAATAAGCTTATTGTCTCTGTGTGTCCTTTATGAAAGAGAAAAAGTTCCATGTTAAGTTCTGCAGTGAATTCAGCCTCACGTTTGTTTCAGTGAAATAGCACAGAAAATAAAAAGGTTTAAAAAAATAGAAAATAATGCTGTGCAACCGGCCCACAGGGACTACTTACCCAGTAGCACAGCCAGTTACCACCATGGCAACGATCACCAGAATCTAAAACATTACAAAACTTTTTTCCCAACAGTGATAAAAAGCAACTCACTATGATTTTTCTAAGAACTATCAGATACCAGAGGAACTTCAAATTTCAAACTTCAAACTGGATTGTCTTTTTTTTTAGTGGAACCTCAGCCGTTTTTATCTGAACCCCCTAAGAAGTAACTTTCTCTTTTAAGAAAACAAATAATTAACAGCCAACTAGATAAAAGTACTATTTGCTTTGAAGGAAATTTTAAACACCTTTTCATTTTCTAGCTCTTTCTTGTCTCATTTAGATATTTTTCTAATTTTATTTTGGATGATGCAAAAGTTCCAGAGCTATTCTCATTTAGTTTACCCAGTCAGCAACTTTCCCTTCAGTATGTAATTCTAGTGCAAATTATGGACTCTCTTCCATGAAAAAAAAATGGGCATAGGAGAACTTAGAACTGTGCATGTAATTTTATGACTCATGGGCAACTTCAACCCCACCTAGGGGTCCTTGTTCAAAAACTGTCAGTACATGGCCATTTGACAGGGAGAAAACACAGCTTCACCCAGCTGGTCGATGTTCTAATGTCCTGTTCTGAAAAAGCAGCAGCTGGAGTTTTGCTTTTGCCACTAAGGTGTTTCATGTCTGTCTCCACGTGTACTGCGGAACCATGCATGATTGTGTACATAAACTGTTTGTTCCTTGATACTCCTATTTGGTCAGCTGAATTTCTCTTGAATGGGTAGTCAGATTGAATGAATTATTTATAGACTGCAGCCTTTGTGTAAGGCATTGTCACTGTTTATAGTTCCTATGCAACTTAGAATAGCAAATAATTTTGATCACTTACTATGGGCAAGTCTCTGTTCGTGCACTTATTTAATTCTCAGTAACCTCAATGAGACAAATGCCGTAATTATCCACAAGACACTGTGACACAGAATGCCTTTTGGTTGTTTGTTTATTGTTTAATTGTTTCATACAGAGTCAAATAAAAACTGTAAAATCATCTATCTTACCTTGTGGTAGAACCCGAGTAAGATACTGGACTAAAGGATTTCAGAGTCTGTGCTCATTTCACTAAGTTGTATTTAAACATATCTTGAGAGTTATACAATGATTTGTTGAAATTTAAATGTGGAATAATCAAGAGATAAACATATTTGATTTAACAAAATTATATGAAAAAATTAAAGCTCCACAGGGTGTTTAAGCATCTCTTTCTTAACTTATATATTACTTTGATTATACTTAGAACCCCCAACTCGATCAGAATCTGAGTGAACTAATCAGGTTTGATAATATAGTCCTGAGGGTTGAATTTCTCCTTGTGCATGACTGGTCCTGGCAGTTAGGATGTTAAAAGGCTTCTGGCTTTTAGCTTTTATAAGTTTGGATTTATCTGCATTTCAGTGCCATTTGGACTCTGTTTAAAAAAAAGTTCCTCCTTTTTTTCCCCTAATACCTGTTTGATCATTTGCATTTCTCTCCCAGGGTAAACTCATTCCACAATACATAACTTCCCATGATAACGACCCCCACATATATATTTCACCTCCAGTTCTTCCCTGAGCTCTAATTCCAGATTACTCTCAGATGTTTTAATCTAGGCATTCTACAGGCCATTATTTCCAGGTAGTTTTCCTCCCAGTTTCTAATTCCATTCTCTACACCCACACTGATATAACTTCTGGCCTTTCTTCATTATTCAAATGAGAGAAGGTGGCCTGGGGAGGAGGGGTGGGGGGAGGTTATTTCGGGGTGAGAGAGATGATGAATGTGGTTAGTGTAAGGAGACATTACTAATATCCAGTTGGAGTAAAGAGCTGGATGTTGTATTAGAGTTGTAGTTTAGAGAAATAGAGAATCTATGTGTGGAACATGCGTCTACATCTACCTTACTTCCCATCTTTCTTTTCTTTTCTTCCTTTCTCCTTTCCTTTCCTTTCCCTCTCTCTTTCTGTCTCCCTCCTTCCCTCCCTCCCTCTCTCTTCCTTTCTCCCTTCCTTTCTCCCTCTCTCTCTCTCTCTCTCTCTCAGACTCCTTTGTAGCATTGCTAATGATGGAGTTTCATTGCCTAAAAGGCAGCTAATGCTATAGCCAGAATTTGCCTTGGCAATCATTCATCTAATGATTCTGCTTTTCAGCTGATAAAACTACGACTCAGGAAAATTAGGCAACTGTCCACATTTTGAGCTACAACTAGTTTCCAGGGCCCCTCATGTTCAGTAGACGAGTCAGGGATACCTTGGTGGGCTGGTATCTGTGCCTGGTTCAGTAAAACTGATGCCTTTTCTTTCATTTCAAAGAGAGGATGCCAGAGGCAGCAATTTATCTGGATTTAAAATAACAGTATCATTATATCATGATATCTTGATGCAATATTGGCCACTTGAAAGCAAAGAAGATGCATCATTATCCAACAACAGAGGGAACACCTTTTTCCTCTGAATCTTGGGACTCTGAGGGCACTTGGGGAGAGAGTCATGACGGCGCTTATCCTTTCACTAAATGAAGCTATTTAGTAAATTGACACCGAATCCTCAGAGTTCCCTGAGAACTCTGCAAGTGTTAATATACTTCCAACGTGTCTGGCTCAGGCTCAGGGTGAAACAAAGATACTCTAAATTTAGGGAAAATTGGGGAATAATAATAACAGACATCAATATCTTCTTGTAGCCTTTTTAAAAGGCAAAAACACATTTGTTTTGCTCCTTTGCATCTTCGTGTTGGCAGTAGCAAAGTTAAATGAGGTTTCTTGCCTGTCTGTTAAACATGTGGGTATTCCCATTGGAACTCTGCCCAGGTGTTATAGAGATTTACCAACTTTACTAGCTTGCTAAATATGGCTCACAGTCAGGGATAAGTAAGGTTGCCATGAGAAAACTGAACATGTGGTTTGCTAACATGAACGCAGCACACTGTGTTCCATGTGTCGTAGATATGTGTGTTTGGGTGTCTATGCCTTTGTCGATCTGGCTTTCTCTACTAGTGTGTGTGTGTGTGTGTGTGTGTGTGTAAGGACTAATAACGTCATTATTCTGAAAGTAAGAAAAGGTATGTATAGAATAAATGAAAAACATTTGTTTGGTGAACCAAAGGATTTGAGGGAAAAATCTGTTATTTTAAAATTAGTTTTCTTTTCTGAAAATTAAACAATGTGATTTTATTAAACAGTATTTAAAAATAAAAGCATTAGAGTATTTTAAGGCACATTTTCTTAAAATTTCCAAAATGGAAATAGTTTGATTGATGACTTTTTTTTTTAAAAGAAGTAGCCTGAATTTTCCGGTAATGCCTTAGTGAAGGTCTCTAGGGAAGCCAGAAAACAACTTCTCCTTGTTTCTAAATCTTCAGTAGTCTTTCTCTTGCCCTTACATTGAACTAGACACTACATAAGATGGTTTTTAATGTCTTATTCTATGACATTCTATTACATGCAAATACAGATTCCTCTAAAGCATTAAAATAAGATTGCCTGAATTTGTATAGCTTTACAAAAACTATTTAACTACATTTCTTTAAACATATTTATATGTACTGAGTGAAGTAGAAGGAAATTAATGGCAACAAAACAATCCAAGGAAAAAAATCCATTCCAGGAAAAGAAAAGTTCTTATGCAAAACCAAACATTTTTATCTAGAAAATATGATATAATAAGCTAAAATGTATTAAAGCCATTGAAATGTGTGAAAAGAAGATTACATTGATAATTGAAAATGAGCAGCTAAAATTTATTTTTTTCTGTAAGATATTTTTGGCTCCTATGAAAAATGAAAGATTATGCTAATATTCAAAGTCAGTCAAATGATGACTCCCATTGGTGTTCCATGATCAGTCTCATTTGTGAAATGTCTTCAATTATTTACATTTCCACTTAAGAATTCCTTCATTCTCCTTTTATTTTCTTTATAAATCCTAAACACTTTAAGATTTTAAGTATTTAAAAATATTTGGGTCCCCATTCACAATGTACTATTTTACTTAATATGAAGAGAAATTTCATGGGGCAAACTTTTAAACAAAATAATGTGAAAAAAGATTAGAAATTAAATATCAATACAAACAATTCTATTAGTCATAATCTACCTGGAACTACAGGAATTTTATAGCCTGAAAAGGTGCATAAGTATAAGAAGTTTTCTTCACTTAAATAAGAAAATTGAAGGAGAAAACATATCTATAAGTAAAATAAATACCACACCCATCCAACTGGTGTTTTCTCTCTGATGACTGATATTACTTTCTGAGTGGACTACGCAGCATCCAGAGTCAAGGATAAAGATGCTGCAGTGTGTAAAAGGTGTGGCCAGTGTACCCATGAGCCTGCACATTTTTAGGTCATGGGGCTGCCCTGCTTAGACTACTTGTCTCAATGTCAGTTGATTACTTAAAGGAGCTTAACTATTAAGTGATATTTTTCTTCTAATTAACTGTCGATACTTGCAACTATTGATTAAATAAGAATTATTAAATAGAATGCCAGAATCTGTTGAAATATTACTACTGGTCATAAGAAATACATATTCCCATTTGCATGGAGGTAACAAATGCTCTAGAAAGCACATATAGGATAGACAGAACCTCACTGTTTTGGAGCTTATAACCTCATGTTCCACCACCTCCTTCTTATTAACTGAAATAACAGGTAAACTGAGGCAACTCACATTACCAGAAATTGAGTTTATTCTGTAATTGCAGTTCAGGAAATGAATGCTGTACAAGCTACAAGTGAGTCCATTGAAGGTTTGGGGCAGGCTGTATTTATGGGTAAAGAGTGCAATGATGGGGAAGTCCAGCCAGAGTCCAAGCAGTAAGTTCATTGGCTTGAGGATGGATAGTGATCCTTGGCAGATGTTCATTGGTCAGGAGGTCAATCTCCCTCTTCTGTAAATCAGGAATTTATGAGAAATCCATCTCTCAGTTCTTAAGTTTTGTTCTTCTGAAGGCATTTGCATGAGATTCTCCATTTCATACCCTCCAGTTCCATTTTAGATTGAAATCCTTTCACATCCTCATCCTTTTGGGGATCATTGGTTATCATTTTGTCCAAAACCAACCAGTATGCAGATGTCCCAGTGTCTGTGCTGTTTTCATGACAATGACCTCAACACCATGTCAGTTCTCCACACTCATGGCCATTTTATCACCCCAGCTGCACTAATCACTACCAATGTCTCCTACCACACTTATTTTCATTAAACTTAATCTCTTCTCTATTCAAGACCTAAAACTTGGAATCCTCTTTATCCAGCCAGTTTTATACCTGCTATAATATACTTGTTTCTCCCTTACTACTCCAGAGCCCACAACTGATCTTTCAATTATAGTCTCATCATTTCCTTAATCCCATTACCCTCTCTCTGTCAATTATACATACTCCACTCCAACAGTTCTTTATGCTCAAAACAGCTTCTGAAGCTGATTCTTACACCTCCCACTGCTAGTGCTCCCAGCAGAGGGAGAGGCGTCTGTCTTTCTAAGATGAGCCTTCCTATGTGTTCTCTTTCATCTTTTCTAAGACCTTATTCTGCTTTCTGCTTCATAAAAACTCTCCCTCTGAACTGCTGCTACCTTCACCTCCACACAAACTTGATTTTCTTCTACCTTAAACAAAGCAAACAAAACCAAATCAACAATCCCTTCTCCCTGCACACAAGCTGTCCTTCAAGCTATTATCATATCTCATTGTTATAACCAAAGTATTTTTATCAAAGTGAGATCCATGAGATAATTCATGGGAAAATTCTGAAAGCCCAGCAAATGATAAACATTCAGGTTATGTTACCCACTGTTTATACTGTTTTCTTATTTGTTACTATTAGCAGTAATAGAGAAAACACAGATTTGGGGATACAGAGAGGTATCATGGCTTAACCTCGCCTCCCAGGCAGCCAGTGAATTCTTCCTGATGAGAGTGACCCCTGACTTGAAGGATAAATAGGAAGTAGTCAAAAGATAAAAGGCTTGGAGAGGGAATCCTGGGCCTTTTCTTATTATCTGAATGACTGATGGGGGTGGGGGAGGGGGAGGGGTATCTAAAGGATAGGGCTGAGTTTCTAGCCATCCTGCAAATGCTACACAACTAAAAATTTTCCTGGAGTTAACATACACTGCATTTTTTCAGTAAAGGAATTGCTGTGCAAATAAACAAATGATTATATAGCATTTGGTTTGGAACTTAAACATGTATTGTTCAATATCACACAAAATCACTCCACTCAGTATTTGAGCGGCCAGTGCAACAAACCTGACTCATTCAGTCTGCAGTTGCATTCTTGGTGATTCCACCTTAGGCGCAAACACATAACTACTCCATCCTGTCTACTAGTATAGCCTTGCCTGCACATAAATACCCATTATTTCATTATTCTTATTTTCTTGTTATGTATCCTATGTATTACCTATAGAGGCTTATATATTTTAAAATGTATCTGTAGAGATAGATTATACATTCTATTTCTTTCAATTTTAATTAATAAAAATGGTGCTAATATTTCTTACAAACAGAGGCATTGATTTTATAGATTTGAAAGTCACTGAGCTGTGCCATTTTGAAGATATGATGGGAAGACTATAGCTAGCCTTGGCTATTGATGGCCAGTGGAATTGAAATGTCTATTTTTTTTTTTGATTCTGGAATTTATCTTTAAAACATAATATATTCCAAAAGCTTTCCAAAGATATTCTGTTACAATCAGCAAAACCACATAAGCTTAGGAGTTCAAAAATGTTTTTTGATTTATTTTCTGGTGACAGTGCTAGGCCTGTGTATTAGTTTTATTTTGCTGCTATGACAGATTACCACAAATTTAGTGGCTTACAGGAACAACAAATATTACAGTTCTATAGATCTGAACTCTGACGTGGTCTCACTGAGCCAGTATCAAGGTGTTGACAGGCTGTGTTTCTTACTGGAGACTCCAGGGGAGAATCAATTTCTTTGCCTTTTCTGGTTGCTAAAGGCTGCTGTGTTCCTTGGCTTGTGGCTGCCTGGTGTCTCGAAAGCCAGTAGTGGAGTGTTGCATCCTTCTCAGTTCGAATCACTCTGACCTGACTCCTTAGTCACATATCTTTCTCTGACTGTCCTCTTCTTCCTCCCTCTTCTACTTTTAAGGACCCTTGTGATTGCATTGCACCCATCTGGATAGTCCAGGATAATCTCCCTATTTTAAGGTCCATTGATTAACAACCATAATTCACGTACAACCTTAATTCTCCTTTATCTACGTAACTGAATATATTCTCAGGTCCAGGGATTTAGACATGGAAATCTTTGCAGGGCCATTATTCAGCCTTTCACAACTTTCACACTGTTGTATGGGTTGAATCCTTAAAGCTGTCAGCAGGATCCTGGCTTTAAATAGGACACCTTAGTCTATACCTTTTAAGTAATATTCAAGAGGAACATGGTCATAAAGGCTATCTACTCTTCTGACTGCTAGCATATTTACAGTTTATCAGTGCAAAAGACAAACTGTCAACCTATAGAGGTACATTATGTCATATAAATTAATCCTTTACCACAATGGGAAGTTCTCTCATTTATTCTACCCCATGGCTGCACTGTTGTAAAAACAAAAACAAAAAGCAAAGACCGTCATATCTTTTTCCCTCCTCTTTTATCTGTACATATGCAACTCAAAGGTTTCTTCGAATTTATCATTCAGATTGATGTGGTATACCTTTCACCCCTCCAAAATATAAAAATATTTTGTGTTTCTTTCTGTATCTAAGCCTTGACTTGTAATGTGAACAATTAAAAAGTCAACTGTAAATCAGCACTTATTTAACTTCCTCATTTTTTGTGTATGTGCTCTTTTTGTTTTGAGTACCGTCTACAGCTAAATTCTCCCCTTGATGATTTCACTCTTTGTTAATTTTGTTGCAGGATTTTTGAGGGACCCTGGCAGGCATTTGTAGGAGACAGAAACATGATTAAAGGGAGGAAGGGAAGGGGCTTACTCTCTGTGTGTGCCTTGAGACAGGACATGGGAGATTGTCTGAGTTGGTGTTAGTGAGCCCAATTTATGAGGTAGTTTACAACCTAGAACTTGATGACTGTAGGAAAAATATGACTTTGTACCCCAGAGCTTGGTATAGAGGAAAAAAGACTGACCCAAATCAGCTATGAGGAGTTTATTTGATTATCAGTAACGTGGCATTTCTGTTTTTCATTTGCCAACTTTGAGGATTGGACTGATTTTTTAGGATACCCTCAAGTTTTAAAATTAGTAATTTCATGTCTTATTTCTCCTCTATTTATTTAATAGTTTTGTGTGTATTGAATTACTAGACTAGCTTTTATAAACATATATTTATATGTAATAGACAAATAATAAAATTTGGTTTAAAAGTATCCTTTTTTATATGATAAGCTATTTCAGGAAGTTTGAAGTCAAGAAATAACATCTGCAAAAAATTAGTTGCACATACTGATAAGTCCTGAAGGGCAACAGAGTATAGTGGGCATGTAACTCAGATGTCACTTTTAATTTACTGTATTAGTTTTGTTTTGTGTATCTTTCCTTCCATCTCAGAATAACAAGAATATCTACTCTTTTTTCTAGAGCAAAACTGGCACGTTTGAATCTCAACCCTGTTGTTTTAGCTGTGCAGCATTGGCCAAGTTAGTTAGTTTCTCTGTGCCTCCATATTCTCATCTGTAAAATGGGGTTATTAATAGTATCTACCTTGTAGAGTGCTGGGAGAATTTAAGTGAGTTAGTACATGTAAAGCACTTAGAATACTTCCTGTTTAGAAAAGCAAATGCTCAGTACTGATGAGCTAGTATGATTCAGGAGTCATGCAGACTCCAAACTTGGCTTAGAGACAGTGTGGCACTACAGAGACAGTGTGACACTGTAGGACTTTTGCCTCACCACCTCCCACTCTTATCTAATGCTTCCTAGAAACACTGGAATAAAGCTGTGAACACACTGGAGCGGGGTTGACTAGGTTCATTTTCCTTTTTTTTCTCTCTATGGCAACAAGGAAGGAACAATATGTGCTGTATGTGAGGTCAAAAGGCTTCAGATATTTTACTGTCAAGCCTGAATCTAAAGTTAATTTATATTCACTGCCAAGAAGAGACCACCTAATCACTGCCTGGAAGGCGCTCAGAGCCTGGTGTTGACATCCCTGATGTACTCGTGTGAGCCCTGTAGGAGAGGCCTTCTGCTGTACTAATTTGGGCTTCCATTAGAGCCTGTTCATCCCATTTGGTTTCTCAGGACCCAATGGTGGGTCATCCAAAAGGACAAACACGGAAAAGTAATAGCAATGAAAACAACCAAATCTTTCCTTACCACACTTGTGAGAGAAGAGTCCTTCCAAGCTCATTTTATAATTTACATATTAGTTGTCAATATAAATTTTAATATAACTAGAAAGTTATGTTAATTATATATTAAATGATTTTTTTATCCATATGAAGATTTGCTACTTAAGGACTGGAGGCAGAATCTTTTGTAAAACTGAGCCTTATTTTTTATATAAGTAATCATTATATCTATGCTAGGCCTATAATTTAATACTTTCAACATCCTTATGTGAATATACTTAAAATTATATGATGTTTTGCAAATTGAATACATGATAATTTGTGAAATTAGTTTTATGTACATTTAACCAAATGCAATATGACATGGCACAGCTAATTCCCCATCTTGACATTTTAAAATTATATCTAACCACCAAGGCCCAGCATAGATGATACCTCCTCTGTTAAAGAGGTAACAGGTACCTCCTCTGATCCCAGCCAGAAGAATTTCATCTTCCTCTGACCTCTAGGAACTCTTGCATATGTCATTCATTTTGCTATAATTTCTATGTATTTTTTTCATATATTATACTGTAATAACATTGAAAGGAAGAGTAATTTTACTCATTTTATTTATCTTCCACAACACTCTGATTGTACTAGCAAGTTAATAATATTTGTCAATTAAGTGTCTGAAGTGAGAGTATGGGCCAGTAAATAGTTTAATGATACTCCAACCCAACCAAAATAAAGGTGTAGATTCAGGGAGAGAATATTGATGTCAGTCATTAATTTGGTACAAAGGCATGTAAAAACATGACATAACATTAAGACTACTTTAAGTTTAAATGCAAGAAATAAATGCCTTTGCATATTTCCCTGGGGGCGGGAGAGGTAAAGGGTTAGGTTCAGGATGATTCAAGAATCTGGAAGATGGACTAATTGGGAGTTTGGAAGAATTTATGTAAATATTTTTCGGCTGTAATAGCTATGTATCCTCATGACATCATAAATAGCAAAAATTAATTTTTATTATTTAATGGCATTTTCAAATGGAATATTACATTTAATGATCAGTTGTAAGCTGTTCCATTGACCATGTGCTATTGAGCATCTACTTATCTTAAATTTAAGTGATACTTACAATTTTAATATTATAAGACAAGATCTTACAATATTTCTTATAAATACATACTTTTTTGTTGTTCAGAAATCTCATTTAATGGTTTTTAAAAACATAAATCCTAAAAACATTTCTTACAAAATAGATACATTTTTTTTCAGAAACTTCACTTATTAGTCTTAAAACACGACTCAAAATGTAATTTCCCAAGGCTAAATGTTAGCAGTCAGAAGTAATAGATATATTGAATCAATCATCTTAACATTTTTCAAACCACATAGTTTCTTCTGAAAGAGACTGTAGTGAATGGAATGGCACTTGGGGAGCATTCTGCGAGTCTATTTCTGGAAGGCACTATTCCTGTTAGTAGCACACAAAACCATTTTTTTCTTCTGTTACTGGTTTTAGTTCTGTGACACAGTGAGCAAATTTATAAAGTAAACAAAAAGATAAAGGAAGTTCACAGATAATATTAGCAATGGGATTTTGGCAGTAGAAAATGCATCTTCCCTGATGAGATAACACCTTTGTAGGCCTGGGAGTTGAGTTAGAGGAAGGCTTTCTTAATGACGTCCAGAATTTTTTAACTGAAATGCATAGGTGGTTGTGTACAATACTAAGTTGTAAGAGGTGAGAAAGGAGAAATAGATTTGGGAGAAGATGACTTAAATTCTAAATATTTTGAAGCTGAGGTTCTATTGGGAAATTTGAATAGAGATTTTATATGCATAGACACTATTATGCACATGGCAATTTCTTAAAGCTAACAAGCTCCTGTCATCAAACTCTCAAGCATGAATACCTGTGTACCAAAAATATTTTGCACAACATGCCACAGCAATTGCTAATGCAGGTGTTTACCCAAATGTCATTTTTCAAAAAGGCCTTTCTTGACCTTCTTTTTATTAAAAAAAAAAAAAATAAGGCAGCCCTTTTCCTTATCTCCACACTCCCTATTCTACTTTTCTGCATTTTTTCTCTGTATCACTAATCACCATTTGACATTTTATATATTGCACTTATTTTATCTCTTCCTCCCACTCACATCCCTATATAATCCATCCATGAAGGCAATGACTTGAGTTCAATGCTGTATCCCCAGCAGCCAAATTTGTGCCAGGCACATAACAGGTGCTCATCATTTTGTTGAATGAATCAATAAGTCCTGAGTCAATTATTAGTCCTTGAAATTCTTTATCAACAGTCTTTTATATGTGATAAGACTGTTTCATCATTAAAAGTGAATAAACATGTTTCTCCAATTAAACAAAGCTTGACTATACATAGGCTGAAATGCAACTGTTGTACATCCACCCATAAGAAAATGACAAAGCCATGCTTTCTTGGGAGAAATATTTGCAGATATTTTCCAAATGAATGGATCATTAGTATATTAGCCCTGAGTAGACTGCAAGATATCTAAGTTCATTCTCTTTACAGTATTTTGAGGACTCTTGACAGAATGAAGTTTTAAGGCCAAGGAATAGCCTAAATATGTAGATACCATTGGGAGAATATTAAAGGACAAAGAGAAGTCCTTCCAAGTCTTTCACAATTCCTGTAATTCAATTAGATGTTCAATTGCTTAAGGTCTGATTTAAAGTCCCCTGTTAGAAAGGAAGTGTCTCTTGAAGGGTGTTTATTTATTACTTATCCTTTAATATTAATTAGTTGTCAAAATATTTCTACAATGAGGAATATCTGAGTGAAAGATAACAATGGATATCATCTCTACAAGAGAATGGAGGGGAGAGTGGAAAATATGTCACTGCTTAAACAGGCTTCTCTGCTTTAATTGGATCAAATGCCACAGTGCCTAGCAAGAAAGGCATTTGCATGCTTTCAAATACGTTAATAAATAAACTGCACATGGCCATAACTCTTACTGACTTTAAAATTAAGATATTTATTATAATTCATACTAGATATCCTGAGATAGGGCAGGAATGGAATTGATTAATTCAGTGACTCAAAATCCTCATCACACATCCAAGTTCTTTTATGTCATCTTTCAGCCCCACCATCCTTAATGTATCTGCTTTGGCCTTCAGTCCAGCTTGCTTTGGGGCACAAAATGGTGCAGAAATTCCAGGTAATATAATGTCCAGAAGAAAGAGAAAAATAGCTTCTCTGGTTCTCTTTACAGAGTCTGGATATATTTTCAAGAAACATACATGAAAGCTCCCCCACATGCTTGATTTTACACCAGTCACTGACAGGGGGAATGGGTACCAGGTTTGTTTACTAATCTGGATTCATATGAATTCATGAGGACCTGTGGACACACCAATAGAGTCAGCTTCTCCATGCCCTTAGGAAAGACTGAGGAATTGGCCATAATTGGACAACCAGTTGTGCCTGCTATAGGAAGCAAGAGACACTAGAGCTCAGGACTACTTATTTAAATCAGTGCCGACATGGACCAAATTGAAAGGTGAAATACACAAATAGCCCTCTGCACTGTTTTATTCAACAATACAAACAGAGCAAATATTTCGATTATCAAGTGAGCAAGGTTGCCCAATATCCTCATCAATGCTAATTCCAAGAGTATAAAATGTGAGCATGACAGAAGAAAGAGGATGCTTGCCACAAGGACAAGTTATCACACAAGAGTTTGAAATATCCTTAGTGGTTTATTACACATTAAATTTCTTTGTACATTTGTGTAGAAACATTAAATAGCTTTAGGATAAAGGTAATAAAACCCTCAAAGAATTTGTCTTTGGATTTCTGAATGTTTTACTCTTTTAAAAATTAAAACAATAATAATGTCAGGTATTTTGGATTTTGTTCTGTTTTATTTTGCTTATACCTAGGCCAATTCAACTATCCAGTTGACAATTTAGGGTGGAAAGGATGTAGGCATAAAAGTTAGTTGAATGATCTAAGTAATGCTTTAGACATCTGGTGTAGAAGGTATTTGTTCTGCTGATTTCCGTATCTTCTATGTAAACCATGAGAGCAACAATAGAATGCCTTATCTCTATTTTAATTATTGCTTCACTAAAGTTTCTCTCCCAACTGGAGAACTAGTATGCTGCTGAAAAGACTTGCTGAAAGGCTTTTAATAATACATTAACTGTCCTGCTAACCATGGAGATGATAAGATGAAAAATGAATGTGTCAGTGGATTCCATGCTGTAGATGACATGGAATCTAGGAAAATGTAAAATGAAAGAAACACAAAAAGAGACAACAGAAGAATTTAAAGCAGCTTTTAAAGATGCAATAAAAATTGTCTGGTGGTGGGGGGATAGAGAAAGGGAGAGAGTAGGAGAGAAAGGAGGGAAAGAAAGAATATCAGATTGAATTAAATATGGATAAAAGATGGTTGCACTCATATAATTAAAAATAAAATATAATTTTGATAATTAAAAATAGTGATAGAATTTTAATTCGCACTAACACTTTATAGCACAACTTTAGATAATTCATTTGGCAAGCACCTGCAAATTCCTTACTTCAGTCAATGGGTTGCTACTAGTCAAATTTATCTGGAAGATTTGGTAGTTAAAATTTTGATTTTACCATCAAGTCATATAAATCAGTCATCCTCTGTATGTCATTAAAATATACTAGCATAAGAAGATATGCCTTATTTTTGGCCCCAAAGCAAATTATTAACAATAAAAGGCCCACATAACCACCTTGAAAAAAATATAGATTAATTAAAATTGTACTTGCTAATCTTAAGCTTCCATTGACAATAGTAAGACATTAGATATAATGTATCCATTTAAAAACTGAATATTTGAATTTTATGAGAACAGGCAAAAAGACTGAAAATTAGATAAATCATATATTACTGAAGAACTTAATAATGAGTAGTTTTTATTTTTGTTGTAAAATATTAACAACCAGGACAAAAATATGAGGTTTAATCAAAGAAATACATTAAATGTAAGGTTAAATGTGGTGAAAAGCTATACACTGAAGTTTCAAAGTGTGAACTCACGTAAGTCTTGAGGTTTCACATGTCAAACAGACTTTGAGCTGTACATAACAGTCTTACCAACATTTCTGAATTTCCAAAATGAATTTCTAAAACATAAATTTATCTTTCCACATGGTCAAATCTTCAGAATTACATAATTTAAAAATAAAGCTACTTTTTAAAAAGAATGTTTTGAGTAAAAATTCTTTGGTTGCCCCAACTTTTCTAAGATTTTAAAGCATACTTTAAAATTCAGTGGGCATGGGCCTCCCTGGTGGCGCAGTGGTTAAGAGTCCGCCTGCCGATGCAGGGGATACGGGTTCGTGCCCCGGTCTGCGAGGATCCCATATGCCGCGGAGCGGCTGGGCCCGTGAGCCATGGCCGCTGGGCCTGCGCATCCGGAGCCTGTGCTCTGCAACGGGAGAGGCCACAACAGTGAGAGGCCCACATACCGCAAAAAGAAAAAAAAAAAAAAAAAAAAAAATTCAGTGGGCATTAAAATGTTTTTTTCTGTTTTGTTTTGCTTACCAATTTAGTCAATGGTAGAGTACTTAATATGATTTGTTTTAAAAATTAACAATAATAATAAAATTACTAACATTTAATACATGCTTACTCTGTGCACTTCTAAAAAATCTTCTGAACTACACATATTAAATAATTTAATTCTCACAATAACTGTGCATTGGGCACTATTAGTATGCCTATTGAGGGATGTCAAAACTGAGGTATGGAGGGGTCGTTCTGTGACCAGTACTATTTTGGTTCAACTTACTATGTTTTTTCCAACTTTTGCTCTTAATAATTAAAAAAAAATGAATGCTATCAGGAAATTAACCCAAAGCCCTGTTCCTTTCCTAAATCATACAGGGATGACTGGATTGTGTTCATGATACAATCCTGTTTATTAAGGTAAAGAGCTAACCAAAGATCAAATATTTTTAAAAAGACTTTGTTCAAAATGTAATTTAAAAAAAATCTGATACAAAAGTAGTTTAAGAAGGGGAAAAGCTTCTAAAAATGATTTTTTCAAAGTACAGTTACAAATGACAATGATAAAATTGTAGAGATAGCAAATACAAAAACAAAAACAAAAAAACTGGCTCTACATGAGTGTAGTGGAAAGAAAGACCAATCATGTATTAGAATAATCCTGGTTTTAAGTCGTTACTGACAATATAATTTTGGGCAAGTCTTTTAGTGAACATTTAAGTACCATATCATTTTTTGGTTATATATGAAAGTAAAAATAGAGATGGTATAGGTATAAATACATAGTCATATTGAATGCAAGCAAATGGAATAGACTTTTAAGAATCATGTCAAGAAGGCTGAATCCAGAATCCAGTTTCATTTTAAAAACATGCCAAGGACCGTAAAAATGGCTGTCTTCAATGGGGTTCAGAGTTAGAACTCAATTTTACCCTCAGCTGGTTGACAGGTGCTGTGCCAGATGAGGACTCTTTTTCAGTGGGTATTCTCCATAGAGCATATTTTCCAATTCAGTCATTTTGAGAAGCTGTGTTCTTCTGTGCCATCATGCTTTTTGCGCTTTTTTTTTTTTTTTTTTGCCTAAAATAAATGCTCTCTTCTCCCTCACCCTCCATGTCTAGATAACCTCTGTTAATCCTTAAGGTTTAGTTCTACGTACCAATGCTTAGTTCTGAGGACAGCTCAGAGCTACCCTGCTCTCTACTCCCTCAGCTCCTTCCCTTCTGTGGATATTCATCACAGTACTTTCACCCTGCAAGACTTTGTTCTATTACCAAGCTTCTCCTCTACTTTATATGAAAAAGGGGCATTCTTTGTTTGACTTTGCATTCTCAGAGCCAAGAACAGTTTCTGGCACATAGTAGGTATGCAATAAGTTTTGAAGAAGGAAGGGAGGTACTAAGAGAGGAAGACCAAAAAAGAGGAAGAAATTTTTAAGGCAGACAGCAGATGAGTACATTTCAACTCAGTATGTTTCAATTCCATTTTAATGCAATGATCTCATCTTGATTGTCTTAATTCTTTTGTATGCTATGCATAATTTTAAAAACAATAAATTTAAAAGCAAGTGACATTTCCTTATGAATTAGGGCCAATAATTTTAAATCTTGAAACATTTTATGAGCTACAAGGGGACAAATCTGCAGCAACTCAGTTCCTCTTGAGGGTGGGCCTGAGTTCTTTGTTATTCTCGACCTGCATCAGAGAGAAAATAACAATGAGGGGGACAGATAGACACTTTTACTATTGGTGTGTATGGCTTACCCTAACATTGATGTGTCCTTATTCAAAGGCTTTCTGCTTTTGTAAAGCTCGTATTAGTTGCACAGGAAACTACCTGAGAGTTCTTGCTCAGGCATTTTCCCTCATAGGGAGAAACCCACCCCAGAGTATGGGAGGCCTAATCTTACAGAAAGCCATTATGATGGGAAAATTCCACTTGGACATGGTGCCTGTCACCAAGAGAATCTTTTATTTTAGTCTGCCTTTTTATATTCTTTTTTTTTTCTTTGGGAAAAATTATTATCAATTTCCACCTTGTGATTACTGATTTGAATTGTGTCAGTATACCCTTTTTTATTCTGGATTTTGATTTATAAATCTGTAGTTGTCCTTTGAGGCAAGGCTATTTAAAAACACTTGATGAAAAATTTAATATTGTAATTTAAGATATGTGGAAATATAACTGTGACTTCCTTGTATGATTTAAGTAGAAAACTCCTCTCTATACTGAAATATTAAAGTACCTAGTAGCAGAAAATTGTTGAGTAATGAAAAGTAAGCATTTGAATATTAACTTTTAGACTTTATAAATGTGGGAGAATAATGGCAAGAGAGTGTTATTATTTAAAACAATTACCTTCCCCAAATTAAGTTATTAGGCCTATTTCATTCTTGAAAAAGGGATGACTAATTATAGAGATCAAAAGAGGAGTGTCATACATTGCAGGATTAAGGTGGTATTATACTGGTTGGTGTTAATAGAATCTCAGATTGGGAGAGATGCAGAAAACATTAGTAATTCCATTGTTAAGATGATAGAATCAACACTGGCTTCTGTTGGAGAGAGAATATTGACCTGTTGTGAGAGCTTTTCCGTTTAATAGATCCACAATGAAATAGCAGCATTCAGGTTCTGCTGCTTGTCTGCAACTCATTTCAACACCATATCAATTTTTGCCAAGAATGCAATTCAGTTTTATTTTGTTGCCGGAATGAGAATATTCTTCAAAGTAATTTTGTCTCAGGTTTTAAATCAGGTTCAATTAAGACAGTCTTTTTTTTTTTTTTTTTTTTTGCGGTATGCGGGCCTCTCACTGTTGTGGCCTCCCCCGTTGCGGAGCACAGGCTCCGGACGCGCAGGCTCCGGACGCGCAGGCTCAGCGGCCATGGCTCACGGGCCCAGCCGCTCCGCGGCATATGGGATCCTCCCAGACCGGGGCACGAACCCGTATCCCCTGCATCGGCAGGCGGACTCTCAACCACTTGCGCCACCAGGGAGGCCCTAAGACAGTCTTTAAACTGAGTTATCTTATCAAATAGAATGCTTACTTATTATTATTATTTACTTTTTGGGTGGGGGCCTTGATCAGAAGGACTTGGGCCCCCCACGAGCGGTGCCAGGGAGTGGGTCTTCCGTTACTTATTATTTTTATAACTTTTTTTTTTTTTTTTTTTGCCGTACGTGGGCCTCTCACTGCCGTGGCCTGTCCTGTTGCGGAGCACAGGCTCCGGACGCGCGGGCTCAGCGGCCATGGCTCACAGGCCCAGCCGCTCTGCGGCATGTGGGATCCTCCCGGACCGGAGCCTGAACCCGTGTCCCCTGCATCGGCAGGCGGACTCTCAACCACTGCGCCACCAGGGAAACCCTATTTTTATAACTCTTTAACAATCTTACAATAAGTTGATTCCTATGCATGCAAGATATTACTCCTGAAAGAAACTGTCTTCTGCATTACAACATTGTTTAGTGATGGTAGAATCAGCATCAACACACAAATGTATTCTAAGGAGAAAATCATTTGTCTTATGTCAGTTAGATTTCTGAGGCCACCCAAGGGTACAGAATGAATATGTGCTGGAAAAGATATCAGCTTAATGATCACACTTCCTGCATTCATTGTTCCCATTTGTTTCTGCAGATAAAAAAAATCTATAATGAATTTGATACTATCCCCTGGATAGAACATTAAGGAATGTAACAGAGAATTCGAGGGATCCAAGGAGAAAATACCCACTCTGTGTATCATAACCCATGAATTTATTGTCAGTTCCATTGGATTGACCCTTAAATCTGACAGCTCAATTTTAATTTACATTTTCATTGTTTTTCTGGTATCTTCTTCCCATGATAAATTTCAGTTCAATTTAATTTGACTGTAATACTTACAAGATTCTTCTGACAAGATAATTACTCTGGGCTATTTTATAGGGTATTTTTAGTTTACAGGGCAGAGAAAGAAAGGAAGCTTTTAACAAATACAAATGTGTAGCTCCATTGTGCCTTACAAGTCTCTTTATGTTTTTCTTCTGCTATCTTTTCTTCCCTTTCCCTCTGATACAGATTAATACCAGATGTAACGCAAGCTGCCACCTGTCCCTTGTTTATCTGAGATGATTCCTTTTTATCATCTCATGTTCCTTACTACTGATAATTATGGAAAGCCTATTTTAGGAAAATAATGCTTGGAATATTTGCTCTTATAAAATGAGACTTGCTTAAAGGACTGTATAGTCAGAACATAATTAATTGCTATTTTAAGAGTCTACTATTAAAGCAGCCAAGAAAACATATTGACTTTTTTTTTTTTTTAATGTGGACATGACATTTTCGGTAGAATAGGAATTTGGAGTTGGAGGTAAGAGTTTCCTGCGGGTGCATCCACACTTTATTTCCTTGTTCAGAGTATTTATACTGAGTGGGAGATGCATTTATGAGGTACCAGAAGGGGATTAATCATTTAAAATGTCATTGTGGAGCAGAATGAAGTTAAATTAACTGAGTGTTTTAAGTTTTGATTAGTTAACAAATTATCTTTTGTCAGATAAGAATTTTACTATATATATGAGTGAGTCTGAGGATACTGATGGTCAGTGGTGAGACCAATACTTTTGCCCAGGGGCCTTATGGGTTTGTACGTTCATAACTAAAAAGTTGCTCTAACACACGGGCAGAGATGGAAGAACACCTAATACCAAGTAACAATTAAACTAACCTAGAGAGAAATCGGAAGAAAACTCATAGGAAATAGGCAAAAAGACCTATGTAATAACTTAAAGGGCTTAGGCTTTGAAGGCAGAGGGACCAGGGTTAAAATCTCCCTTTCTGCTACTTCAGAGCAATATATTCTTTGTTATGCTGCTCCCTTTTCTGAGATTCAGCTATTCATGTGTAAAATAGAGATCAAAAGGTTTACCTTGCAGGCTTATTGGTAGGATTAGAGATAATGTTTATAAGAAACCTTATAAAAAGTGTCTAGCATATGATAAGTGTTCATAAACAGTTATCATAAATTTCCTAAAAAGTGTAATTTTAAATTTTCAATTTTTTTATGAATTAATGTGAAATGTTATTGTAATTTTTGCAGGAATAATTTATATTCTCTTAATTTCCTGATTTAAGAATTCTTAAATCTGACTCCTAAAAATGCAGAAGTTCTTATGTTTGTAAATCTTATATTACTTTCAGCATATGTTCAATTGAGAAGTATAGTAATATAGGGATTTCAGTACATAACTTAAATTTACTACATAAATTCATTGTATAAAAATAAAAATAAATCTATGTATGTTAAAGAATAAATTATTTACCCTAGGTTGATTAAGGGAGTTTAAGGAAAAGCCATCAAAATACTTAATTTTATTCATATGAATTTTTCCCTGAGCTAAACTGTTATAGTACAGTATTCTTCTATTCAATATTATGCTATAATGCAGTATACTCTTCCTCTCTTCAAGTTCTAGTTCTATACGATTCATCACACACCTTATTTATTTTGTTTAATCAAATTGGTGTTGCCTTTTATTATTTGCCCATCCAGAAAACAATATGTCACCACTGGTGTTAGGAAATCATTAAAATTATATGAAGTGTGATCTACACAAGAGTGTTTTTCATTTATTAAGCTTATTTTTATTCTGAGGTAATCTGTAGGAAAGAAATGTGATACTTCTCCTTTTGGTTTTTCTGTTACTTTCATTTTGGCAATTCTCACTTTCTTAATATTCCAAATCACAGGTTTCATCTCAAAGCAATTACCTTTGTGGTTATTTTTTACTCAGATATTCATTCATAGCTTCTTATTGTGATGTCTGTGTGTGTGTGTGTGTGTGTGTGTGTAAAATTCGCCTAAATTTTAAGTCAATGGACTTTCCGAGGGCCTTTTCTCTGATATAATTCTGCTGATAGATATTCAGAGAAAGCAACTTGGAAATACACTCTATGACTTGTATACATACAGAGATAATAATAAGAAAAGAAAACCGCAAAATGTGTGTGATTGCGTGTACTCTGATACAATTGTGATGCTAACCACCTGAAGGTAGGGTCAGATTTCATAGGTTTAAGAACATGAAACCCAACAAGACTGCTGTCACTTCAGATGCCAGCCACAAATTTGGGAGCCCTTAATCCACCAATACTTCTGACCACCTGGCCACAAGTCTGGGGGTTTCCATGAACCGCCCCCCACCCCCTACCGCCAGATTTGATAATTCACTTAGAATGACTCATAGAACTCATGAAAACACTGTACTATTACAGTTTTATTTTAAAGGATACAAATCAGTACCAACTAAATGAGGAAACACATAGGAGAAGGTCTGGGAGAGTCTCAAACACAGAGTCTTCCTGTTCCTCCCCAAGGAATCAGGAAGCAACACCTTCCAGGTACATAGATGTGTTCACCAACCAGGAAGTTTTGGTGTCTAAAATGTTTATTGAAGTTCCATTAGGTAGACAAGAAGGATTGAAACAATGAATCATTGCCCACATGATTGAACTTAATTTCCAACCCCCTTCCCCTCCCTGGAAGTCAGACTGGCTTAAAGCCCCATCCCTCTAATCACCTGGTTGATCTTTCTGATGACCAGTTCCCATCCTGAGTAATAGCCTTAATAAACTCAGGTGTGATGCAAGGTGCTCATAAATAACACAGGCACTCCTATTACTTGAGTTCCCAGGATCCTGGGACAAAGGCCAGTCAAACTTATACCATAGTGAAGAATCCAGTATTAATTATAAAAGCATATATTTCATCTTGGTAATACACATATTCTCTTTTTATTTGCCACTCGAATCTGATTTATCAAATATGTTAGCCTTTGAAGAATGACTTTAGAAATCAACCTAAGTGTCATAACGGTACTGAATGTTTTGCTAATATAAGTGTTCTAAATTTTATTTGCATTTTGTTTAAAATCAGTTGGAAATTTAATCAAATTTTTTGACAAATGATATGCCAAAAATCTCATTTGGAAACTTTCAGTTAATAGAAATTATTAAAAATAAAGCTTGTGGGCCTCCCTGGTGGCGCAAGTGGTTGAGAGTCCGCCTGCCGATGCAGGGGATACGGGTTCGTGCCCCGGTCTGGGAGGATCCCATATGCCGCGGAGCGGCTGGGCCCGTGAGCCATGGCCGCTGAGCCTGCGCGTCCGGAGCCTGCGCGTCCGGAGCCTGTGCTCCGCAACCGGGGAGGCCACAACAGTGAGAGGCCCGCATACCGCAAAAAAATAAAAAAAAATAAAAATAAAAAATAAAAAAAATAAATAAAGCTTGTAAAGAGGAACATCTTAAGGTTTCCTACAAAATCAAGAATAACTGAACAAATTAAATGGAGATAGCTCAAAAGCTTTGGAATATCTTGCATTGTGTGAATAATTTTGGATGGAGTTTCTATGTTTACTTAAAGTTTGTTTTTTTTATACCAGAGTGTAATAAAAGTGGGAAGCTTTGAAATTTTACAAAATATAAATTTGGTGAAACACTCAAAAGGATCATTAACAGATAACTGATTTGACATGTTTTCTCTTTTAAAAACATTTGTTGAAGAAAGGCACTCTGAGTAGAGGCAGAGAGATAGGACTTGCAAAAATATTTGGGCTGAAAGAGTTATACATTTTTGATATGAAAAACTCAGGATATCCTAAAGTTATCAGAATTTGATATGAGCTTAACAGATGTCTTAGCAAATGAAAAGAGATTTTTTTCTCAATTAAAAAGCTTGTAGTCTATTGAGAAAAGTTAATAAAAAGTGCAAGCAATTTTTCATAAAATGAACCATTGAAGGAAACATAAAAAGCAATATGACTGTATTAAAAAACAGTCTTCAGATCAATACTTAGATATATATTAGACTCAGTACAGAAATTAAAGTATGTACCAAAAATTATTATTCTACTTAGTTTTGAAATGTTAGACTTTAATTTTCTTCATTAATATACATGCATTATTTTTATTTGTTAGAAATAATTTTATTTTCAAAAATAATTTGGTAGGACTATTTTTAGTTCCATCCATATAATAAAACCAATTTATTATCAGTATATAAACATTTCAGAAATAGATAATTTTCATTATTTTTAGGGCTCACTTTCATTTTTCAAAGTTGTCTTACTTTGGAAACAAGATTTAATGTTTTCCCTACTTGTAAATGCATATTTGCAATTACCTACAAAATGATTAGTTAGTAAATATGACCATTTAGAAATTACAGGCATTCATGTCTTAGTAAATTACCCAGTAAAATTTAATATGACAATGTTTCTTTTGACATGACTATTGTGATTATAAACTAAACAAATTTTTGTTGAAATAATTTAGCCCCATCCTTCAAAGAGAATAAATAGTCCTAACAGTGATTTTTCTATCTTATAGAAGATCATTTGGAGGACAAGTGCATTCTGAAAGAGAATGCCTTTTACCTACAAGGGTATATCACTTTTGATCTTTCACACACATTAAATTTATTACTTTATCTTTCATTTTAGCAATCACTGAAACATAACATAATTTGGGAATGGTCTCCTGGTAGACATTTTAAAAAAGGTTTTCATACAAGTATCAGGAGAAGATTATCATTGCTATCGTGATCGCATTGTATCCTGCTTGATTTCTCCAGGCAGAAAGGCTAGAATAAAGATTATTTGGTTTTGTTTTATTTAAAGGTAGATCACTCAACTGCCTTTCTTAGAAAGAAATGGAGGCCACTGGAAAGAGAGCCCACTTATTTTTCTTGATTGTGTCAGACTCTCAATAGGTTTAGACTGACTAGAGTGCCAAAGGTACTTTGAAAGGGTCTGTACTGATTGTGCTCTGAGCCTAGTTCCAAATTCAGAGCCAATGTTCCAAATATCCTATAGCAATAAGGTGTGTGCCATGAACAAATAGTCTTTTCAAAGTTAAAATTTTCCAGGTGCCCCCTTTACTAAATTTGAATGCAAGAGGCACTATGAACACATTTGTATGTTTGTGCTACTTTTGGTTGAGACCATGCACTAAGTGGATATTAAGCAGTGAACACGTGCAAACGTAAATTCTGGAATAAGAGCATGCAGTTATGTAGCAGTTACTAAATACTTAAGTATGTTTTATCAGGTTGCTAGGACTGCTGTAACAAATACCACAAACTGGGTGACTTAAAGAACAGAAATTAATTTTCTCACAGTTCTGAAGACTAGGGTTGATTTCTTCTCAGTCCTGAGACTCTCCTTGGCTTGTAGATTAGGGCCCACTCTAATAACCTCATTCTAACTTAATTACCTCTTTAAAGATCTTAGCTCCAAATGCAGTTACATTCTGAGTTACTAGGGATTAGGATTTCAATGTATGAATTTTGAGATACACGATTCAGCCCATAACATATATCAACTCACCTAAACTCTTAACAACCATGTAAAATAAGCATAATTAGTATCCCAGTTATACTGAGGCAGAACCCAGGGCCCAAGAAGGTTAAGTAACTTGGTTAAGGTCATGTGGTTAGTAATTGAAGGAGCTGGGTGGTATTTGAGTCCTAGGCAGTCTGTCTATAGAGTCTGTGCTCTTAATGATTATACAATACTGCAGAAAGTCAATTCTGATAAGCTCAGATACCATACTTAATTAAATATTATAACTGGTGTTATTTATTTTACCCAATAGTATTTCATCCATGCAGTGATTTTATAAATGATATTAAAGTAGAGGTTTTCTTTGTGTCATCACTTACTTCCAATATTATGAATATTATGTAAATATACGTGAAATCATAGACATAAAATTTCAGTTTATTACTAAGGAATTAGCAAAGTAATAAATAATAATAATGCGTAGAAACTCCTATATTTCTGACTCAGTAGCAATGATAAGGCATTTCAAGCAATTTGGAAGAAGTATGCGATAGATTAAAACTTTTATAATGTAGGACAAGTAGGGAAACTCAGCAGCACTAAAAAAACAGTTGACAGTAAAAGATTTAAAAGCTGCAATTCTTTCCTATTGAAAAATTCAAGTGGTTCCATGAGGACCTTGGAGAATTTTGGGTTTCTAGATCACTGTGCATTGCATTGAAGAAAACAGAATGAGAAGGGAAAAAACAAATTAAGAACAAAACCCAACAAATCCTGGAATTAAACATTGGGACATATTAAGGATATTTGGTATTTCTAGCTTTATGGTGGTTAAAACAAACAAGGCTCTAAACTTTCAATGATACTGGAGATTGTGCTAAGTCTATGGGAAGAGGAGTGATAGACCAGTGCCAGAGGAGGTGGAACTGACAGGGATGGGAGGAGGTTGACTTTTTGGATTTTTATTGCAGTCAGTCTATTTATCAGTAATTAAAGAAATACAGTACTACTTATAATATTGAACTGCTATATGCAGGCGAAGAGGAAGAATTCAAAAGTCTGAGTCAAATAGGTAAATATTAGTTACATGTTTATAAAAATGTTTCTGAAATTTTCTATTTTTCTCTTTAAGAAAAAATGAGAATTCCAGAATTTAAGTGACATAGGTGAACATTTTGCAAGATTTTAAAGGATAGTAATTGTGAACATGTTTATTCCAAATCAGAGTGTTTTAATGTGAGTGTTTTGCTTTAGGGACATTCTGAAGGAGGCTCATCAAAACAACTATAAAACCATAAAGAAATCTCTTATTCATGCCTGAGCTCTATCCCCATCTCTGAGCCTCCATTAGACGCAGAGAAAGGAATGAGATGTTCATGTACATATTATTCAGAAAAGTTAAACATTTTGTCAGACCAGAGGATCTTTAGGATCAAATTGGCCTTAGCAAAATGCACATTGATTAGTCAGGGTAGTTTATTAGCTCCTTGCCCAATATTGCTGTTCTGTTTGGTTTCATGCTGGTTGCCTTAAGGATTGCTCTGAATCCCCACAGGGTGGATTAGACTATAGTGTGTCCAGCTAAATAGCTTTTGTTTATTGTGTTAACCTGGTTTTAAGATCTGTAGGAAGGAAGTAATTTGGTAACCCTGGGCTGAGCCCCTTCCTCTCGATTAAGCCTGAATTTCATTAAGTTCAAAGACTGTGAGCAAGAGAGTATTACGTTTGATTACTAAGAACCTTATATATTAAATTTTATAAAATTCATGAAAAACAGAACATTAAAATTGAAAGGGAACCTATGGGTCTTCCAGTGCAACCTTCTTCCTAACCCGAAAACCTCCTTTACAACATCTCTGACCTCTAATTTTATACACTCACTGCCTGGGAGTCACACTTTCATGAGGATGCCTAGTCCGTATTTCAATGGGCCTTTCTGTTAATGATAGTAAACAACAGCTTCTTGTTTAGTCCTTCAAAGTTTCAAACTTCTTTTTGCTGTATCTGGACTCTGCTGGGCACAGTTGTTATGAGCTGTGAGTCAGATGGAGTAGGAAAAGTTGAAATCGGGGGTAGGCCAGGGGTCTAGGGCAAGGGCTGAGGCCAGGCCAGGGATCCTATAACTAACATGGTTGTTGGGGTCCAGTAAGAATGTGAGGTAGATGGGAAAAAACAGAGGTGTCAAATGCAGTGGACTCCTAGGAGTGACAGAATATTTTGCTTGCCATTCTTTTTTTTGCCATTTGTAAAGATAGGGTAGTTGTAGTGTACTTCCAGGTATATTTTTTTGATTAATTTTATCATTCTTATCTTACGTGATCTTCTTTTAACATCATATTCCAATATGTGTGCCTCCATCTGCTATGAAGACGATCTGCATTTGCAGTGCTTTCCATTTTTCATATACATTATGTCATGCAGAATGCATTTATCCTTGTATTGAACCCAAATCACCTCTCTTTAACATCTATTCATAGGTACTAATTCTGAAGGTAGACCTATAAAACTTTGCAATTAGTATTAAAGAAAAAATCATTCATGACTCTTGTTAAAGAATTAAGGCAGACTTTATTCAGGAGGATGATCCCCATAGGTATAAGAACTACTGAAATGAGATTTTGCAGTAGGGAAGAGAGATGAAGCTCAGTTCCTAATACAACAAGGAAATATGGGGATATATAGTCAAAGTTAGGTTGGGGGTCAGTGGATAAAATGTTGGGAGACTGGGATTGACATATATACACTAGTATGTATAAAATAGATAACTAATAAGAACCTGTTGTATAGAAAATAAAATAAAATTCAAAAAAATAAATAAAATATCTTGCCCATTTAAAAATTAAAAAGAAAAAATTACTAAAAGGAAACATCAGGGCTAAGAGGGGATTCTGGCCAAATAAGCCTAACAGAATTCTTGCTGAAGACAGGCCAAAGTAATCAGGCATCACCTGGGAGGTGGTGGAAGATGAGGGCTTTGATCAGATACCAAAAGTGATCATATATCGAGGGTGCAGGATTCTGGCTAAATTGATTTAGTAGGATTTTTGCTAAAATTGGACAATGAAAAAATGAACACAGAAGTCCAAAAGTCAGGACATACTTGAGAAAAAAGTTTAGAGACACTCCACTTAAATTTGGTCAAAGAAGCTTTGTCATTAGTCATCATGATCTTCCTGAGATTTTACTTCTGTCAGATAAATGAGTTCATGAGGAAAACATAGCGTGTGTCTAGACTTTTCAAATCCTTCTCAGTGTCTTTGTAAGCTCTTATCTTCAATTCCTCCTTTAAAGCAAAGACCTGATAAATAAAAACAGTTTTGGACATGATATTTCCAATACAAAATAAATGAGATGATATCTTTGTCATAGAAATCTGCTCTGTTTATTCAAGGATCATATTTCAAGGCTCCTACTTGACTATACTTATGGGTAGAAATACTTAAGTAATATAAAATAATATTATGGACATTGTAGTTTTCTTGGTTACAAGATTTCAAGATGTAACTACATTGCATAGGAAAACTTCAACTGCCAGTTGAAATAAAATACTGTGGTAATTTGTTGACTATTGTATTTTTTTTTTTGAGTTCATTACTGCTTTTTTTTTTTAAGGTAACTTGTGTCAACAACAGCAGCATTATGAATTCACAGTTTGAAAGAAAGGGAGTACTGCTCAAACATTAAAGTACTGTTGTGGAAATTAATGGAGAAGTCAGATATAATGAAGACTTTGCAGTTCTTCAGAGAAATGTGATAGATTTCACTAAAGATGTTATGTATAGAACAGCCTTTCCCTTAGCTGAAGCACAGATGCAGAATTTCAGGATGAATCTGCCTCTGTTAACCACTATCTTGTTCATGGATTTCTCTTGAAGAATATAAGATTATCTTGAGGTGTAATTAAAATTTGAGCAGAAGTGTCAGAGAGCAAATCAGTGATCACTGTGTATATATTTTAAATTTATTTTGGAATTTGGACATATTCTAATATAAAACTAATACCCGTATGCTTCTTAATCTGTTGCCCTTTTGGTACTTACATATGATAAAATTACTTTTCAAAAATGGCCAGTTTTTGTACCTTATACATAATTGAGAAATTGTCATTTGTTAAAAAATTTTCTCCACTAATCTACAAATTATTTTTTACTAGTATATATTCCTTTTTTTTCAATCACCTTTCTGTTTTTTTTTTTTTTTTTTTTTTTTTTTTGCTGTACACGGGCCTCTCACTGTTGTGGCCTCTCCCATTGCAAAACACAGGCTCTGGACGCGCAGGCTCAGCAGCCATGGCTCACGGGCCCAGCCGCTCCGCGACATGTGGGATCTTCCCGGACTGGGACACGAACCTGTGTCCCCTGCATCAGCAGGCGGACTCTCAACCACTGTGCCACCAGGGAAGCCCACCTTTCTGTTTTTTAATGAAAGCGTATTGTTATAAATTCTTGATGGAGTTATTCAGAGTCATCCTCCAGTTACTAAGTTGTACAGGCCAAAAAGCAAAAGGTAATGCCAGAAATAAGTATCACTGCTAAGAAGAATACAATGTGAATATGAATGTCCTTTAGCAATGACATTTCGTATCATGATGTTGACTATAATCTGAATCAACAATTCTTTTTGTGGGCAGTGGTTTGCCTTCTTTATGAAAATAGAGATAACTGTTACCCATCTCCAACTTCCTACCACTTTCTAATTCCTCATGATTGTTCAAAGGTATCATTTCCATTGTGACATCTGAGAGTTCTATTAGTATCTTGGTATATTATTCATTTATGTCTAGACTTGAACTTATATCCATATTCTTTCACAGAACAAACAAAAAAACGTGTTATCAGATTTTACTAAAATCTGTGGTATCATTTTGTTGTGTGTTTGATATGAAATTAGATGTGTAATAGATAAGAGCATGATATATTTTTTTACCGTTTGGTTATGGATTAGTTATTCATTGTTGTTTACTGGCCAGTTCTTTATTGCAATACCCAACCAGGCAATTGGGCAGAAAATTCTGACAGCCAGATATGCATATCACAGAATACAAAGTGACTTTCCCAAATTTAGGTCAGTGAAGAAGAGAGATAAAATGGCTATTATAGAACGCTAGTATGTATCAGAGTTTTGCCTAAGAATAGGGATAATGAGTTGCCATTTTGTGAATTATTAAGATCTGTATGCTTAGATGATGTAATTTAGATTTCTGTGCATGGCTTTCAAAAATAGTATGATTCCTTTTCTCTTTTTCTAACAAATGCAAAATCCATAGAAATGAAAATTAGTTGCAGCTGTGATTTTATGAATGGCTTCCTAGAAACTACATTGAAGGAAACTTCAATCCACAAATGAGTTTTATACTGCTCTTCTAAGCACGGGCAGATGGGAAGTTTGTGAATTCAAAATACATTAAATATATTTTTTGAAGATGATGGTCACATTTTTTCAAGTTTAATGTAATATTTAAATATACATTTGGAATTCCTTATGGAATAAACAAATATACATGTTTTAGCAATGGAAGCTTTAGCAGTTGTCCATTAAAATGAAAAGCTCATCTAATACAATATTTACCTGTTTTTTAAAAACTAAATCAAAGTGTTATTCACACAGACTAGTAACTCTCATATTTTAATGAAGGATGATCATAACATTTCTTTTGTTAAAGCTAAGCTTATAAAATTTATTTATATAAAGTGTATTATTTAAATTTTTACTATATGCACGGCATTGTTATTTAGTAGTCTCAGTGAAAAAATCAAAATAATCCAGAATACATGGCTTTTTTAAGTTTATAAAGTTCTTGGGAAGATAAGAAATGTGTGTCAATAGACTGATGATAGACTATAGGCAATTCTAAAACCATTTATTAAATATATGATTTTTGAATGCTCAAAAAAGAGTTGATAGTAGATGCTTATGATACTGTACTATGTGAACATGTCGTATTTAAATAACCCTATTTTTTCTTTGACAAAATTTCTGTTCTGGTCAAGCAAAAAATACAGAAAATCTATTATGTCTGGAATAGGCGTTTTACAGAGCTTCTTTTAAAAAATTTTTATTCTATATTGGAATATAGTTGATTTACAATGTTGTGTTTGTTTCAGGTGTACAGCAAAGTGATTCAGTTATACATATACATATATCTATTCTTTTTCAGATTCTTTTCCCATATACGTCATTGAAGAGTATTGAGTAGAGTTCCCTGTGCTATACAGTAGGTTATTGTTAGTTATCTATTTTATATATAGTAGTGTGTATATATCTAACCCAACCTCCTAATTTATTCCTCCCCCCCACCTTTCCCCTTTAGTAACCATAAGTTTGTTTTCTAAGTCTGAGTCTATTTTACAGATCTTCTTTTGACAAGATAGTGAGATATGGGTAGATGATTGATAAAATATTAGATTAGCACAACAACAAAGTTCCTGATTAAAAGGATTAATATCAACTTGAAAGACAATTTCTTTTAAAAAAATATTAAAAGACAATTTTTAACATCTTTATTGGAGTATAATTGCTTTACAATGGTGTGCTAGTTTCTGCTTTATAACAAAGTGGATCAGCCATACATATACATATGTCCCCATATCTCCTCCCTCTTGAGTCTCCCTCCCACCCTCCCTATCCCACCCCTCTAGGTGGTCACTACGCACCGAGCTGATCTCCCTATGCTATGCGGCTGCTTCCCACTAGCTATCTATTTTACCTTTGGTAGTGTATTTATGTCCATGCCACTCTCTCACTTTATCCCATCTTACCCTTCCCCCTCCCCATGTCCTCAACTCAATTCTCTATGTCTGCATAAAAGACAATTTCTGGAGAGACTCTTTTATCTCTCCTATCTATCACAACATTTTATATATTTCTTTGATGAAGACATCAAATGTTTATTTACCAAATTTGTAGATGAAACAGATTCTTGACATATTAAAAAATGGCTTGACACAAGAATCAGGATCTGAAACACTGCAGCAACCAAGAATGATCCATCAACTCAAATCAGATAGATTTTAATAAACATTGATGTATGTTCCATACTTGGGTTCAAAACACACTCAAAATGTTAAAATATAAATAAGCAATATGGATATATTCATATATATGAATATGAAGCCATATTAAGAAAACTCAGTAGGCAGTAGGTTCTACATGAATGTTCAGTCTAAGTAGGGTAACTGCTTATTTGATCTCACAAAGCTGTTTTAGTGAATGTATACTCTTGCTAGTATGTTTTTTCTGTTCAATAGCTTATATTGTTCCCTTAATATCCATAGCTAACTCATACTCAACGTAGTAGAGGTCCAGAAATTCAAGATCCCAAATTGTCCATTCTTAAACTTTTACTGTTCTAGCAACTCCTGTTTCCTCAGTTGCTCATTCAGGAAGCTTTGGAATCTGCCTCAATTTCTTCACTCCTTTCATATAGTTAGTCAATGGGTACAGTGTATTCTGTCAATACAGTTGGAGTTATTTAGAGCTGGTTTGGAAGTGCACAAAATAGCAATATTCATTCATTTGTTTGTTCACTCATTCATTCCTTCATCGAATAATTGAAAAAATGGTTATTGAATACAAGCTACAAGATTGTGTTTTCAAGGATGTATATCCCAATAAGGAGATAAAAATTGTAAGGAAGTTGGGATAAAGTGTATAAATTTTAAGTGATAAGAGAGATATATAAATAAAATGATAGTAACAGTTGAAATGATTTCTAAAGCAAGTGATTAGTTTATTATGAGTTAGGTAAGAAAGGTAACACATTTCCATAGGATTTTTCCCAATGTTTTCTTCTGAGTTTATTTTTTTAAAAATACCTCCCTTTTAATAGAGTCACTGTAAAACGTAAACTTTTGGCTTTCGGATACATCAGTTTTGATTCTCATTTTGATTATGAAACGGTTCCTTATTAGTTTACCAAATTTAATTCTAGCAGCAATCTTTCTGAATATACATCTAAACTCAAAATGTTCTTCCTTATGGGAACAAGAAGAATCTATAATTAGAAGAGTGATATTACTCTTCAGAGAGGGAAAGAAAGACGTCAGCAACCTTTGAGACTATCTTTTATTCAAAATGTAATCATATTTGGATTTTGTTAAAAACTTCATGGTACTTTAGAATCAAGTTAATTTAATTTGTACCACAAAAACAGTTTGACTGGAGTTATTTTACTTTCACACAGGTTGAGGTCAAAAATCATAATTATAATGCAAAGACATAAGGATAAGAACATTTGTTTTTTTCTATTGTACATATTCATATTCAATCAAACGTGTTCTAAAAACACAGCCCAGTTCTCTTCTGTATGGAACAAGTCTCCAATTGCCTGAACATACACTGTACTCTAAATGGCCAGAACATTTTCTTTTAAGTGATGCTGTTCAGTATCTCAGTGTAATAGCTTTTCCCAACTTCATCAAGATCTGATTTCAGCTAAGCTCTGTTGGAATACAAACCTAAGAAAAACAGCAGAAATCCTGTCACTGAAAACTACGCAGGAAACTCAGACCTCTCAAGTGACTTTCCCCTGCCTATTGCTTGTCATAGTTCTTAGCTAAGTTTATTAGAGGACACTTAGCTGCTCTTCTACTCTCTGTCACCACTATAGTAGTCATCAGAATAACACCTCAGAGAGAAAGCACAGCAGTGTCCCCAAAGAACTGATAATGTTTTTTTTTAACTTCTTTTTCCCTTGGCTAAAAAAGCACTAAAACTATGTCAACAGATATTGTAAGAAGAAAAGACATGCACTAGAAAAAAAAAATTCCAACACACAACAGTCAGATATCAGGATATGATAGAATATAGCTACCCTAGTCTAAAATACAAAGAAAAAGCATTAATCAACTTATGAGGAAGTTATTTAGAAAAATGAGTTCAGAGCATTATGAATACTGTAGAACAAAATAGGTTATATTTTATTGTACAGTAGCTGGTTATTTTAACATTGCCTTTGTGTAGATTTAATCTTCATGTGAATAGTTATGAAGAAAAAAAAAACCCAAAAAACAAAGTTCTAGTCTCCATGTGAATGGTTAGGGAGGAAAAAATAAAGCTGTATTCTGTAATCAAACACACTATTTTTTTTTTACCAATTAAGACTATGTATGTTGTTGCTAAAGTAAGGGAAATTTTGTATTAAACAACAAAACTTTGATGACAATTTCTCATACTTCTGCATATTTATGTCCAGGATAACGAAACAGTAATACTCAGGAAAAGAATGTTTTTCTCTGACTTCTCTGTCTCTTCACTAGAAAACCTTCATTTTAAACCTCTTTGAAATTCCATTTTCAATGTGTTATTTAATTTATTATAATGTAGTGTGCAAAAATTTCACATTGTACCATGTATGTGCTCTTAAGAGGATACTGATAAATATCTAGGGGTCCAAATAAGCTTAAGAAATAGAACCATGTCATTGCCTTTGAAGACCCTCTGCAATTGTATTACCTGCCTCCCCATTTTTTTGGAGGTAGTCTTTATCTTAAATTAGATGTTGTTTATGATCTTGCTTTTCTTCGTAGTTTTTTTTTCCTCTCTCTTTCTCTTTCTTTTCTCTTTCTCTCTTATACACACACACCTCTTATATTCGACTTCATGTTTCAATAAACGCAGTGATATTTAATGAACATGAAGTAATCCTTTGGTGATTCAAACTCCTGCAGCCTGTCAGTACTGTTGGTTTGACTATCAGTTAAGGTATTATGGTATTGACAAGGTAAAAAGTGATTGAAGAAAAATTGACGAGCCTTACAGACAATTCACATGGTCTAACATTATATAATTGGAATTCCAGAATAAAATGAGACAAGAATTATGGCAGAAAAAATTTGAAGAAATAATGGTTAAAAACTTCCCAAAAGACATCAATTTACAGATCCAAGAAGTTCCGTGAACACCAAGAACGATAAATACAAAGAAAGACAACCACATCTTAGGCACATCATAGTCAAACTGCTGAAATCTAAAATTAAAGGGAAAAAATTTTAATTACATAGGGAATATGGTAAATAACTAAAAAAACAAAAATAAATGGCAATCAGAATTCCATATAAGAGATGCTCTCCTTCACAAATGAATATGAATAAACAACTTTTGATGACAAGAACTTAGAGATTTCATCATTAAGAGATCTATACTACAAGATATTGAAAAAGAAGTTCTTAAATCTGAAGGGAAATGGCACCAGATGGAAATCAAGATCTACAAGAAGGAATAAGACTACCAGAAAAGTTTAAAAATAATAGATGTATATAATGTATGCAATCAATATATATGTGTATACATTCATATTGCAGACTGTACGTTTTCAGCTTTAACACTGAAAAGACAATGAAGAAAAATGCTTTAACTTTACAATTTATTTAATGTAAAACAATGAGATCTATTGAATTATATGTAACATTTTTTAAATAAATTTATTTATTTTTTAAATTTTATTTTTGGCTGCATACAGTATTTGTTTTTCTCTTTTTGGCTACATTTGGTCTTCGCTGTTGTGCTCGGGCTTTCTTTAGTTGCAGCGAGTGGGGGCTACTCTTCGTTGCAGTGCATGGACTTCTCATTGTGGTGACTTCTCTTGTTGAGGAGCATGGGCTCTAGGCATTCAGGCTCAGTAGCTGTGGTGTGAAGGCTCAGTAGTTGTGGTGCATGGGCTTTGTTGCTCCGCGGCATGTGGGATCTTCCTGGACCAGGGCTCGAACCCGTGTCTCCTGCATTGGCAGGCAGATTCTTAACCACTGCACCACCAGGGAAGCCCTATGTAACATTTTTGAATGATGAGTTTTGCTTCTCTATTATCTTTTTCATCTGGAAGGATATCATTAAGGAATACATTAAGATATTTGCATCCATTGTATTGATGAGGGCCAAACAGGTTTCTTATGTTTGTGCTGTAAGATAGTCTGCTTTTTTGTATTTTAATGTAGCAGAGTCTAAATGTCATTCATCTTTTTGTTTTACGTAAAGATCATTTTCTTTATTCACAGTGTTGTATGATTTTTTTACACTAAGGACATAATGCTTTTATTTTCCGTTTTGTAGTACATGGTTTAGTTTCACAGCAGGTAAATTGTAGCACCGAGCAGAAAAATAATATTTTATTTTGAAAAGATAGTATTGCTAGGTCTTCAATAGCTTTCAAGTCAAGCATATAATTTACGTATGTGTATGTTAAAATATGTATTTATGCTTAAAATGGTTTTTCACATTTTGAATTTTACACTTTGGAAGAAATGTTTAACTTAGATTGATACCTTTACTTCTCTCTGCTCTGAAAAGAAACCATGTGTTTCTAACCTTTAAAATGGGCTATTTAGTAAATGAATTCAAAACATAAGTTTAGTTCTTTTATTTCCAAAATCATTCCTCCCAACTAATTTTGCTGAACCAGTTGATGCATGTTGAGCCTGATTCTTACTTTTTTTTTTCTTGCTTAGAATTTCCCTACAGGCTATGTTAAGCTAGACCCACATCTCCACCCATCTTCCTTCATAAACTCATATCAGTTTCTTACATACTGTGTAAGTTAATGTCTTTCTCCCTTTCTGGAGCATCTCAGGATTGCCCTAAAATTTCATGCAGAAGTAAACCCTTGGAAAGCACACCAATTCCCATCCACAGTCATTAATTTATTACTTTCCATATTTAAAGAAGCATCTCAGAACATATGATGTGGGCATTGGATAATTATCCATAGGTGGCTGAGAGCAGAAATCTGTGCTCAGTAGAACTAAATTATCTTAAAATTTTCACACTTTTAGCTAGTGCATCTTAAAAGGATGCCAGCATTTTGCCATTCCTTCTTCTCTTCTCCCCTCCACTGGCCACTTAGCAGATGGCTTCAAACCAGCAGAACTGTGCCCTGCCACATTCCACTAATAAGTCTGTTGTCAACACTCTATCTTCTGAGGAATCGTGTAGTTTGCACAGCACACAAAGGTCCTTCCCAGAGTGGTGAGTAAGGGCTGTATTCTAACTCAGGCTCTGCTCCCCAAGTTTTATTCACTTGGCAAGCTGCCCAAAGGGAAGGCTTTTTTTTTCTTTTCTCCTACATTTATTGGCCCAGAGGGGGAACCTCTCTCTAACTCTTACCACACTCCTATATGGTTATCTGTGAGCATATCAGAGGGTACATGTGAAGTTTTGGTATAATGAAAATACTCCCTATTCCTTTCAATATTGGAATACATTAGTGAGGATATGAATCAGACAGTTACCATCCACCTTAAAAAGGCAAATCAGTACATGACCCTGTCTCTCCAGAATCCTTGCAAAGAAAGGGCTTTATCAGACCACTCAGAGAAACCTGAAATGACATTTTAATAAGGCAGCTCCCTGGAATAAGCCTAAATTTGGGGGGGGGGGTAGGAAGGAACTGACTTGGAGTCCTAGATTTTAGTGAGATGATTTTGCTTTTATTTCTGTGTTTGTTTATTGCTTGTATTTTTGAGTTGCTGTGAACAAGCAAGGATTTTTTTTCTCATCAGTTCTCATTAGCAAATGTACAATGTTTACTGAAAAGAAAAAGACTTTATGTAAAAAAATGCACCCCTTACACCAATAGCACTGATTTTCCAAAGCTTATTCTGAACCTGACACAATTTAGAATTGTGTCTTCGGTGCAGTAGCTCCTCCCTTAAAGCTCAAAATCTTAGCTGTCAAACTTCCCCTAAACTCATTAGGACTCATCTGTCTCTGTCAGTGACGTCTCATGAGCCAGTTCATGCCAGGCTGCTTTGTCTCATAGCCACTTTGAATAAGACCAGTTTTTAAGAAAAAAAAGAGAACCTGTGCTTTGGAATGTGTTATGTCTCAGGGAATTACATAAATTTTTCTTTGCAAAGCTCCATTTGCAAGGAAAAGTGCAGGTTAAGCACTGTCTAAATAAATTAAATAGTGCATAATAAAAATATCTTTTCTATAAAAAACTCAACTCAGAATACTGCACACTGGTTCAAATGAACATAGTAGAGAAATTCTGACCACCTTGGCTGAGGGACAACAAATACTTTAGGATAATCTCTTAATACTCAGTTGAGAAGTGCCTTAGTACCATATGTTGTGATAAAAATAAAACATATAATACTCTGTTTATTTGTTTTAATTCAAGGGTAGATTTTCTCTCATTCCCAGAATAAGTGATAGATGGAATTAATATCTAAAGTCATGATTTATAAATGTAATTTCTCTCTATCTAGTTTTTTTTAAAACAGTTGAATGTAAATTATGCCTAGGTTATACTTTAGTGGCTTTACTTTATAGTATCAAATTTTAATAGCTGAAGTATAATTAATTTATAGTGTTGTGTTAGTTTCAGGTATAAAGCAAAGTGATTCATTCACACACACACATTCTTTTTCAGTTTCTTTTCCATTATAAATTATTACAAGATATCAAATATAGTTCCCTGTGCTATACAGTAGGTCCTTGTTTATCTATTTTATGTATAGTTCTATGTATATGTTAATCCCAAACTCCTAATTTGTCTCCCCTCCCATCTCCTTTGGTAACAAGTTTGTTTTGTATGTCTGTGAGTCTATTTCTGTTTTGTAAATAAGTTCATTTGTATCATTTTTTTTCAGACTCCACATATAAGTGTTGTCATATGATATTTGTCTTTCTCTGTCTGACTTCACTTAATATGATAATCTGCAGGCCCATCCATGTTGCTGAAAATGGTGTTATTTCATTCTTTTTTATGGCTCAGTAGTTATCCAGTGTGTGTGTGTGTGTGTGTGTGTGTATCTGTGTGTGTGTATACCACATCTTCTTTATCCATTCATCTATCAATGGACATTTAGGTTGCATCCATGCCTTGTCTATTGTAAATAGTGCTGCTGTGATTAGGGTGCACATATCTTTTTGAATTAGAATTTTCTCCAGATATATGCTCAGGTGTGGGATTGCTGGATCATATGATAACTCTATTTTTAGTTTTTTAAGGAACTTTCATAACTGTTCTCCATAGTGACTGCACCAGTTTACATTCCCACCAACAGTGTAGGAGGGTAAGTATGCAAAGAGACAAGAAAATCCAGAAATTTGCTTTACTGCAATCTACAATTTTTTTTAAAGAATCTAGAGTATCTACACAATACTATGAAATAGTTACATCTATAATTTTTCACCTTGATTTGGGAAGATTTGGCAAATTTGTAGAAAATACTAAAGGTTAACTCAATTTTAAATATGGAAATATTTATAATTGCTTTAGTTACAATTAATAAAGCTGTAAAATTGCAAACCAAATCTTCATAATAAAACATAAAACGTGATTTGGCAACTGTGAAGAATACTAGATTTTCTTAAGAGTTGTTTTATGAGAAAATGTTTATCTTCAGCTGTTTTTAAATTCAAGTGAGTACTTTTGATTTTGCCTATTTCAATTTGGTGTTCTGCCCAAGACACCATTTGGATCCAATCAAAATGACTTGATTTCAATACACTCCTCATTTCTGGATTTTCCCACAGTCACCATTAATTACTTGATCCGTACCCTCAAGCTACACAGTATTTCCTATATTACTTTGGCACATTTTAGGTGAATAGGAGGCTGTGTCTCAAATAAAATACATAAGACAGACTCACTATTAGAATAAACCTCCACAGAGACCTTTTTACTTGCCTCCACCTCTCAATTGTCTAATGAAATCATGAAAATTGGCTTTATCTTAGCTCTTGGTTGCTCTCATTATTCATTATCTACCTAATTAGTGACTAATTAGCTTATACGTATTGAAAGAGTAAAGTAAAATACAATGTTTATGTGTTTTAGTAGAATGAGAGAAAGTGCATTCTGCTGTCTTTAGTGTCTAGTAAAAGAAGGAAATGTTTAGAGGAGGGATTCTTGAATTCATCAAACTAGAGAAAAAAAATATAATATTAATGCATCATGATGAACTTCTTTTTTTCCTTTATGCTTAGTGAAAAAAGATCTTAAGAACTTTAAGAAGCATTAAAAAAAACTTTAAGGAACATTAAGCACTAATGAAGAGAGAATAGATGACCTATGCATGATCTATTTTTATTTTAAAGCTTAAAAGTATATGTCAGTCTTTTTGTGCTTGAATTCATTTAAGAGTAGGATATTTCTTCCCTCATTTAAACTTTTAGATTCCGTAAAGCTAGTGGCAACTTCACTAAATTTTACTTGGCTTTACTTTCATAATCATGTCTGATCTTTAATTACCATGCCAATTAAATTTGCTTTCAGAACCTACGCTTTCAAATTTAATGATGTGGTCTATACTTTTCTTATCATTGAGAGTCAAAACAAAGACATTTTGGGAGACTTATCTTGTCATAGTTCATAGGTTTTTCCCTAAGGCAAAATTTGAAAAGAGACAATGTTTTCTTTGGTGTCTTTCCATTTCCTCTTTCTGGAGACTTTTGCTTACTTTTAACACTTATTAAGCAGCATGAGGTGTTGGAAGGTTACTTAACCTCCCTAAGGTCTGGATCCCACATTGATAAAATTATATAATGATGCCTGATTTTTCCTCCTTTTAAACTTGTTCAAACAACCAAAAATCAAAAAGAAAAATTCTATATTAGAAGAGGGGTATTAATATCAGTCAGTTAAACCCAGTAATGAAAGCCAACTGATCTACAGTACTGGTGTATATAGGCTAAAAGTCAGTGCTGGTCTAAACTACTTGCTATAACTCTAATGCTATACATATGAAATGTAAGCTATTAGTAATATTGTTCACAAGAATATTGTATATGACTCACAGAACAGAGAACTTTAATTTATAAGTACAAATCAATAACGGTGGGACTTAAGAAAGGTAGTCAGGTATTTGAAGGAAAAACATTCTTTGAGAATGTATCATATCAAATTGAATAGATAGTTAATCGTTCTGTATACTACGTTTGAGAACACACTGGCATACAGGTGAATATTTTCTTTGCTTAGCCTTAATTTATTTACAAGGTTAAAACACCAGAAAATCCACCTACGTATTGGTAAAGAAATAATGAAACTAAAGCTAACTTATTGATTTTATTTTTAATTTAAAATTTATTCTTTTTCTAGGACTATGGAGTATCCATGGGTTAAAAACATAGTCAGCCCTGACTTTGGATCAGATGTAGTTTGGTTTATACCCCATCTCCACCATTATGGGCCATGTCATTTTCAACAATTTAAACTACTAAGTATTTATTAAATGTATAGTATGTGCCATGTAATGGAAATATAAAAACTAACATGACCCAGCATCTACCTGCAATCTTCTCACATTGTGTTCTTCGAGATAAATAAGAAAAGAGATAATGAAAATGAAAAGGAAGTTTCTGGTCTCAAAGGAAGAGTATTTATCTCAGTCTATGTGTGAAAGGATGTGAATGTCAGTGTGTGTTGTGGGGGGTGGGCAGGGGTAGAAAACTTTCTGATAGAGAGCTGAAACCCAGGTTGGGCCTTAGCCATTTTACTTAGTTTTTCTTCTGTTTTCTGCAATTGGAGGAAACAGCACTGAGGGTACTTCTGGAGGGCAGGAGGGTTAAACAGGATTATATACTGAAAACCTATGTGACTGAGCGTGACAGCTTGGCTTGGAAGAGGCTAGAAACTAAACCAACGCCCACAGTAAGAAGATAAGGAACTGGGAAGTAAAGCTGGTGTAGAATGGCAATCAAGGAGGTGTTGGCACAAAATCCCCAGCTCTGGGCCCCAGGAAGGAAGAAATTTCGTCTATTAAATGAATCATGATATCTAAAAGATAGGAGCAATGGGAAAAACCTAAAGAAGGTTATCACTAGAAGAGAGAATTTTTCCGAGACCAAGGGATCAGAACAAATAGTTATCTACAGAACAGCTGGTTGGCAAAGCCAGAGTCACCAGGCCTGCATAAAGGAATAGGAGTCTAGCCTTTAAACAGAAGGAATGGTGGGATTGGAACAGGCAAGAGAAAGGTGGAGTCAAGGACCTAGAAGGCAACAGACAGATTATTTAGGATGAAAAGTTTGACGTCATGTATGGAGGCTGAAGGCCAGTTGCAGAAACTGGGACTTATGGTCAGTACCAAGTAAAGAATGGCCATTATACTGCTACATCCTTGAGAATTTAGCTGAAGCTCCTTTATCCTCCCATTTTAGATAAGCACTAATCAAGAAATTGGGGTTGGGACAAATGTGAAGGAGAGTCTCAAGTGACCCCAACAGTGGAAGAAATGGCTGGCCAAAGTGGACATTAGAATCTGATATTTTATAATAAATTCCTTGACTCACTGAAAGTTAGCCAACAAGAAGACCAAGGCTAAATACTATGAATAGCACCTGTGGGCAGAGCAGAGCAGCAGTGGACTTTAAACCCTAGCTTGTGCTGGTGACTCGTTCTGTGGCTTTGAGAAAATCAATTACCGTTGAGAAAATCAATTACCGTCTCTTATTTTCACACTACTCATGTGCACTTGAACTTTGTTTGGAGGACTTAATAATGATTTTTTTAAACATATTTAATTTACTTTTAATTTATTGGTTAATATTTATTTTGGCCATTTAAAAATAGGATTTAAAGAAGCAATTGAGTTTGTACAGGACTTTATTTACTTTGTGAAATAGTACTTTCTTCTTTATCTTCATCATCATTGTTACAGTTACTTGAGGCAGATGTTCAACTCTTTCTAACTTAAAAACAAAACAAAGTGTCACCCATTTTTTTGTATATTCATTACATACAAGGCCAGTTTTCTTTTACAAGTTTAATTGACTGAAAAACTGTTACACTTTGTATGTTTTCTTTTTAACTTTTCTTTTTTAGGAAAAAGGGAACTTTAATCAAGGTTAGGATAACAAGTGTTTGTATTTTAAAATTTTCTTTTCAGTTTGCTAATAAAAAGAGACTCACATTTTAAGGATTTCTCCTAAATCACAGAATCTTCTGGGTAAAATTGCTGACAATGTAAGCAAAATTACTTATCCCTTCAAGTTACATTTCCTTCTAAATCATGGTGGTAGGAGAATAGTACTGATTAATGCTTATACTTTGAGTTGCTGCTAAGGGCCACACTGTGGTTCATTGTGCACAGATTTGAAAATCAATGCATGATTTAATTCAAATGAGTAAATCTAACATTAATTTTTAAAACTGTGGATTTTGCCCAAAGATTTTAAAGATAATTTCTATAACCTGTTAAAATTGTCACAGATATATAATTATTTATAAAGCGAGGTTAAATATGTGGCCTAAAATGGAGTTGAAGATAATAAAAGCAAAACTATTTCTGGATAGATGACTTTTGTAATAATTTAGGGGAATCAAATTAGACTGTTAAGAAAGTAAATTTCTGTATTTTAAACTAATGGAATAAGATCAAGGTTTTTAGCTGTATGACTATTAGGATTGAATGAAATTTCAAAGTCATTTAGTTTATAGACCTAAAATTTAGGAATAATTTAAGCTGAGTTAAATCAATCTCATCCATGAACAACAGTTAGACTCTAGAATGTTCTTAAAGTCATCAGAGTTTTTGGTTATATTTAAAAACTCCCTAATACTTCATAATACTATTCTGCCAAAGGTAATAGTTTCCTTCTTTAATAATATAGTTGATTCCAGATTATTGAAAACTGCTCAGTTGTATCTTTACTGACAATAAGTAAAATTATAAAAATCATTTAATATCTAAACCACTTCAATGGGCTTTCTTGCTGTTAAGGATTAAATTGTGTCTCTCTCAAAATATGTTGAAGTCCTAAGCCCCAGTACCTCAGAATGTGACCTTGTTTAGAAATTGGGTGATTACATAGGTAGTCCAGTTACAATGAGGGTTAGCCCTAATCCAATGACTAATATCCTTATGAAAAGGGATAGTTTGGACACAGAGACAGACTTGCACACAGGTAAGATGGTGGGAAGGAACAGAAAGAATGCTGAGGCTGATAGAGCCAAGGAGAGGAGCGTGGAGCAGATTTTCCATCCCAGTCTTCAGAGGGAATCAGCCCTGAGGACACCTTGATTTCAGAGTTCTGGCTTCTAGAACTAGGAGACAATACCTTACCATTGTTCTAAGCCACCAGTTTGTGGCACTTTGTTACCACAGCCCTTGGAAACTGATACACTGCCCTCTGAATTCCTGTTAAGTTCAGCCAGTGGGAGGCACCAGAAGATGGAAGGAGAGGGTGAGGCAAGCCAGGTCAGGGCATTTGTTCTCCAGGCTCCCTCTGGACAAAGATCCTTGGGTTGGCTACCCTCTCCTCTATGGTGCCTTCTCCACACAATTATCCCCTCTGGATTCCTGAAGCCGCCCTCCCTCCTTGCCCCTTCAGGTCCAGGTGTTCGAAGGGCTCCTTGCTACTGCAAGGCCCAGGCCCAGGTATTGTCCCTGTGTACCAAAGTGTTTTCTCACACCCCTTAAAGTGAGAACATCTGCTTTGAGTGTGACATCTTTTTCATGACAGGATCTTGACTGGTACAGTACCTGTCTTCCTAAAGAGAATTGATTACCCTTTACTTTATTCAGCTACTGTCCATGGTACATATGACAGCACTTATCACATTGTATTATAATGATTTGCTTGAGTAAATGTTTCTATCTAAAAGAGAAGTTCCTTGAAGCTATTTATCCTCCGTTTTTTTTTTTTGTTGTTGCTGTTGCGGTACATGGGCCTCTCACTGTTGTGGCCTCTCCCATTGTGGAGCACAGGCTCCGGACGCGCAGGCTCAGCGGCCATGGCTCATGGGCCCAGCTGCTTTGCGGCATGTGGGATCTTCCTGGACCAGGGCACGAACCCGTGTCCCCTGCATCGGCAGGCGGACTCTCAACCACTGCGCCACCAGGGAAGCCCTAGCCTCCGTTTTAAAGCCAACACATTACACAGGTTCTGGCATAATATAAGTCCTCAAAATATACTTATTGAATGGATGCATAGATGAATATTTATTTTTAAAATGTATGCATATCCTGTCTTGTCCACAAAAAAGAGACTTCAGGTACCTAGCAAAAATAAGCATCATATAATATTAAAACTTAATAGGTAAAGAAATTAAAACTAAAGGCTAATAACTTTAGAGAAAGAAATGTGAATGCAGGATAAGACTAGTACATGAAAGGTCATAATATGTTATGTACTTGCATGAGGTAGATAACACATATGGTTCTGTGTTTTCTAATAGACCATGTGAAGGCAAAAGAAGGTCAGTTACATGAATCACAGTGTCCATAACTCAAATACAAACTAATTACTTAGGCAGTGCTCACATATTCCAAATACTGAGACTAGATGCAAATACTAATCTCCAGTGAATCTTCAGGAACAGGCGAGCATGTCATGTAGTGAACAATGGCTTCAATATGCTCCTACAGATAATTGAAAAGTCAGTTTCATAAGGATATTTTTGCACCATACTCTCTTGTGACCAATGATATAATACCCAAATAATGCTCAGTAAAGATGATTCCAGTAAAGCGGGCTAAGCAAAGCAGTATTGATCAGGTGACCTGCCAGAATGGATTAGTCTAAGTATACATTCAGAAGACCTAGAACATATGAACTGCCTATAATTTTGATAACATTATGATTCATGCCAATGATATCTGTATCATAAATATTATACATAAATATTATTTTTCTCATTATTATTTCTATAAGTACTTTGTAGCAATGAATTCAGGTCTTACAAGTACTAAGAATGCAGATAACCATTTGTTAACTGTTATAGGTGAACACATGTTTTTACAGAAAACCAGGCTATGAGGTAGAAACTGCTTATAAATATTTTTAATCACCTGGTTAAGTTTATTTTGTGCTTAACAAACCAAATAAGAGACAAAAGTGATAAAAAATAGAAATACAAATTCAAATGAATGAATACAAGCAAGTTTGTAAAAGCCAGAAAATATAATTTTCCCTTTTGTCCTTCCTAAAACAGGTTTCAATGATTACTGTGATTTTGAGCCCTGTATCAGTTATTTGAGATGAAAAATATTATCGAATAAATAATTTTTAAAAGTCTATATAATGAAAGCTCACACTCCACACATATTTCTTTTTGCTGGCCTGAGGGGGGAAACATATCAGGGGGAAGTTCACATAATGCTCACTGCTTGCCCTCAATGAGAAAAATACACATTACTTTCTTTCAAAAGATTACAAATCCAATGCTTACAAATCTCAGCACATAAAATGTAGAACTATCATGGCTCATGATAATTCTACTTATGACCTTTCATGTACTTATCTTACTCTACATGTAAGTCGAGTCGACTTACAAATTAGCAGGCCTCTAGTGAGGAGCGTGTGTGTGCGCATGTGCACTTTATGTATAGTATACCCTATACTTGTCAAAGAAAAAAAAATCAAAACTTTTTTTCAGGACCCAACAACTTCTCTCAATCTCTTGAACTTCTCATAGTGCCAGTGGACAGTGGTCTTATTATCTTGATGAGTTAGGAGGAGAAAAATCAGATTCTGACTTTTCAATGTCATTCAGAATCAGGTGCCAGGCTTTGACTCTTGTTTCTCTATGTGGAAGCATTAAATTCCTTGTAATAAAATTGGTCATACTGCCTGTAATTAACATGGCTATGATATATGGTAGCATCCTTTGATTGTGATGGCTTTCTTCTTATTCTACTATTCAGCCACCAGGATGGTCTTAGTACTCTCTGTGAATATTATATTTATATTATTTTCTTAAACATCAGTACTTGTGTCTACATTTAGGCCACTCACCATCTTGTATGAAGGCATTTTCTTAATTTTTCTTAGTTTAGGAAACTCAGATGTTTCTGGGAGCTTATAAAAACTTCATTTATGTCTTCAGTGTACTTTTTGCTTCTCATATGCCAAGATTCCCTTCCTCTTCCTCTTTTTCAAAAGCTTCCTGGCTCCAAGTACTTCACCATATGACTTTTTTTGTTGCTTCTTGGTAAATAAGGACCCTCAGGTTGAATTTTCCCTCTTTCCTAATCTGTCCTCACATGCCATTCTGTCTTCATCTCCTGAAGGAAATGCCCATGGAATTGTTCCTTCCTGTACCTTCTTTCACACCACCAGTGCCACGGCACTTACTTTCTTTGCCTTCTCCCCAAGCTGTACATATTTTAGGTTATCTCTACTTTCAATATGACCTTCTCCAAGTCTTTATCTTGCTCAGCCCCCTGGTCATCTCTGTGGCATCAGAAACCTTTTCCCAGCAACCAGTGTAATTGTGCCAGTTTGTGATTGACTTATCACACCAGCATGCCTGCACCCAGGGGCTGACTTCTTGAACAATGTGAGGAGGTTGACATGCATGTGAGCTTGAAGAGAAGGCTCTTCAGCTGCTCTGTAGATGTGGATCAATGGAATATCTATAAACAACATTGAGATTTTGTCCATAACAACTTCGGGTCTGCTTTAATGCAGTGAGAAATAAATGATTAAGGTGCCAAATCTTCAACATCATAGATTATGTTCTCAATAACTTTAGCCTGAAAAAAATTAAAGGGATTCTACCAAATGTACTAGTTATCCAAAGAAAATGTTAATAAAGTGCCCAGAAAGTCTCTAATTTAAAGAGATGCACTCTCCTGGTAAATCTCTAAGATAAACTTGTCTCTTTGTCACTTGTGGCAACTGAATACATTAATTTATGGTATGAGCCTTTTAGCTATGAGCCAATTAAATCCTGAGTGTAATCAAACAAAACTAATTAGTTGGATTTAAGATGAGTTTATCTGAAGTTTTCATTTCTGGCAGTACTTAGGAGGGTGTAGCAGTAGGGCTTGCATTAGACTACATATAGCAAAAACTCCAGATTACAGTAGGTTAAAGATTGGTTTTGTTTTTTGTTTTCTACACTGAGATGAGTCCAAAGATAGGCAGTAAATAGCTGGTATGGTAACAACACAATTTCATTAGAAATGCAGTAATCTCTTTTCAGCTTTCTGAGCAACCACCTCCAGGTGTGGTTCTTGTCCTCATGCTTACAAGATGTTTGAAACTCAAACCATTGTGCTCCACCCTCCCCTTTTTTTTTTCTTTCAAAAAGAAGGAAAACTAAAGAGCCAGTGGTAATAAGGTGCAGACTGCTTGAGTCAGTTCCCTGGGAACCTCAGTGCTAATATTTTGACTTACATTACATAGACACTTCTATTTATTAGAATTAGAGTGAAACATAGCTTTTTAACTGGGCAATGCACTGACCCCAACAAAAATCATTGTTCTGTTTTTAAAGAAGGGGCCAATTGGGAATACAGTCTCTGCTATAGAAGATCAAAAAACTTTTGAGCCTATAATCTATGTGTAGGAAAAGTATCTCTTTGTTTTCCACAATACAGGTATATGTGAATATGCATTTATGTGTGTTTGTGTGTGGGAGGGGAGGTGGAGATCAGAAGAGATGCATGCAACTAACTTATCCAAAAATATTGTCGACTAATTGATATAGAATTAAAAAGAAAGGGGTAATCAGAATGTAACTTCACTTTGTCCCAATAGAAATTATATTTATTTAGAGTCTATTCCTGCTAATTCTGACTATCGTGGTTGATTCTTGATACAGGTTCTTATTAACCATCAATAACCAGGAGTCTATATTGAGGTCCTACAACTTATGCCCATGACTTATTCTTGTTTGTGAAGTTAAAGGCCTCAGAATATGTTAATAGAAACTCCAAGAGGTCTTACCTTTTTTTCTCCTAACATAGATTTCCACAAGGCCCTAAGGTTCTCTTTAGAATAAATTAAAAATGCAAGAGCTATGTCTAAAGCCTATGTACTTCTACTCTCCAGCATTATCCTGACAAACTTTACAAGACGAAATTTGTTTACATCTTGTATGAGATAACTAATAAGTTAATGAATCTGTAATATGGGACATGATGTGGAGAATAGTGTAATTTTAAATGCATAAAAGACTTTGACTCTAATAAGATTGAATCTTTGTGATAAGATGAAAAAAATCACAGGGGGGGTGGTTCTTCAGTAATTCTCAAGACTATAAGCATTCCCCAGAGGCATTGTTAGCTTGAGCTTATTAATCAGATTACTCTATGATGATGTATTCCATGGATCTATTTGCAAATCATCCTGAAATTGACAAAGTTTAGAGCAGTTTATAAAACCAGAAAATACAGTTACAAAAAATTCTCTATTACCATAAACTCTCCAAATTCAGACTTGACTTACTCCATTTGGAGGAGGTTTTACTTATGAGTTCTGGCCATCTTATATTTGCATCTCAAGAAACACTCAAATGACTAGAAAAGAAAGAAACAAAAAAAGTAATATCGCTTCTCAGTATTTATTCCTTTTTAAAAAATAAGTTTAACAATATGTATGTTACTTTCCATGAACCATTCTTCTGGGGTATGGATGGTATACTGTATTTAATGAAATGCCAAATGTTTTTTCCAACTACAAGTATTCTCATACTTTAAAGAGAGAAAAATTGCTCAATGCTGAAATGACTAGGAAAGGCTGGATTAAGGAGAAAATATGTGAACTGTGCCTAAAAGAATGGGTCAGATTTAGATATATCAACTCCAAAGAGGAGACACCTTACAGAAGGGCAAACATGGGAATGATCTATGTATTTGTGTAATGAAAGTAAACAATCTCATTGGATGAAGTATATTTAATGGATACTAATGTCAAATACATAGAGCTCAGATGTTAAGAAAATAGCTGCTTGGAGTTTCTCAACTTAGAGTCATGAATAAAAGGTGACTTGCATTTTTATATCTTGGAGAGACACTTTCTGTCTTTATAGATAATGTTTTGTGTTTTTCTTAAAAGAAAGAAAGAGCAATGTTTGGTAGTAAATTTAGTAAAGTATTTTGATGGATTCATATTTTGTTTTATCATGGGGAGTACATTATGACGTTACTTTTTTTGTGTGGGGTTTTTTTTGTGTGTGTGTGGTACGCGGGCTTCTCACTGCTGCGGCCTCTCCCGTTGTGGAGCACAGGCTCCGGACGCGCAGGCTCAGCGGCCATGGCTCACGGGCCCAGCCGCTCCGCGGCATGTGGGATCCTCGCAGACCCGGGGCACGAACCCGCGTCCCCTGCATCAGCAGGCGGACTCTCAACCACTGTGCCACCAGGGAAGCCCTGACGTTACTTTTTTAAAGTTACATTTCAAAGCGTATATATTTACAAAGTGGTCATGGATTGAGTATGTAGTATCTGGCTGGACCAGTGAACTCTTTCTCTATATCCACTACACGTGGGACTTTAGTAGAACTGTGGCCTCACTCACTATGGTATCATTGAATGAATACTGTATCTATTTATATATTAGACAATCCTAGCTGTTAAAATAGCATATACTTGGCTTTCCTGGTATGTGATAACAACCATGAAGACAAGTGATATCATTTTAATCGAGAAAGTGATTTATATAGAGAAGAAGCTTTGATACATTTTTCTTGAATGGTACTTATTGCTACATGATTTTGTTAACATTTCTGTAAGACATCAACAGATACTCAGTGTGTCTTTGTTGAATGGATACATTGACTGACTACAGTAGTTTCAACAATGACTCTACCGCTGCTTTGGGTAAATATGCTAAGTTTTTGAAGTTCCTTAGCCTGACACCATGCAACTAAGTAGCCCCCATTACTGATAATCAGAATGTCTTTGGGCAACTAACTAGGTTCTCTATAAGAAAAAAACCCTGGATGACGGACTTCACAGAATGTAACAGCAGTTGTCATATGTTTTGACATCAACTATGATTTTCCCTCTGCCCTCCATATGTTAAAATGAAAACTGTGCACATATGGTCTATATACCATAATAAGGTTTTGTGGGCATACATCTATGAATATTTCTTATCTCTAAACTATCATCAGATAAACAGAAAATAAATAAGGAATTTTATTACCAATGAAACTTAATATGAAGAACATTTAAAAACACTCCAGTTTAAGCAAAAATTTCAGGATAACTGGATAGAAGTTTCAAGAAGAAAAATTCCAATTCAATAAAAAGTAAAGAAAAATCTTTAACAATGAATTGCCTCATGAAACAATGAACTATTATTTTTTTAAGAATTTTTTATGTGGACCATTTTAAAAGTCTTTATTGAATCTATTACAATATTGCTTCTGTTTTATGTTTTGGTTCCCTGGCCATGAGGCATGTGGGATCCTAGCTCCCTGACCAGGGATCGAACCTGCACCCCCCACACTGGAAGGCAAAGTCTTAACCACTGGACTGTCAGGGAAATCCCCCGCAATGAATTATTTTTGAAATATTCAAGTAGAGGCTGAATTTTTTTGCCAGGAGTTTCTTAGATGAATAGAGGGAATAGATTTCAAATCAATTCTGTAAACGTTCACCAAATGTGTATTCCATTCAAGGTTTTATTGAAAATATTCCTCCTAGTTGGATGTTGAAAGATGGGAAGAAATTCAGCAGCTAGGGTGAGATGAGGCAAGGTCATTTCAACTGGTCAGATTAAGAAGAAGGAAATAGGGGCTTCCCTGGTGGCGCAGTGGTTGAGAGTCCGCCTGCCGATGCAGGGGACACGGGTTCGTGCCCCGGTCCGGGAAGATCCCGCATGCCGCGGAGCGCCTAGGCCCGTGAGCAATGGCCGCTGAGCCTGCGCTTCCGGAGCCTGCGCTTCCGGAGCCTGTGCTCCGCAATGGGAGAGGCCACAACAGTGAGAGGCCTGTGTAAGAAGAAGGAAATAATTGGGAGAATGGTAGTGTCCTGATAGCTGACAATTAAATATTGAGGGAGAAATATCCTTGAAAAAATGAAAAATTCAGACCACCTTATATCAGGTTTTTAACTCAGCAGGAAATTCAGACTTAATTATTCTTTGAAGCGTAGTCCTAAAAGTTTTTGAATTACATGATCAAGTTAGTGTTTTAGTGAGATCATTCTGGCTACTGTAAGAGTGTTGGATCGAAGCAGATATACTGGAAGTGAAAGAAGGTTAGGAGGCTGTTTTCAAATGAGGGATGATAGAAGATAGCAAGGAAAAAGAGGAAAAGACAGGACAGTATTTGAGGTAGAATTTTAAAACTTAGCATACTGATTTCTAATGATGTTGAATAATAGCATAAGATTTTTAAGTAGAAGTCACAGGATATATAGATATATGGGTAGTTATGGGTTTTCTTTTTTAATTTAGAAGGTGAGGAGAATAAATTTTGAGAAATTTCATTCAATGTTTTAGTATTTTGTCTCTTGGGCTTATGATAGCCCTACTGTTGACCATTCTGTGAAATAAAACTCCTCACTTGTCCTTTTCTGGGAAAATTAGCAGGTGAAAATTTATTACCAAAGAAAACAAGGAAGTTGATCAATATGCTGGATGTTTTCTTCTTGTCTCTTGGTATCCCTTTAGACCCAAAGAATCTGTGTTCCCTTAAAAATATTTAAATTATATATAAAATTGCAAGTTTTTAATATTTACTTATTTACCTTAATGTTGTCCTAATTATATGGAGGTCTATAGATAGTGACTCTACATAACTGCTTATTCTAACCTGAATGGTTTTATATATTTGAAAGAAGTATCTTTGATGCAGGTAGGGATTATTTTGATTCTGCAATTTAATCATGTAGGAAATATAGTTTTTATATATTTCTTTCTCACCCTTCTACTCCACTCCTTCCTTCCTTTTAAAAATCTGATATACCCTCCCATGAGCCTAAATTCCAAGCTTCTACTGAATTACTTACATTATATTTTTTTTCTTGCTTTAGCATACTTAGTACTTTTCTAAAGCAGAAGTAGGTGATGTATTTCGTTCTTTACCCCTTCTCAAAATTTAATCTCCAGTCATTTCTTGATGTGTTCACGTTTCACTGCTGATGCCCAAATCTAAAGTATCTCTTTTGAGTACTGTCACTCTGCCATATGTTTTCTTAATGTTCTGTGGACATTTCTCAAATGTAATTCACATTACATTTATTATAATGTATGTATATAATGTATATATTATACTGTAATGTTATGTTGGCATCTTTATATTTCACCAGAAGAGTACATTTTTTTAACAATGGGGCAGTACTGTATTCATCTTTTAAGTCAGTGTGTGACCTGAGTTGGAACATAGTAAATAAGTATTGATAAATAAAAATGTTTTTATTCTATTAAATATTACTTCTCTCTATCGAAAACCTCACATTCACCTTCTATATCAATCAGGTATACTTGTGGTCTATATTTTGGTGAATCAAGCTTGTTTACTGCAACTTGGTGCAATTTATAGTTTTTTTTAGTATCTTTTTCTAATTCAACTTAAATCTTCTGAATTCCTTTGTAAGATTTAGAGTTTTATTGAATCCTTTTTATGAATATGATAGTGGCTACTGTGGAATTCAGTGCTAGAGCATTTGCCCTCTAGAGTAATATTTTTTAAGAGAGGCAAATCAATAAAAATATAAAAACATACCTGGGGCATAGCTTTTTAAAAATTGTTGAGTATTACAGAGAAAATTAGATTGTATAACTCTACATTTTACCTAAATTATTGACTACATAATATCAATAAAATTATCTCATTGTATTATATTAGTATGTTAATACCAAGTTGGGTCTGGAAACTAGCCATATGGAGCTAGCTTTCTAATATTTTGGCCTGAAATTAGATCTTGAACCATAAACTTAGAAAAGACAAAAAAGATGGGTTACATCTGACACAAGTGCTGTTCAACAGTTTTTTAGAGCTTTGGATCACATTAACCATATCATATTCTAGATGTGGTCATTAAGTCTTCAGAGGTGTTCTGAGCAAGTAGCATTTTGTAAAAATAATGACTTTGACCAGTAGAACATGTAATACAAATTACATAAATAGAGTATAAAATAGAGTGAAGAGAAAGCCAGCTAGTTGTTTGGACACTTACCAGATGTGAATACCCAGTGTGAAGATGAAGATCTTATCCTTAACTTTTCAGGCCATGAATTAAATTTGGCTTCTTTTTGCATAACTTATTAAACTCAGCCTCAAAACTTTAAAAATAAACTTAGTTTTATAATAGTATTATATTTACAAAAAATTTGCAAAGATAAGAGAGTTTCTATATATCCCACACCCAGTCTCTTTATTTATTAACATCTTATGTTGTATGATACATTTGTCAAACCAATGGACCAATACTGATACATTATTATTATTGACTGAAGTCCATACTTTTATTCAGATTTGCTTAGTTTTAAAAAATTTTTTCTGTTCCAAGTTTCCATGCAAAATACACATTATATTAAGTCCTCATGTCTCCTTAGGCTCCTCTGGACTGTGACATTCTCTTAGACTTTCCGTGTTTTTAATGACAGTTTTGACAGTTTTAAGGACAATATTATATAAAATGTCTTTCAATTAGGGTTTGTGTGATATTTTTCTCATGGTAAGTAAGAGTTATGAGTTTTAGGGAAGAAGACCACAGAGGTAAGATATTGTTCTCTGATGGTACATTTATATCAAAAGTACATGCCCTGAATATGACTTATACCTGATGGTGTTAACTTTGATCACCTGGCTGAGATGGTGTTTTTCAGGTTTCTCCACTATAAAGTTTCTTTTTTCCCCTTACTACAGTGTTCTCTTTGAAAGGAAGTCACTCTGTGCAGCCTACCCTTAAGGGGTGGGAAATTATGCTCTATTTTCTTTAGGGGAGTATATCCACATAAATTACTTGAAATTCTTCTGCAAAGGATATTTTTCTCTTCTCTGGCATTTGTTTATTGATTAAATTATTCATTTATATTTTTAAAGACATGGATATTTATTTTATACTTTGGATTATAGTCCAATGCTATGCTATTTATTTTGTTGCTTAAATTTTTCCAATTTTTGTCATTGGGAGCTCATATCTAGGCACTGGGTGTACTCATTGGTACTGGGGTGTTATTAACTTTTGCATATTTCAGAAATTTTCACCAATCTAAGTAACTGCTTAAAATATGTTTTTCATATGATAAAATCCAAACACCATTAAATGGGTGGCAGAGACTGTTACTTGTCTGCTAGTATTTATTTCCTCTTTTGTTCTCTTTAATAGAACCCCTAAATATTGACTGGATCTGGACATCAAAAATAAATCTTACATTTCTAAGCCCCTTGCAGTTAGGTGTAGCCATGTGACAGTTATTGAAGATGGGATGAACCTGGTATCTTTAAGTATCCTTCTTGTCCTTAAGTGGAGGAGGCATACCCTTCTTCTGCCCTTTCATTTTTGTGTCTGGAATGTGGATATGATGGTGGAAGAAAGAGCAGCCATGTTAAGTATGACGACATGATAGGAGGAATCAGAGCCCTGTTCTTCATGTAGTCTTCATACAAGACCTGGGATGCCTGCACTTAAAAAGTGAGAGACATAAAAATTTCCCTTTAATCCCTTGTTATTTGGGGATTCCTGTCACTCACACTCAAACCTAATCCTAATTATATTTGGTATATCAGATTTTTTATGATATGAATCTTGAATACATCTTAATCAGTTGCCCAACAGCTTCCCACTTCAGATGATTACGTGTTCCAGCCACTCATGTCTAATTAAATAAAGATTTATTAAACACCTCCTGTGAACCAGGTTTTGTAGTAGGGGCTAAGAAGAAATTAGAGTCCCTGCCCTATTGAGGCTGTATTATAGTCATATGATAGGAAGTTTCCTGAACACACAATTCTGTTCTTGTTTCCTGTTTGTATACAAGCTTCTACTTGAGATGTCCTTCATTTTGTGAGATTGCATGGAAATCTCCTAATTGTTAAGAGTCAACAGAAGCATCCTCTTCAGGGAAATCTTCCCTGACTTCTCCAGGTAGCCTTAGTCACTCCGTCATCTAAACTCTTGTATCATTTACCTAGTGGACCACAAGCTCCTGAAAACCGGTTGTGTATTTTCATTCAAGCATTATTGTCATCTACCAAAATTCTGGCAGATGCAAGATGCTGGTATAATTCAACTTCATTAATTTACAATGAATGACATTCCATTTGAAAGAAGGTAATATTAGTATTTACTGTACTATCCAGGGAACTCCCTTTCTCTTATCTAGGTTGCAGGAAATCTTGATTAATGGTCAGAAGTTTGCATGATGATTCTAGAATCAAAATATAGCTTTCTTGTATGGCTTGGAGGGTATTTGAACCAGGGCATGATGAAGTCTGAAGAAGAGTTACTATCCACAACAGGATACATTGCAAGGAACATCTTTTTTAGATTCCATTTTATATCTCATTATAGTGAAAAAATAAACAAACTTGCAAATCCGTCAAAACAGCATCATAGATAATACCTGTCAATAGCTGTAACACAGCCGGTTTTCTCATACAAATTACAATATAACACTCTATTTTAGTTGAACACAAATTGAAATAATTGGCTTGGATTTGGGGGCCATGCTAGATGAAGAAGCCCTATCTTTAAACACTGGAACCACACTTGACCCACTGAGATGCTCCTACTGTGAGAGACACATATAAACCGAGAGGAAGGATCCTGGACATTTGTGAGTGTAGTTCATGCTCACAGTGCAGCACACAGGCCTGGAGTGTGGCAATGACTGGAATCTTCTGGACTGTTCCAATGGTTGCTGCTGTTTTCTATTTCTTCCTTTCTTCCCAGTTTCCCTCCTCTCCTTCCACCTCCCCCTTCCTCCTTCCCCACTCCTTCTTTCCTTCTTCCCTCTCTTCCTTCTTCCTTCCTCCCTCACTCCCTCTCTCCCTTCCTTTCTTCCCTTCCTTCCTTCCATCCTTTCTTCATTCTTTATCTGTCTTCCTCAGCCTGTGAGCATTTATACTTGAATTTGTAAGTTTAATATCCATGTGATGTACTCTATCATGCAGCATTATGTAACCCAAATAGCCTAAATGTGTTTCATTCCCCTGAACAACCAATTCAAATCTCCTGGGTTACTTTCACTTCTGGGATTATTACATTTATTGTGTGGTAATCTCACTGTTCTTGTTTGAGTGGAGATGCCCTTATAGTTACAAATGTAAAGGATCAATTTAGCAGAAAATGACACAGTGTTGAGAACATGTTTAACACTAGCATTGATAGTAATTTGTAAGACTCAAAGAAGAAGCTTGTTGTATGTTGATAATGTTTTAACCTTGAAAGTAAGGAAAATTACTTTTTTATCCAGGTGCCTTGGGCAGGATGGACGTTTAGTAAATATTTGCAGGTTTGACAAAATGGAATAGTGGCGTTTTTAAAAAGCAGGCTGAACACTCAGATAAAATTATAGCAAATGAGATGATGATATAAACTATTTGTTCACCAGCCTTAGCAATTTTGACTTTGACTTTTGAAAGCTTAAATCTGGAAGCAAATACCTTCGCCTTATGAACGGGCTTTGTGGTTTTATCTGTTAGTTTCTCAAACTGTTACTGCAATACAGCCCACTCATATTCTCTGAATGCTGCAAATTTACCCCTTGTCAGTAAAAGCATCCTTTCTTTAATTAGTAAAGTTACATTATTGGATAATATTAAAGCACAGATATCCTATATAGGAAAGTCTGACCTTTAATGAGAATGCTTGAAAATGTCAGTCTTTTCATTGAGGCTGCTCTGTTGATTGGAGCTTTTCAGTCCTATGATTCTTAGTCCAACATGCTCCTTATCTTTCTCTTTTCCTAATTCTTCCCAGAAAAGACAATTCACAGGTTTGATTATAGAAACAGAGGTAATGCTAATTAATTAAGGAGCAGTTGGCCATCTATCTTCTGTTATTTAAATTACCAAAAGATGAAAATTATGAACATGGAAAATAACTTGGGTTGCAAAACAGGTGGTGTAATCTGACTCCCTGTGGCTTTCAAAAGTAGGACAGAGAGGCCTTTGTCTGGGATTTTTCTGTAGTCTTACTTGGAGGGAGGAGAAAGACAAGATGACCTTTCAAGACATATTTCCAACTCAGTAATCATCACATGAACCTTAAGTGTTAGTAATATTCCTACTTGTTAAAAGCTTTCACAGTAGGCTTTTTTGAAGCTAAGATTAGAATTCATCAATATCTATTGTCCTTTTAGTTTTCAATGCTTGACTTATGACATGTTACCTTTCTGCACACGATGTTTGTATATACCTTTACCCTTAGAATCTATAAAATTAAAATAAGTTTTTGGTGAAATTCTGATAAAATATAATTTTCTGGAAACTGAGGGTATACTATTTTTCCTTTAAAATCAAGAATTAAATATTGGTAATTATGATTTTTAACATGGAATTATAATATAGTAGCTAGAAAGTGCTTACCTTATATTTATTCAAATTTTGATGTAGCAGTTTGAAAAGCCAGTGCATGATTTTTAGTTAAAAAATAATTCCCAAACATTGATCTAACACTTTTGCTTCTAGCTTATCTTTCTACCCTTCCATTAATAAGGGCCTAAAAACCCTCCTTCATCACTTTCACCCCTTCAACATATCGTCCATGGGTCTCCTTCTGACGATGGGAGGGTGTTCCTTAACTCTCAGTTTGCAGGGTTAAAATGTTTCTCACGAGTACACGTTTAATGCCCTTTGGAAAAGGTGTTTCTCTATCATGGATATCTTTTGTAAATCTGTTTTTTCTGTCACATTTTCAGTGGGTCCTTGGAACCACTTCAAAACCTCACCAAGGAGCATGGAATGAAGTATGCTTTCCTTCTTTTCCCATACTGTCAAAGCCCTCTTAGCTGCTGCTATGGCAACAGACTGGCAATAGTTGTAGAGGAAACCCTGCTTAGACTAAGGCCAGATGGAGGGAGTAGGTGCCAGTGGCATGGCAGCATGGCAGGGAAGCTGTGTATAGCAATGGTGAATTGAAATTGGCTGTGTTCCTCTCCAATAGACAAGAAATATGGAAAAGGAAGGGAAAGGGCAGAGAGCATCACATAAGCTGAGCAATTGTTCACTTTAGTGTGGTCCACATTAATGTGAAATCTAGATTTCCTGTTTAGTTTTTTTTTTATTGATGTAAAACATGCTAATGTCTATGCTCTATTAAAAAATCCCAAACTTCATGATATAACTTCTATTCTAAGTGCCTTGCTATGAAACATTTCCTCTACAAATTAGTTTTTTATCTTATCTCCTTAGCCTCATGACTAATGATCTCCTGAATTCTTATTAATGATATATCTCTTTATTACTGATAGTGACAGTGGGAATATTTCTTTTTATTAGGCAATATCACCATTAGTTTGCAGCTTTATAGCTGTGAAATATGTAACATATTCTGTTACAAATATTTTTATAGATGTTTCTTTAGAGTTAGTAATGATTTTCTATAATGAGCTTTCTGATATAATAATCAAGATTAATATTAAATGAATGGAAAAGAAGAGTAACAATTGATTTAATAATAAAAACCAGATCTCTATAGAGAACTGTACTTTTAAGCAAACAGTTTGTTCTAAGGGAGAGGTTTTAAAGCCTTTCCTACTCATGAATAAAGATGAAAAATAAAACATTTTTAAAAAGATATATTTGAGCTATAAGTTTTTACTAATAAAATGCAATTTATATTTGTGTTGCTTGAATTTGTTCTTTTTATTTTATTAAAATGAGAAAAATATCAAAAACAGATACAAACACATAAATTTTCAATTATTATTTAATATTTCCATACTACTTTAATATTTTTTTCAAGACTTTTTAAATGAAGATCAAATTTGAGGTGGATTTTGTTTCCCACAGGCTGGTGTCAGTCAGTTGGAAACCGGCACCTTTGATTTAGACAAACATGAAAATGTAGTTGTTTATAGATTGATTCCTAGAAGTAAAATGTGTAAGTTGTCTTGAGAACAATAAAATAAGTTTTTTTCTAAAACATTATTTCAATCTTCACATGGAAAATGGCAATCTTACTAAGTCTGAGCTATATTTTAGTAGGTAAATAAGTGTAACCTGTAAGTAAACTTTATTTTTTGTGTGTGAATTGCATTCTCTGCAAAAATAAAAAATTGCATTTTTTATCTAACAGGATGGAGAAATGCCAATTTTATTTTATTCTGGTGCACATAATTATACTATTCTTGTTACTTCAACAAAATGAGGACAAGCAAGATTGCATTTTGTGTTATTTAGGTTACTTGAACTTGCTAAGACATAATAACACTTCTTAGTTCAGGATGTTGATGTGTTGAGGCAAGCTCCATTAGCCAACATTCCTTGTTTCTAATATGTGCTCAATTATAGTCATATTGTATTGATGAATAATCAGATTAGCATTTGAAAATGGTAAAATATTATTATGTATTTCTTTATACATATAAAATAATATATATATTTAATATATATTAATACACATTTTAATGTGGAAAGTACAGAGAATAATGTAACTTTCCATGTGTGTACTTTTCTAGTTGCTGTTTTAATATTTTTTACTAAATACATATGCATCTACTTTAAAAACAAATTTATTATAGAAATTTTAAGCATGTTCAGAAATAGAATGGTATAATTAAATTTAATTTACTATCCCCCAGTTCCAAAAATTTTCAAGACTTGGCTAGTCTTGCTTCATCTATAGGTAAACTTCCCTCTCCATGATTATAAAGAAAATCCCAGATATAATTCCATTCATTTATAAACATATAACTGTTACAAATTAAGATTTTAAAAAATATAAAATATCATCATGCTTTAAAAAAATCAACATTTATTTTCATTAAGTATTTACTGCTCAAATTTTGCACATTTTCCTCCTTTTTTTTTCCATATAAAGCTTTTTTCTAATCAGAATCCAAACAAAGAGGTCTCCTAAATATCTTTTAATATGAATTAGATCTAAAATCAATCTCTGTCTTTGTCTCTCTCTGTTTCTCACTTTCCCTTGCTGTTTGTGGGAGAAACCTACTCATTGGCCTTTAGAATTTTCCAAGGTCTGGAGTTTGCTAATTTCAAAATGTTCTTCTTTTCTCTTTATTTCCTTTAAACTGGTAGTGAGATTCAGTTTTGATTTTTTTTGGCAAGACTAAATCACAGGTGGTGGTGTGTACTTACTTCAGAAGGAACATATTGTCTCTCTCCTTGTGAAGTTAGCAGCCGTTGCTTAAATCCATTATTTCAATAAAGGTTTCAAAACAGTGATATTCTAATTCAAGTACTCCTTCATTAGTTTGCTGAATACCTAACATTTTATCAAATATTTTGTTAACCTACAATAAGTTTCATGTAGGAAAGAAGAGCTAAATGCTTGATTGTTTCTGTTACCTACATGCTTTTTATTTTGACTATTGTGATGTATTCTACCATGTGTATATGCCAACGTTTGCATTGTTTCCAATTTTTTATAGATTTAAACAATGCTGCCATATAAATGCTAATACACGTTTTGACAATTTCTACTTTAATATTTCCAAATTTTTCTCACATGCAGGACATAAAAATCTCTCATGACCCAACATTCTCTGTTTAGTTTTTATTAAATGCTCATTATTATTATTATTGTTAATTTCATGTGTATAGACTGGTTTATCATTATTATTGGCTGACATTTGTTGAGTGATTACTACTGAGTTGACCAAAAAGTTCATTCAGGTTTTTTGTAAGAGGGAAAAACCCGAACAAACTTTTTGGCCAACCCAATGTACTAAGGCCTTATTTTAGTTATTTTGTTGGCTAATCATATTTAATTTCTATAACAATTTTATTACATAGATGCTATAATTATTCTGAGTTTACAGTGGGAAAATGAAGGAATAAATATTAAATAATTTGTACATAGCTAGTAAGGAGTAGAATCAAAATTATTTGACCCAAGATTGTCTTAAATATTAAACAGTGGTGGATGCATTCCTTGATTACTGCTGAACCTCCCTTCATATATTTATTGGCCATTCTGATTTGTTCTTTGGTATTTTGCCTGTTCATACCCTTTACCTTTTCACCCCTTCTTAGGTTATCTTCATTTATACATCAGCTTCAGACCAACATTAACCTCAGTCCATCTATTTTCCAGAAGTCTTAACTTTGTCTTTCTTAGGGATATAAATACTGAATAAAAGTGTAGCTGTAGTAAAATCTTTTCTATACATTTGGATTTTAATTTGTGAGACCATATCCTTCTGACTCTTAAAGAGACTATGATTCTTAAATGCTGTGACTGTGTACAGTAGTCCTGAGATTGGCATTATCTTTAATATAATACAAATATATATTGTAGTTTTAAACTTCTAATAGGTCTAAGCTAACTACATGTTCACCACTGTGTCAAATAATATGGGGAAAAAACAGGAGGCTAATAAAACATTGTTTCTATCCTAAGATTTACAATCTGTTTGTGGGGAAAATTCCAACACAAATGAAATTAGGGAATGATTGAAAGGAGCATATAATCACAGTCTAGGTAATGGGGGCATAATGTAACTCTATACTAAAAAAGTTAAAATTTGAATTTCAGAAGAGTTTTTAAATATTTTAATATCTTCTCAGGAAAACAAACATAATGGGAACCTAGCATTAAATTAGCACTTAGCTATTTAAAATAAAAGCTATTTCAAATTTATTTTTTGAGCATTCCTTCTGTCCTAAAACCTGGAGAGATGACAAATAAGATATGATCTTCTCTCAAGGACTGCACTATTTGGTAAAACAAAGTAAATGAAAATGAACTGATTTTAATAATCCATGAGTAACTTTAGTTCATGCTAATTATTCTTACACTATAAAAATATTGTAAGCTTATATATTAGAATGTTAACAGTGAGTAAATTTTTGAAGATGGAAATATGTGTGTGGTTCAGTGTTTTAATTTCTTGTTACATTTATATTTTCAAATGCTTTTTATGATCTTGCATTTTTTTAAACTAAAAAATATATTCATCTACAGAATACTGGTTAAATGAATGTTAGGACATTCATAATAAAACACTATGAAAATGTTAAAACTTTACCGAGGAAATTTACTATTTGTTAATAAAGGAAACCTTTTAAGACACAAATACAGACAAGGTAATTAAAGCATGTGTAAGTATTCTTGTTTATGTTTATTTAAAAAAGGTCTGTATGCTTGTGTGTATGTGTTTGTATGTATGTGTATATTATTTGCGTAAAAAATTCTAGAAGCATAATCTATTGACAGTGGTTACCTCTGGGAAGTGACTTTAGAGTTACCTTTGAAAAGACATAAACTTTTGAATTGTACATTTTTTAAATCTTGTGCTATCAGCTATTTTGTCATAAAAGTATAATGTTATGTAATCAGCAGGAATTTAGGACATTTGAAATATGTGTCTTATGGAAACTATGCTATTAACGTAGAGACAAAGATATACTTGGGACTAATATACTTTAAATTTGTAAGCAATTATTACTACTGATGTCTTAATGGGAATATACATATATTTCTTCATTAACTGTGAAAAATACAATTCCGTGGTCCTACACTATGTGTCCTTGTGTAAGATAAAGTGATCTAGGAGTCCCTGCAATTTGCCACCTTTCAATTTAATCCCTAGGTATTTCATTACTTGACATCCATATAATTATTAAAAATCCCAAAGCAATATGTACAAGTTTTGTTTGCTGGTTAGTAATATTCTTAGGAAAATAAATGCATACTTATTTTTCTTTTAGAATAAGAATCAGCAGTGATGTTCAAAGTATTTAAGCATAAAAATTTGAATTACTGAAAAGATAAAGCACATTGTTACATTCTTTTGTAATAACATAAATTCCAAAGGTATCCAGGAAGCTTTAGATGACACCAGATGTTTCAATATTTATGAAAAATAATCTCTATATCATATTAGAAAATTAACACAATAGCATTTTTCCTATATCAACTGCGGTAAAAGTATCCTTTCATATGTCCATTTCCCTCAAATATGTTCTAAGACATTCTTGATATTATTTTTATTGATGTTATTTTTAGAATATCTTTATTGAGAAGATATGAAGGATTGAAATAATAATTAATACTTTTTTTCTACTTTGTATTCATTTTCATTATACACCTCTATCCATTTTATTATTTGGCTCCCAAAATGAGATTATTTTGAATAAAGTCATTTTTTTATTTGCTGTCCATTTAGAATAAAAGAATCAATCAGTAGGATATTTTTAAATGACAATCTTAGTGTCAAAAATACTTCCCTGGTGGCACAGTGGTTGAGAGTCTGCCTGCCGATGCAGGGGACACGAGTTCGTGCCCCGGTCCGGGAGGATCTCACATGCTGCAGAGCAGCTGGGCCCGTGAGCCATGGCCGCTGAGCCTGCGCGGCCGAGGCCTGTGCTCCGCAATGGGAGAGGCCACAATGGTGAGAGGCCCGCGTATCGCAAGAAAAAAAAAAAAAACTATTATAAAAGTATAGTTTTTATTAATTGTTCTATTCAGTAAAAAACTGATTATCAGTAAAAACTAAACGAGTGTGTAGTACGTAAAATAAAAAAATTTTGCCTTATATAAAGCTTCACCAAAAGAATTCCTTTATATAATAAGCTTTATTGTTTAATTATAATTATTTAACATAATAATTACATTTGATCTAAAAGAAGCTTTTAAGAGTATATTATGTAAAAGATTTATGTATGTATTATAATGTATTAACATTCGACTGTCCTTTAAACATCACTTTTTCCATTAATTTATTATCAAATATTTTCTGTAATACATAGGGACTTCTTTTAAATCCACTTGGTTTAAAGTTCAGAATAACTAAAAAAAAAAAATCAAAATAATTTCAAAAATTCACAATATTCATTTAGTCTTCCAAAAAAGCCGTATACCACTTTCAATTACTCTTTCAAAACGCCAAATACCACTTTCAATTAGGATACTAATTTTATTTCAGAAAACTTAGAATAACAACTGTTTTCAATATATCAATATTTGACATTTAATTAATGTGTTCATGATATATTAATATGTTCATGATATATGTTCATATGTGCTTACCATATGTCATGATAAACTAGAATAGACCCTACATTCAGTTGAGGGAAAATGGAATATAAAAATTAACAATATTAGAGTATAATCTTAGGTGGAAAGAAGAGCTGAAGAGAAAATGAAAACTGGGTAATGTTTTTGTATAGTTGAGAGAGAGATATACAGAGGGAGAGAGACTGATTTTTGTTGAGTCTATCTGAATTGCTTATCCTCACTTCTGTGGCAATGATATTTTCTGAAGCAAAATTCTCTACATTTTTATTTCAATAGATTAGACTTCACTTTGCAGAGTTTCAGATATTTAACCAATCATTATGTTGAATGCATGGAGATCGTTTAAATTTGCATTTTTACAAGTACTATAACAAATCCCAAATAGAAGGCAGGCTTCTTGGGTGCAGAGTATCTGTCCATTATGTTAACAGTAAAAATTCCAGTGGCTAAAGGCTGTCTGACATTGTCGACGCTTAATAGAAATTTGCTAGCTGATTGACCCCAATAAGCTTTAAGGCACAGAAAATTTGATATTATTCTTGAACTGATAGAGTCCCTAAGGCAGGTTGAATGAAGAACAAGGAAGCCTGAGTGGCCATAGCTCAGTCAAAGATGGGATGGGAATTAAGAGACGAAGTCACAGAAATAACTGGCACCAGACACTCTAGTACAGTGATTTCCAAGAGAAACATAATGTGAGCCACATGTGTAAATTTTAATTTTTAGCAACCATGATAAAAATATAAAAATAAGCAGGTAGAATTAATTTTTATTTACCCCAAAATATGCAAACTTATTTTCAGTTGTAATCAATATAAAATTAACAGAATATTTTATACTCTTTTTTCTTTCTAAGTGTTTGAAATTCAGTGTGTACTTCATATTTACAGCACATCTCAGTGCTGACTAGCCACATTTCAAGTGCTCAGTAGCCGCACATGGACAATGTAGCTCTAGTACCTAGTAAACCATTGTAAAGACTGGCTTCTAACTTGTGTTGGGAAATCATTTGAAGGTTTTAGCAGAAGAATGGTGTGATATGACTTAGATTTTAGTGATTTGGCTGCCATGTTGATAATGGTGTAAATGTGGACAGATGCCTTGGTTATTCTAGTGATACAGGTGAGAGATGAGGATGGTCAGACCAGTATGTTCCAGTATGGTGAAAGAGGCTAGGCTCTGGTATATTTTAAAGTTAGAGCCTTCAGATGCCTCAGGTATTGAGTGGAAGAGAAAGAGTAGAATAACCACGGACTTCAAAATTTTTGTTTGTATGAGTTTAAGTGTAGACAAGGAATTAGTTCTTATTTCTACATATGTGATTTCCAAATGATGATGTGTACATTCCAATGTGTATACTGGACAATATAATGGGTGCAGAAAGAAAATAGGAGCATTTAAAATATTAGAAAATAATAGAACTACTCCTTGGAAGATTGTAATCTTTTTTTCACAATACAACAATGTGATCTAATAACCAAAAAGACAAGTCACTGTTCATTCCATGTAAAGGACCCAGTAAGAGAGGGCAGCAATTTCTAAAAATATTCTCTAGTAGACATTCATATTTTAGGAAATTATGACAGAAAAAGAGGGTGGAGGGGGTGATTAATTGTCAACACTTCATATCCACACACAACACACACACATGCACCCAAAGACCAACGCTAGTTGACTTTGGCTGAATTTACACTGCTAAAGAAAATTAGTTACAAGTATAACATGGTAGAATCGGGATTATTTAGCATCTTTCTCTCTAAAAGTAGATATTGCCCTTGGGAAGATCATAATCAACCATCATTTTGCTTCTGCTTCCCTCAGTCATTATTTTGAACTGCCACCTATCCAAATTTGAGCTGGCATATCAAACTTTGTATAATGTTACTGGTCATCAATCCATGATATTTTACTCTCTCTGGTAGCATTTGATTTTATTTTTCAGTGAGTATTAGGATAAAGGGTGAAGTAAAAAAAAATCATCAGAAGAGATGTGGCACATTTAATGATGTGAATTTTCTTAAATTCTAGAAAAAGTGCCATTGGGAATTTTAATAAATTGAGGAGGAAATTATGCCACCCCTTACTGAGAATTGTTAAGCAAAAACATGAGTTAGCTCATAGAACATATATTATTTTTTCTCAAGTGAAGTGACTTACATCTACTATAGTTTGAATTAGAGGTAATATTCCAAGCTATTAATTTTAGAATGTACTTATGAGTATGCATACCTTTTAACCTGTATCACCGTGGTGACCAATAATGGCTAAATTATGTGCCAAGATCAGATAAATTATTGCACAAATGCAAATCAATTTTAAATGAGAACTATAGGTTATTGAAGCTACATTGTGAAATGACAAGTTGGTAATTTACTAGGTAGTTTTACCGTACCTCATATTTATTCACCTAATCTAAAGTCCTTCCTGTACATCTATATAGTATATATTACACATTAGGCTCTATGATAATTTTTTGTGTCTATGACAAGTATGTAAGAATTCTGCATAAATATTTTTGTCTGTAATAAACACATTTCTTTAATTTCAACTTGATTTTCACAATCTTGAAAAGTTATTCTAAGTGAATTAATCAATAATTTTTGACCTGAACCATTGATTTTTGCATTGTCAAAATCCACCAGAAAATGGCATAAACTTTTGCTTGTCTTAAACTTTGTACTCTGACGAGGGTTGGACTTAAAGTGTCTTATCTGGATTAGAGCACGTTAATTTTCAAATTAAAAAATTTGCATTCCTTGAAATCCTCCAAACTCTTGAAACTTCACCAGATGAAAATGTCATCTGTATCTTTGTCTGAATAAGCAACCATGGTATAATTTTTCCAAAGGGATAAAATTATTTCAAGAGAAGATGTTTATTAATACCATAATATCCATATAATTTGTGTATTGCAAAATTATAATATAATTGCCAAATATTTAATGTTTCAAAATTATAAATGACCAAAGCAGTGTGTGTTTTTGTTTTTATGTGTATATCTGTACATATGCTAGCATTTCTGTGTGCATAGATCTGAGTAAAAATTATCAATAAATTAGGTTGTGAAGAGAAAATGCTAAAAGCAAACAAAATGGTGAAACTTATAATTGTAAATTTTTATAAATTTTCAGAAAGCATATATAGTTTAGTACATAAACTTTCACTTACATAAAAGGAATATATAAAAATACAGCATGAATAGGGGTAAAATCATGGCTGTGGATATATTAGAATATACTTTTTAAAAACAAAATAGATTTATTTTTTGTTAGATTGCAAAATATTCCAGACCAACTGTGATAGTCTACCATTTAAAAATATTTTTTAAGTTTTCAGCTGATCATGAAGTCTCATTCTTCCTTTTTTACTTGGTAACTAAAATCAACCTATATCTACATCTATCTGCCTATTATCTATCTATCTATCTATCTATCTATCTATCTATCAACAGTCTGTCACTATAGATTTATTTAATTATAAAGGTGAAATTTAATACTTAAAAAACAGAATCAACTGAGCTATAAAGTTTCAATAGTCCATGTTTAGCCTCAGTTTATTTGTAAAGTCTAGCAAAATCTTTTACAAAAATCTTTATGAGAAGTAGACCACAATTATTTTGTTCTGACACATAAGAAAGAAGTATTCTCTCTATATTTTACATATCAAATGTAAAATGTGGAACATTCTATAAACTCCACTGGGTTAGAAATTATATTAAATCAAATGAAGGTCCCAACTTTGCCAATTCATTGATCTATCTAGTTCCTTCTCATTCCTCAAAGGGTTGTTCTGAGAATAAAATTCAAAATAAGAGGATTATGGAAGGTACTTATAACGTAGAAATAAATATATTAAAATGTAATGTAATATTATTATTTTCAAAATAGAAAGCAATTGCTGGCCACTCCAGAATCTCATACAAGATTAGCAAAGGCCCCTGACATGCTCAGATAATGAGGGTTTTACTTAAAAATACATATTCTTCTTTCATTTGAAGAAGTCTAAGAATCTTGGTTGAGATTGTTTGTCAAACCTACTGAAGAAGATTATTATTTTTTTAATTTGGAAGAGGGTAACAGTAGCTCCCTATCCCCTGTGCTTATTACCCTCTGCTGAAGGGACCCTTCTAAGAAATGCTTTGTGGTTAAATATGGGTTAAATGCTATACATGGTGGCTACTTATGAGAAACCAGCTGGTCTGACACTCTTTATGACACAATGATAGGTTTGAGAGTAATCTGTTGCTTGTGTAGTATGATACTCAGTGCCCAGAAATTCAGCGATTGTCTAAACTCTCAGGTGAAGAAGTGAAATCAATTGAAATGCTTTTCTTGGTCTGTTATACCTGTTTTTATATATTTATATGTTGTGACAAGACGTCCTAAGTGTCAGCATGGCCAGCTATTAGATTTATATGTAGGTAGTGTTCATTAATTATCTAATAAGCCTATGTCAGATCTTGAATTCACAAAAAATAATGACTTTGAGCCTAGCTTTCACTGCTTCCTTACCTCCTCGTAGAAGCTCTGTATCATTTCTGTAAGAAATACAATTTTATTCCATAAAGCATTTGACTACATTAAATTTTTCTCATTTGTTCCTCACCATACCCCCTTTGATTTTCCCAGCTAAAATGAGAGGGCTTCAGGGTCATAACTATGTTATTCAACATAAGGTAATGCGTGGAATAGCACGTCTCATATTGGCAGAATAAATGAACAAATGCTTGAGCATACAGGAAGTCAGAAAAGTTCAGGGAGGTTAAGCAACTCACCAAGGAACTCAGTGAGGGACTGGAGAAGCTGTGAGGAAGTGGCAAAGGTTTGGACAGTGTGAAGACCTGGGCACAGGGAGGGGAGGTTAAAGACCCCTGGAAAAAATCCCAAATTCAGTTTCTTTGAGTGTTTCAAAGGATTACATAAAATTAGAATATACTCCCTGAAGTATTAAGTATTATTTAGAGCATGGATAACATTTTGTGCAAACCTTGTAAGGGAATAAGGGATCCATTTTTTTAAAAAAATTATGGAAGTATAGTTGATCTACAATGTTGTGTTAATTTCTGCTGTACAGCAAAGTGATTTAGTTATACATATATATATACATTCTTTTTATATTCTTTTCTGTTTATTTATTTATTTATTTATGGCTGCGTTGGGTCTTTGTTGCTGCGTGTGGGGTTTCTCTAGTTGCAGCGAGTGGGGGCTACTCTTCTTTGTGGTGCACAGGCTTCTCATTGTGGTGGCTTCCCTTGTTTCATAGCACGGGTTCTAGGTGTGCGGGCTTCAGTAGTTGTGGCTCACGTGCTCTGGAGCCCAGGTTCAGTAGTTGTGGTGCACGGGCTTAGTTGCTCCATGGCATGTGGGATCTTCCCGGACCAGGGCTCGAACCCATGTTCCCTGAATTGGCAGGCAGATTCTTAACCACTGTGCCACCAGGGAAGTCCCTCTTTTTATATTCTTTTCCATTATGGTTTATCATAGGTTATTCAATATAGTTCCCTGTGCTGTACAGTAGGACCTTGTTGTTTATCCATTCTATATATAATAGTTTGTATCTGCTAACCTAAGGGATGAATTTCAGGCTGATTTTTGATAAGTTGGGCATGACAAAGGTTTACCAAATATGAATTAGCTTGCATATACCTTTATGGAAATAAAAAAAGTTATTTCCAAAATACATGTAATATTTTAGAGTTCTGGGACAGTACATGCTAATTTTTAATTTTCGTATATGGATTCTGAGTCTTATTTACTTTTTACCTTGCTTTGCGGTAAGATGGTTCAGTGTAAAGGAGGTGGCAGAAACCCAATCTCAGTGAGTTCAAGGGAGAATGGGCTTTTACAGAAAAGATTCAAAAGGCAGGGAAGCCAATGGGTGGGTCAGGTGGGTAATACAAGGAAAGGTTTTCTGTTTAAGATGAAAGACCCTTGGACAAGTTCATAAGCAGAATAGAGACCCACTTGAGAAGGAAAAGTTGTATAACAGGTTAGGCAAGGGATGATTGGTTGGGCAAGGTCAAGTGTGATTAGTAAAGGACAGGATCAATTATAGAGCAAAGGTCCATGTTAGATAAAAAGAAAGATTCCTCTTCCACTGAGGAAAGTGTAAGAATAGTAAGAAAAGTTGGTCAAACAATTCAATACTGCTGCTGTTGGTTATGTCAGCCTCAGCAGTGGCCACTGCAGTGGAGGTGAGATTGGGAGGATGGATAATGGGTAGGGGCAGACTGGGAATTGTAGCATCATAGTTTATTTCTGGGAAGAAAGAAGCAAAGTCCTTTGGTTAGAATGCTGAGAAGGGAGAGGGCACAAAGAAGCTGGAAGAACATGCAAAAGTTTGAAATAACTGTTGAGAAACAAGTAATAGTATTTTTAGATGTATTAAGTAAAGAACCCATGATGCATACATTTGTCAGGCATCACTGAGGGACCAATCAATTCAGTTAAGCATGAATTCATAGTTAATCTATCAGCAAGGCCAATTCCAACATGATCAGTGTCCTGACTACCCTTATAAATCATCTCTCTGCCATGCCCTGTTGGAATTCTGTGACCTAGTCATGTTTGGATTTCCTTGCAGTTTTCCAAATGAGCAATTCTCTCTCATGCTGCCCTGTGTTGCTCATGTTGCCATTTTGCTCCCTCTACTTCAAATTGTCTCTTTACCATGTTTTATCTGTTTAGTTCATATCCTTCAAGATACTGTCCCAGAAACTTTCTCTCTAAGAAGTGTTATCAGTAGGATTGCCAAGATGGGATCCCCAGTTAAATGTGAATACTTGGCATTATACTTAGAGTAGAAATATGATTTCATTGTTTATTTGAATTTAATTGTTCACCTGAAACTCAAATGTAATTGGATGATCTGTATTTGTATTTGTTAAACTTGACAACCCTAATCGTAAGCCCCAGATAGACTAGGTTAGTTGTTTTTTATGTTCTATCATAGCACCCACTATAGTAGACTATATTATACTGCCTACTACTCTGTATCTTGACTGGCTGTCTCTCCCAGTAGATGATCAAACTTCTTGAGACTAGGGCCACACCTTGGTAGAGTCATCACGTAGACAACTCCCATCACATCATAGGTTGATTCATTATGGGCTTGTCATGCTAAATAGTTTAGTCCCTTCACTGGAGGAATTTAAGCTGGCTGCCTTAGGGCTGTGGACTTGGCTAAAAAGCAGCCAGGGTCCAGTTTGACCATACCTTAGTCATTGACTTTGGGAACAGAGAATGCCTTACAATTTTTATGGGTGGATTTGAGTGTGGTAGATACATGGCATTTCTGAAGGATCACCAATTCTTGGTCATCCTGTGGTTCTTGTGTACTTGTCAAGCTGCTTATTATCAGAACACTTTTTTTCTAGAATTGTTCCAAATATGATTTTATTTTCTTGTTAAATTCCTTTAGGGATTCCCCACTGTTGCTTCCAGAATAAAATCTAAATGCTATTCTGTGTATTTCATGGCTCTTCACTTCAACTTTTTTTTTTCATCCATAATGCTTATGTTTTTTTCTTGCATGCCCTGGCTTCCCATCAGAAAAAACTATTACTTCTCCCCCAAAACACAGTGAAACTTCACATTTCAGCAACCTTATGCTATACTTCTGCCTTTTCTTTGCTTCAGAAATCCTACTCCAAACTGCAACTCAAGCAAAATACCATACATTCTGTGATGCCCATGCACAGTGTCCTTCTTCTGAACTCAAGATTAACTATTCTCTATTCAAAAGTTTCTTGAGGCCTTACCTATGTTAGATTGAATTAGGCAATGCCAGTCTTTCCCAGTACATGATGAATTATTTTGGGACAAAGCTGTGGTCTGATTTGTTTTTGCGGTAGATATTCAGTAACTGTTTTACCCAGTGAATTGTACAATCAAGGCTGTAGGGCTAGAACACAAACCTTGTTGCCTTTGAGGTTAGCTTGGAAGGCTTCTGGTTCCTTAATTTCTTGACAGAAATGTAGTCACAACAGCTGGAATCAAATCATAGACTATATAAAAGTACTTAAACAT